>NC_054485.1:74891068-75208966 GCF_017639515.1 Carcharodon carcharias
ACACACACACACAAAAACATTCTCTGTCTCACACACACAGAAACATTCTCTTTGACACATGTACACACACACAGAAACATTCTTTCTCACACACACAGACACACAGAAACATTCTCTTTCTCACACACACACACACACAGAAACATTCTCTGTCTCACACACACACACAGAAACATTCTCTTTGTCACATGTACACACACACAGAAAAATTCTTTCTCACACACACAGACACACAGAAACATTCTCTTTCTCACACACACACACACACTCACACATTCTCTCACACACACAGAAACATTCTCTCTCTCTCTCTCTCACACACAGAAATATTCTCTCTCTCACACACACAGAAATATTCTCTCTCTCTCTCACACACAGAAACATTCTCTCTCACACACACACAGAAATATTATCTCTTACACACAGACACACACACAAAGAAACATTCACTGTCTCACACACACACACACAAACATTCTCTTTGTCACATGTACACACACACACAGAAACATTCTCTGTCTCACACACACACACACACACACAGAGAAACATTTTCTTTCTCACATGTTAACACACACAGAAGCATTCTCTTTCTCACACACACACACACATTCTCTCTCTCTCACACACACACACACAGAAACATTGTCTCTCACACACACAGAAATATTCTCTCTCACACACACAGAAACATTCTCTCTCACCCACACACATAAATATTCTCTCTAACACACAGACACACACACACACAGAAACATTCTCTGTCTCACACACACACACACACACACACACAGAAACATTCTCTTTGTCACATGTACACACACACACACAGAAACATTCTCTTTCTCACACACACACACACACACACAGAAACATTCTCTTTGGCACATGTACACACACACACACACAAACATTCTCTTTCTCACACACACATACACACATTCTCTCTCTCTCACACACACATAGAAACATTCTCTCTCTCTCACACACACACAGAAACATTCTCTCTTTCACACACACAGAAATATTCTCTCTAACACCCAGACACACACACACAGAAACATTCTCTATCTCACACAAACATACACACACACAGAAACATTCTCTTTCACACACACACACACAGCAACATTCTCTCTCACAAACACAGAAATATTATCTCTCTCTCACACGCACACACACGCAGAAAGGAACATTCTCTCTCACACACACAGAAACATTCCCTCTCTCTCTCACACACATAAACATTCTCTGTCTCTCTCACACACACACACACACAGAAACATTCTCTCTCGCACACACACACTCAGAAACATTCTCTCTCTCACACACACACGCACACACACAACAGTAACATTCTCTCTCTCTCACACACACTCACAGAAACATTCTCTTTCTCACACACACACAGAAACATTCGCTCTCACTCTCTCACACACACACAGAAACATTCTCTGTCTCTCACACACACACCAAAACATTCTCTTTGTCACACACACATTCACACACACACACAGATATATTCTCTTTCTCATACACACAATCACACACACACACACACACACAAACATTCTCTTTCTCATACACACAGAAACATTCTGCCTCTCACACACACAGAAACCTTCTCTCTCTCTCACACACACACAGAGAAATATTCTCTCTCTCTCACACACACAGAGTGACATTCTCACTCACACACACACACACAAACATTCTCTCTCTCTCACAGACACAGAGTGACATTCTCACTCTCTCACACACAGAAACATTCTCTCTCTCTCACAAACAAATGGAAATATTCGCTCTCACTCACAAACAAACAGAAACTCTCTCACACACACACACACAGAAACATTGTCTCTCTCTCACACACACGGAAACATTCTCTCTCTCTCTCACACACACACGGAAACATTCTCTCTCTCACAAACACACAGAAACATTCTCTCTCTCTCACACACACACACAGAAACATTCTCTCCCTCTCTCTTACACACACACGCACACACACAGAAACATTCTCTCTCTCTCACACACACAGACAGTGTCATTCTCACTCTCACACAAACAGAAACATTCTCTCTCTCTCACAAACAAACAGAAACATTCTCTCTCTCTCACAAACACACAGAAACATTCTCTCTCCCTCTTACACACACACGCACACAGAAACATTCTCTCCCTCTCTCACACACACACACACACACACAAACCCACACAGAAACATTCTTTCTCTCACACAGACACACACACACACACACACACACAAACATTTTCTCTCTCTCTCCCTTTCACACACAGACACACACACACAGAAACATTCTCTCTCTCACACACACACACACAGAAACATTCTCTCTCAAACAGAGACACACACACACAGAAACATTCTCTCTAACACACAGACACACACACACACACACACACAGAAACATTCTCTGTCTCACACACACACACACACAGAAACATTCTCTGTCTCACACACACACGCAGAACATTTTCTTTCTCACATGTTAACACACACACAGAAGCATTCTCTCTCTCTCACACACACACAGAAACATTGTCTCTCACACACACAGAAACATTCTCTCTCACCCACACACATAAATATTCTCTCTAACACACAGACACACACACACAAAAACATTCTCTGTCTCACACACACACACAGAAACATTCTCTTTGTCACATGTACACAGACACAGAAATATTCTTTCTCACACACACACAGAAACATTCTCTTTCTCGCACACACAGACACACAGAAACATTCTCTTTCTCACACACATACACACTCACACATTCTCTCTCTCTCACACACACATAGAAACATTCTCTCTCTCTCTCTCACACACACAGAAATATTCTCTCTCTCTCTCTCACACACAGAAACATTCTCTCTCACACACACACAGAAATATTTTCTCTAACACACAGTCACACACTCACACAGAAACATTCACTGTCTCACACACACACACACACACACACACACAGAAACATTCTCTCTCTCACACACACAACAGAAACATTCTCTCTCTCTCTCACACACACGCAGAAAGAAAAATTCTCTCTCACACACACACAACCATTTTCTCTCTCTCTCACATACAGAAACATTCTCTGTCTCTCACACACGCACATACACACACACATAAAAACATTCTCTCTCTCACACAAACAGAAACAGTCTCTCTCTCTCTCACACACACACACACACAGAAACATTGTCTCTCACACACACACAGAAATATTCTCTCTCTCTCTCACACTCACAGAAACATTCTCTCTCACCCACACACATAAATATTCTCTCTAACACACAGACACACACACACAGAAACATTCTCTGTCTCACACACACACACACGCACAGAAACATTCTCTTTGTCACATGTACACACACACAGAAACATTCTTTCTCACACACACAGACACACAGAAACATTCTCTTTCTCACACACACACACACACTCACACATTCTCTCTCACACACACATAGAAACATTCTCTCTCTCTCTCTCTCTCTCACACACAGAAATATTCTCTCTCTCTCTCACACACACAGAATTATTCTCTCTCTCCCTTTCACACACAGACACACACACACAGAAACATTCTCTCTCTCACACACATACACACAGAAACATTCTCTCTCAAACAGAGACACACACGCACAGAAACATTCTCTCTAACACACAGACACACACACACAGAAACATTCTCTGTCTCACACACACACAGAAACATTCTCTGTCTCACACACACACACGCAGAACATTTTCTTTCTCACATGTTAACACACACACAGAAACATTGTCTCTCACACACACACACACACATTCTCTCTCTCTCACACACACACAGAAATATTCTCTCTCTCTCACACACACAGAAACATTCTCTCTCGCCCACACACATAAATATTCTCTCTAACACACAGACACACACACACAAAAACATTCTCTGTCTCACACACACACACACACACAGAAACATTCTCTTTGTCACATGTACACACACACAGAAACATTCTTTCTCACACACACACACACAGAAACATTCTCTTTCTCGCACACACAGACACACAGAAACATTCTCTTTCTCACACATATACACACTCACACATTCTCTCTCTCACACACACACATAGAAACATTCTCTCTCTCTCTCTCACACACACAGAAATATTCTCTCTCTCTCTCTCACACACAGAAACATTCTCTCTCACACACACACAAATATTTTCTCTAACACACAGACACACACTCACACAGAAACATTCACTGTCTCACAAACACACACACACACACAGAAACATTCTCTCTCACACACACACACAACAGAAACATTCTCTCTCTCACACACACGCAGAAAGGAAAATTCTCTCTCACACACACAGAACCATTTTCTCTCTCTCTCACACACAGAAACATTCTCTGTCTCTCACACACGCACATACACACACATAAAAACATTCTCTTTCTCACACACACAGAAAGTCTCTCTCTCTCTCTCACACACACACAGAATCATTGTCTCTCACACACACAGAAATATTCTCTCTCTCTCACACACACACAGAAACATTCTCTCTCACTCACACACATAAATATTCTCTCTAACACACAGACACACACACACAGAAACATTCTCTGTCTCACACACACACACGCACAGAAACATTCTCTTTGTCACATGTACACACACACAGAAACATTCTTTCTCACACACACAGACACACAGAAACATTCTCTTTCTCACACACACACACACTCACACATTCTCTCTCTCTCACACACACAGAAACATTCTCTCTCTCTCACACACAGAAATATTCTCTCTCTCTCTCTCACACACAGAAATATTCTCTCTCTCTCTCACACACAGAAACATTCTCTCTCACACAAACACAGAAATATTCTCTCTTACACACAGACACACACACACACACAGAAACATTCACTCTCTCACACACACACAGAAACATTCTCTTTGTCACATGTACACACACACACACAGAAACATTCTCTGTCTCAAACACACACACACACACACACACACACACAGAGAAACATTTTCTTTCTCACATGTTAACACACACAGAAGCATTCTCTTTCTCACACAAACACACACTCTCTCTCACACACAAACACAGAAACATTGTCTCTCACACACACACAGAAATATTCTCTCTCACACACACAGAAACATTCTCTCTCACCCACACACATAAATATTCTCTCTAACACACAGACACACACACACACAGAAACAGTCTCTTTGTCACATGTACACACGCACAAACAGAAACATTCTCTTTCCCACACACACACACACAGAAACATTCTCTTTGTCACATGTACACACACACACACACACAGAAACATTCTCTTTCTCACACACACACACACACACACACACACATTCTCTCTCTCTCACACACACATAGAAACATTCTCTCTCTCTCTCACACACACAGAAACATTCTCTCTCTCTCACACACAGAAATATTCTCTCTAACACCCAGACACACACACACAGAAACATTCTCTTTGTCACACAAACATACACACACACAGAAACATTCTTTCACACACACACACACACACACACAGCAACATTCTCTCTCATACACACAGAAATATTATCTCTCTCTCACACGCACACACACGCAGAAAGAAACATTCTCTCTCACACACACAGAAACATTCTCTCTCTCTCTCACACACATAAACATTCTCTGTCTCTCTCTCTCACACACACACACACAGAAACATTCTCTCTCGCACACACACTCAGAATCATTCTCTCTCTCACACACACACGCATACACACAACAGTAACATTCTCTCTCTCTCACACACACACACAGAAACATTCTCTGTCTCTCTCACACACACACTCACAGAAACATTCTCTTTCTCACACACACACACAAACATTCGCTCTCTCTCTCTCTCACACACACACAGAAACATTCTCTGTCTCTCACACACACACACCAAAACATTCTCTGTCTCACACACACACACACACACACACACACAGATATATTCTCTTATACACACAATCACACACACACACACACAAACATTCTCTTTCTCATACACACAGAAACATTCTGCCTCTCACACACACAGAAACATTCTCTCTCTCTCTCACACACACACACACACACAGAAATATTCTCTCTCTCTCACACACACAGAGTGACATTCTCACTCACACACACACAGAAACATTCTCTCTCTCTCACAAACAAACTGAAACATTCTCTCTCGCTCACAAACACACAGAAACTCTCTCTCTCTCACACACACACACAGAAACATTCTCTCTCTCTCACACACACAGAAACATTCTCTCTCTCACACACACACGGAAACATTCTCTCTCTCTCACACACCCGGAAACATTCTCTCTCTCTCACACACACGGAAACATTCTCTCTCTCACAAACACACAGAAACATTCTCTCTCTCTCACACACACACACACAGAAACATTCTCTCCCTCTCTCTCACACACACACGCACACACACAGAGAAACATTCTCTCTCTCTCACACACACAGACAGAGTGTCATTCTCACTCTCACACAAACAGAAACATTCTCTCTCTCTCACAAACAAACAGAAACATTCTCTCTCTCTCACAAACACACAGAAACATTCTCTCTCTCTCACAAACACACAGAAACATTCTCTCTCCCTCTTACACACACACACACAGAAACATTCTCTCCCTCTCTCACACACACACACACATGCACAAACCCACACAGAAACATTCTTTCTCTCACACAGACACACACACAAACATTCTCTCTCTCTCTCCCTTTCACAAACAGACACACACACACACAGAAACATTCTCTCTCTCACACACACACACAGAAACATTATCTCTCAAACAGAGACACACACACACAGAAACATTCTCTCTAACACACAGACACACAGACACACACACACACAGAAACATTCTGTCTCACACACACACACACAGAAACATTCTCTGTCTCACACACACACACACGCAGAAACATTTTCTTTCTCACATGTTAACACACACACAGAAGCATTCTCTTTCTCACACACACACACACACATTCTCTCTCTCTCACACACACACAGAAACATTGTCTCTCACACACACACAGAAATATTCTCTCTCTCTCACACACACAGAAACATTCTCTCTCACCCACACACATAAATATTCTGTCTAACCCACAGACACACATACACAAAAACATTCTTTGTCTCACACACACACACACACACACAGAAACATTCTCTTTGTCACATGTACACACACACAGAAACATTCTTTCTCACACACACACACACAGAAACATTCTCTTTCTCACACACACACACTCACACATTCTCTCTCTCTCACACACACATAGAAACATTCTCTTTCTCGCACACACACACACACACAGAAACATTCTCTGTCTCTCACACACACACCAAAACATTCTCTTTGTCACACACACACTCACACACACACACAGATATATTCTCTTTCTCATACACACAATCACACACACACACACACACACAAACATTCTCTTTCTCACACACACAGAAACCTTCTCTCTCTCTCTCACACACACACACAGAAATATTCTCTCTCTCTCACACACACACTCACAGAAACATTCTCTTTCTCAAACACACACAAACATTCGCTCTCTCTCTCTCACACACACACACAGAAACATTCTCTGTCTCTCACACACACACACCAAAACATTCTCTTTTTCACACACACACTCACACACACACACAGATATATTCTCTTTCTCATACACACAATCACACACACACACACACACAAACATTCTCTTTCTCATACACACAGAAACTTTCTGCCTCTCACACACACAGAAACATTCTCTCTCTCTCTCACACACACACACACACAGAAATATTCTCTCTCTCTCACACACACAGAGTGACATTCTCACTCTCACACACACACAGAAACATTCTCTCTCTCTCACAAACAAACTGAAACATTCTCTCTCGCTCACAAACACACAAACTCTCTCTCACACACACACACAGAAACATTCTCTCTCTCTCACACACACAGAAACATTCTCTCTCTCACACACACACGGAAACATTCTCTCACACACACACGGAAAAATTCTCTCTCTCTCACACACACGGAAACATTCTCTCTCTCACAAACACACAGAAACGTTCTCTCTCTCTCACACACACACACAGAAACATTCTCTCCCTTTCTCTCACACACACACGCACACACACAGAGAAACATTCTCTCTCTCTCACACACACAGAGTGTCATTCTCACTCTCACACAAACAGAAACATTCTCTCTCTCTCACAAACAAACAGAAACATTCTCTCTCTCTCACAAACAAACAGAAACATTCTCTCTCCCTCTTACACACACACACAGAAACATTCTCTCCCTCTCTCACACACACACACAGAAACATTATCTCTCAAACAGAGACACACACACGCAGAAACATTCTCTCTAACACACAGACACACACACACACACACACACAGAAACATTCTGTCTCACACACACACACACACAGAAACATTCTCGGTCTCACACACACACATACGCAGAAACATTTTCTTTCTCACATGTTAACACACACACAGAAGCATTCTCTTTCTCACACACACACACACACATTCTCTCTCTCTCACACACACACAGAAATATTCTCTCTCTCTCACACACACAGAAACATTCTCTCTCACCCACACACATAAATATTCTCTCTAACACACAGACACACACACACAAAAACATTCTCTGTCTCACACACACACACACACACACAGAAACATTCTCTTTGTCATATGTACACACACACAGAAACATTCTTTCTCACACACACACACACAGAAACATTCTCTTTCTCGCACACACAGACACACAGAAACATTCTCTTTCTCACACACATACACACTCACACATTCTCTCTCTCTCACACACACGTAGAAACATTCTCTCTCTCTCTCTCACACACAAAGAAATATTCTCTCTCTCTCTCACACACAGAAACATTCTTTCTCACACACACACACAGAAACATTCTCTTTCTCGCACACACAGACACACAGAAACATTCTCTTTCTCACACACATACACACTCACACATTCTCTCTCTCTCACACACACGTAGAAACATTCTCTCTCTCTCTCACACACACACAGAAATATTTTCTCTAACACACAGACACACACTCACACAGAAACATTCACTGTCTCACAAACACACACACACACACACAGAAACATTCTCTCTCTCACACACACACAACAGAAACATTCTCTCTCTCTCTCACACACACGCAGAAAGAAAAATTCTCTCTCACACACACACAACCATTTTCTCTCTCTCTCACACACAGAAACATTCTCTGTCTCTCACACACGCACATACACACACACATAAAAACATTCTCTTTCTCACACACACATAAAGTCTCTCTCTCTCTCTCACACACACACACAGAAACATTGTCTCTCACACACAGAAATATTCTCTCTCTCTCTCACACACACAGAAACATTCTCTCTCACTCACACACATAAATATTCTCTCTAACACACAGACACACACACACAGAAACATTCTCTGTCTCACACACACACACGCGCACAGAAACATTCTCTTTGTCACATGTACACACACACACAGAAACATTCTTTCTCACACACACAGACACACAGAAACATTCTCTTTCTCACACACACACACACTCACGCATTCTCTCTCACACACACATAGAAACATTCTCTCTCTCTCTCACACACAGAAATATTCTCTCTCTCTCTCACACACAGAAATATTCTCTCTCTCTCTCACACACAGAAATATTCTCTCTCTCTCTCACACACACAGAAACATTCTCTCTCACACAAACACAGAAATATTCTCTCTTACACACAGACACACACACACACAGAAACGTTCACTGTCTCACACACACACACACAGAAACATTCTCTTTGTCACATGTACACACACACACACAGAAACATTCTCTGTCTCACACCCACACACACAGAAACATTTTCTTTCTCACATGTTAACACACACACAGAAGCATTCTCTTTCTCACACACACACACACTCTCTCTCACACACAAACACAGAAACATTGTCTTTCACACACACACAGAAATATTCTCTCTCACACACACAGAAACATTCTCTCTCACCCACACACATAAATGTTCTCTCTAACACACAGACACACACACACACAGAAACATTCTCTTTGTCACATGTACACACACACACAGAAACATTCTCTTTCCCACACACACACACAGAAACATTCTCTTTGTCACATGTACACACACACACACAGAAACATTCTCTTTCTCACACACACATACACACACACACAGAAACATTCCCTTTCTCACACACACACACATTCTCTCTCTCTCACACACACATAGAAACATTCTCTCTCTCTCTCACACACAGAAACATTCTCTCTCTCACACACACAGAAATATTCTCTCTAACACCCAAACACACACACACAGAAACATTCTCTTTGTCACATGTACACACACAGAAACATTCTCTTTCTCACACAAACATACACACACACAGAAACATTCTCTTTCACACACACACACACACACACACAGCAACATTCTCTCTCACACACACAGAAATATTATCTCTCTCTCTCACGCACACACACGCAGAAAGAAACATTCTCTCTCACACACACAGAAACATTCTCTCTCTCTCTCACACACATAAACATTCTCTGTCTCTCTCTCACACACACACACACACACACACACACACACAGAAACATTCTCTCTCGCACACACACACTCAGAATCATTCTCTCTCTCACACACACGCACACACACAACAGTAACATTCTCTCTCTCACACACACACACAGAAACATTCTCTGTCTCTCTCACACACACACTCACAGAAACATTCTCTTTCTCACACACACACACAAACATTCGCTCTCTCTCTCACACACACACACAGAAACATTCTCTGTCTCTCTCACACACACACACCAAAACATTCTCTTTCTCACACACACACTCACACACACACACACAGATATATTCTCTTTCTCATACACACAATCACACACACACACAAACAAACATTCTCTTTCTCATACACACAGAAACATTCTGCCTCTCACACACACAGAAACATTCTCTCTCTCTCTCTCTCACACACACACACAGAAACATTCTCTTTGTCACATGTACACACACACACAGAAACATTCTCTGTCTCACACACACACACACAGAGAAACATTTTCTTTCTCACATGTTAACACACACACAGAAGCATTCTCTTTCTCACACACACACACACTCTCTCTCACACACAAACACAGAAACATTGTCTCTCACACACACACAGAAATATTCTCTCTCACACACACAGAAACATTCTCTCTCACCCACACACATAAATATTCTCTCTAACACACAGACACACACACACACACAGAAACATTCTCTTTGTCACATGTACACACACACACACAGAAACATTCTCTTTCCCACACACACACACAGAAACATTCTCTTTGTCACATGTACACACACACACACAGAAACATTCTCTTTCTCACACACACATACACACACACACAGAAACATTCCCTTTCTCACACACACACACACACAGAAACATTCTCTTTCTCACACACATACACACTCACACATTCTCTCTCTCTCACACACACGTAGAAACATTCTCTCTCTCTCTCACACACACACAGAAATATTTTCTCTAACACACAGACACACACTCACACAGAAACATTCACTGTCTCACAAACACACACACACACACACAGAAACATTCTCTCTCTCACACACACACAACAGAAACATTCTCTCTCTCTCTCACACACACACAGAAAGAAAAATTCTCTCTCACACACACACAACCATTTTCTCTCTCTCTCACACACAGAAACATTCTCTGTCTCTCACACACGCACATACACACACACATAAAAACATTCTCTTTCTCACACACACATAAAGTCTCTCTCTCTCTCTCACACACACACACAGAAACATTGTCTCTCACACACAGAAATATTCTCTCTCTCTCTCACACACACAGAAACATTCTCTCTCACTCACACACATAAATATTCTCTCTAACACACAGACACACACACACAGAAACATTCTCTGTCTCACACACACACACGCGCACAGAAACATTCTCTTTGTCACATGTACACACACACACAGAAACATTCTTTCTCACACACACAGACACACAGAAACATTCTCTTTCTCACACACACACACACTCACGCATTCTCTCTCACACACACATAGAAACATTCTCTCTCTCTCTCACACACAGAAATATTCTCTCTCTCTCTCACACACAGAAATATTCTCTCTCTCTCTCACACACAGAAATATTCTCTCTCTCTCTCACACACACAGAAACATTCTCTCTCACACAAACACAGAAATATTCTCTCTTACACACAGACACACACACACACAGAAACGTTCACTGTCTCACACACACACACACAGAAACATTCTCTTTGTCACATGTACACACACACACACAGAAACATTCTCTGTCTCACACACACACACACAGAAACATTTTCTTTCTCACATGTTAACACACACACAGAAGCATTCTCTTTCTCACACACACACACACTCTCTCTCACACACAAACACAGAAACATTGTCTTTCACACACACACAGAAATATTCTCTCTCACACACACAGAAACATTCTCTCTCACCCACACACATAAATGTTCTCTCTAACACACAGACACACACACACACAGAAACATTCTCTTTGTCACATGTACACACACACACAGAAACATTCTCTTTCCCACACACACACACAGAAACATTCTCTTTGTCACATGTACACACACACACACAGAAACATTCTCTTTCTCACACACACATACACACACACACAGAAACATTCCCTTTCTCACACACACACACACATTCTCTCTCTCTCACACACACATAGAAACATTCTCTCTCTCTCTCACACACAGAAACATTCTCTCTCTCACACACACAGAAATATTCTCTCTAACACCCAAACACACACACACAGAAACATTCTCTTTGTCACATGTACACACACAGAAACATTCTCTTTCTCACACAAACATACACACACACAGAAACATTCTCTTTCACACACACACACACACACACAGCAACATTCTCTCTCACACACACAGAAATATTATCTCTCTCTCTCACGCACACACACGCAGAAAGAAACATTCTCTCTCACACACACAGAAACATTCTCTCTCTCTCTCACACACATAAACATTCTCTGTCTCTCTCTCACACACACACACACACACACACACACACACACACACAGAAACATTCTCTCTCGCACACACACACTCAGAATCATTCTCTCTCTCACACACACGCACACACACAACAGTAACATTCTCTCTCTCACACACACACACAGAAACATTCTCTGTCTCTCTCACACACACACTCACAGAAACATTCTCTTTCTCACACACACACACAAACATTCGCTCTCTCTCTCACACACACACACAGAAACATTCTCTGTCTCTCACACACACACACCAAAACATTCTCTTTCTCACACACACACTCACACACACACACACAGATATATTCTCTTTCTCATACACACAATCACACACACACACAAACAAACATTCTCTTTCTCATACACACAGAAACATTCTGCCTCTCACACACACAGAAACATTCTCTCTCTCTCTCTCACACACACACACAGAAACATTCTCTTTGTCACATGTACACACACACACACAGAAACATTCTCTGTCTCACACACACACACAGAGAAACATTTTCTTTCTCACGTGTTAACACACACACAGAAGCATTCTCTTTCTCACACACACACACACTCTCTCTCACACACAAACACAGAAACATTGTCTCTCACACACACACAGAAATATTCTCTCTCACACACACAGAAACATTCTCTCTCACCCACACACATAAATATTCTCTCTAACACACAGACACACACACACACAGAAACATTCTCTTTGTCACATGTACACACACACACACAGAAACATTCTCTTTCCCACACACACACACAGAAACATTCTCTTTGTCACATGTACACACACACACACACAGAAACATTCTCTTTCTCACACACACATACACACACACACAGAAACATTCCCTTTCTCACACACACACACACACACAGAAACATTCTCTTTCTCACACACACACACACATTCTCTCTCTCTCACACACACATAGAAACATTCTCTCTCTCTCTCTCACACACAGAAACATTCTCTCTCTCACACACACAGAAATATTCTCTCTAACACCCAGACACACACACACAGAAACATTCTCTTTGTCACATGTACACACACAGAAACATTCTCTTTCTCACACAAACATACACACACACAGAAACATTCTCTTTCACACACACACACAGCAACATTCTCTCTCTCACACACAGAAATATTATCTCTCTCTCTCACGCACACACACGCAGAAAGAAAAATTCTCTCTCACACACACAGAAACATTCTCTCTCTCTCTCACACACATAAACATTCTCTGTCTCTCTCACACACACACACACACACACAGAAACATTCTCTCTCGCACACACACTCAGAATCATTCTCTCTCTCACACACACACGCACACACACAACAGTAACATTCTCTCTCTCTCACACACACACACAGAAACATTCTCTGTCTCTCTCACACACACTCACAGGAACATTCTCTTTCTCATACACACAGAAACATTCGCTCTCTCTCTCTCACACACACACACAGAAACATTCTCTGTCTCTCTCACACACACACTCACAGAAACATTCTCTTTCTCACACACACACACAAACATTCGCTCTCTCTCTCTCACACACACACACAGAAACATTCTCTGTCTCTCACACACACACACCAAAACATTCTCTTTCTCACACACACACTCACACACACACACAGATATATTCTCTTTCTCATACACACAATCACACACACACAAACATTCTCTTTCTCATGCACACAGAAACATTCTGCCTCTCACACACACACAAACATTCTCTCTCTCTCTCACACACACACAGAGAAATATTCTCTCTCTCTCACACACACAGAGTGACATTCTCACTCTCACACACACACAGAAACATTCTCTCTCTCTCACAAACAAACTGAAACATTCTCACTCACTCACAAACAGACAGAAACTCTCTCTCTCTCACACACACACACAGAAACATTCTCTCTCTCTCACACACACACACAGAAACATTCTCTCTCTCACACACACGGAAACATTCTCTCTCTCTCACACACCCGGAAACATTCTCTCTCTCTCACACACACGGAAACATTCTCTCTCTCACAAACACACAGAAACATTCTCTCTCTCTCACACACACACACAGAAACATTCTCTCCCTCTCTCTCACACACACACGCACACACACAGAGAAACATTCTCTCTCTCTCTCACACACACACACAGACAGAGTGTCATTCTCACTCTCACACAAACAGAAACATTCTCTCTCTCTCACAAACAAACAGAAACATTCTCTCTCTCTCACAAACACACAGAAACATTCTCTCTCTCTCACAAACACACAGAAACATTCTCTCTCCCTCTTACACACACACAGAAACATTCTCTCCCTCTCTCACACACACACACACATGCACAAACCCACACAGAAACACTCTTTCTCTCACACAGACACACACACAAACATTCTCTCTCTCTCTCCCTTTCACAAACAGACACACACACACACACAGAAACATTCTCTCTCACACACACACACACAGAAGCATTATCTCTCAAACAGAGACACACACACACAGAAACATTCTCTCTAACACACAGACACACACACACACACACAGAAACATTCTGTCTCACACACACACACACAGAAACATTCTCTGTCTCACACACACACACACACAGAACCATTTTCTCTCTCTCTCACACACAGAAACATTCTCTGTCTCTCACACACGCACATACACACACACATAAAAACATTCTCTTTCTCACACACACAGAAACAGTCTCTCTCTCTCTCACACACACACACACACAGAAACATTGTCTCTCACACACACACAGAAATATTCTCTCTCTCTCTCACACACACAGAAACATTCTCTCTCACCCACACACATAAATATTCTCTCTAACACACAGACACACACACACAAAAACGTTCTCTTTGTCACATGTACACACACACAGAAACATTCTTTCTCACACACACAGACACACAGAAACATTCTCTTTCTCACACACACACACTCACACATTCTCTCTCTCTCACACACACATAGAAACATTCTCTCTCTCTCTCTCTCTCTCACACAGAAATATTCTCTCTTTCCCTTTCACACACAGACACACACACACACAGAAACATTCTCTCTCACACACACATACACACGGAAACATTCTCTCTCAAACAGAGACACACACGCACAGAAACATTCTCTCTAACACACAGACACACACACACACACACACAGAAACATTCTCTTTGTCACATGTACACACACACAGAAACATTCTTTCTCACACACACACACACAGAAACATTCTCTTTCTCACACACACAGACACACAGAAACATTCTCTCTCTCACACACACGCAGAAAGAAAAATTCTCTCTCACACACGCACAACCATTTTCTCTCTCTCTCACACAGAAACATTCTCTGTCTCTCACACACGCACATACACACACACATAAAAACATTCTCTTTCTCACACACACAGAAACAGTCTCTCTCTCTCACACACACACACAGAAACATTGTCTCTCACACACACACAGAAATATTCTCTCTGTCTCTCACACACAGAGAAACATTCTCTCTCACCCACACACATAAATATTCTCTCTAACACACAGACACACACACACAGAAACATTCTCTGTCTCTCACACACACACACACAGAAACATTCTTTCTCACACAGACACACAGAAACATTCTCTTTCTCACACACACACACTCACACATTCTCTCTCTCTCACACACACATAGAAACATTCTCTCTCTCTCTCTCTCACACACAGAAATATTCTCTCTCTCTCTCACACACACAGAAATATTCTCTCTCTCTCTCTCACACACAGAAACATTCTCTCGCACACACACAGAAATATTCTCTCTAACACAGACACACACATACACAGAAACATTCACTGTCTCACACACACACACACACACACAGAAACATTCTCTTTGTCACATGTACACACACACACACACACAAACATTCTCTTTCTCACACACACATACACACACACAGAAACATTCTCTTTCTCACACACACACACACACACAGAAACATTCTCTCTCACACACACAGAAATATTATCTCTCTCTCACACGCACACACGCAGAAAGAAACATTCTCTCTCACACACACAGAAACATTCTCTCTCTCTCTCACGCACATAAAAATTCTATGTCTCTCACACACACACACTGAAACATTCTCTCTCGCACACACACACAGAAACATTCTCTCTCACACACACACACAGAAACATTCTCTCTCACACACACACACAACAGAAACATTCTCTCTCTCTCTCACACACGCAGAAAGAAAAATTCTCTCTCACACACACAGAACCATTCTCTCTCTCTCTCACACACAGAAACATTCTCTGTCTCTCACACACACACAAACACACACACATAAAAACATTCTCTTTCTCACACACACAGAAACAGTCTCTCTCTCTCTCACACACACACACAGAAACATTCTATCTCTCTCACACACACACCGAAACATTCTCTTTCTCACACACACAGAAAATTCTGTGTCCCTAACACACACACAGAAACATTCTCTCTCTCTCTCACACATACAGAGAGAAAGATTGTCTCTCTCTCACACACACACACACAGAGTTACATTCTCACACACAGACACACACACACACAGAAACATTCTGTGTCTCTCACACACACACACACCGAAACATTCTCTTTCTCACACGCACATACACACAGAAACATTCTCTTTCTCACACACACAGGAACATTCTCTCTCTCTCACAAACACACTGAAACATTCTCTCTCTCTCTCACACACACACAGAAACATTCTCTCTCTCTCACAGACAAACAGAAACACTCTGTCTCTCTCACAAACACACAGAAACATCCTCTGTCCCACACACACACACACACACACAGAAATATTCTCTGTCTCACACACACACAGAAACATTCCCTTTCTCACACACACAGATACATTCTCTTTCTCATACACACACACACGCAGAAACATTCTCTTTCTCACACACACACATACACACACAGAGAAACCTTCTCTCTCACACACACACACACACACACACACACACACACGCAGAAACATTCTCTCTCTCTCTCACACACACAGAGAAACATTCTCTCTCTCTCTCTCTCACAGACACTGAAACATTCTCTCTCTCAGACACACAGAGAACCATTCTCTCCCTCTCACACACACAGAAACATTCTCGCTCTCCCACACACACACACACACACAGAAACATTCTCTCTCTCTCACACACACACAGAAACTTTCTCTCTCTCAGACACCGAAACATTCTCTCTCTCAGACACTCACAGAACCATTCTCTCCCTCTCACACACACAGATACATTCTCTCTCTCAATAAGACACAGAAACATTCTCTCTCTCTTTCTCACAAACACAGAAACAATCTCTCTCTCATACACACACAGAAACATTCTCTCTCACACACACACACAAACATTCTCTCTCTCTCACACACACACACACAGACACATTCTCTCTCTCTCACATACACAGAAACATTCTCTCTCTCACACACAGAAACATTCTCTCTCTCTCACAGACACACAGAAACATTCGCTTTCTCTCTTCACACACACACAGAAACGTTCTCTCTCTCCCAAACAAACAGAAACACTCTGTCTCTCTCACAAACACACAGAAACATCCTCTCTCTCACACACACACACAGAAACATTCTCTCTCTCTCTCTCCCTCTCAAACACAGACACACAGACACACAGAAACATTCTCTCTGTCACACACACACACAGAAACATTCTCTCTAACACACACACACACACACACACACACACACACACAGAAACATTCTCTGTCTCACACGCACACACACACACACAGAAACATTTTCTTTCTCACATGTTAACACACGCACAGAAGCATTCTCTTTCTCACACACACACACACACATTCTCTCTCTCACACACACACACAGAAACATTGTCTCTCACACACACACAGAAATATTCTCTCTCACACACACAGAAACATTCTCTCTCACCCACACACATAAATATTCTCTCTAACACCCAGACACACACACACAGAAACATTCTCTTTGTCACATGTACACACACACACAGAAACATTCTCTTTCTCACACAAACATACACACACACAGAAACATTCTCTTTCACACACACACACACACACACACACACACAGAAACATTCTCTCTCACACACACAGAAATATTATCTCTCTCTCACACGCACACACACGCAGAAAGAAACATTCTCTCTCACACACACAGAAACATTCTCTCTCTCTCTCACACACAGAAACATTCTCTGTCTCTCACACAAACACATACACTCACACATAAAAACATTCTCTTTCTCACACACACAGAAACAGTCTCTCTCTCTGTCTCTCACACACACAGAAACATTCTCTCTCACCCACACACAGAAATATTCTCTCTAACACACAGACACACACACACAGAAACATTCTCTGTCTCACACACACACACACAGAAACATTCTCTTTGTCACATGTACACACACACAGAAACATTCTTTCTCACACACACAGACACACAGAAACATTCTCTTTCTCACACACACACACACTCACACATTCTCTCTCTCTCTCACACACACATAGAAACATTCTCTCTCTCTCTCTCTCACACACACACAGAAATATTCTCTCTAACACACAGGCACACACACACACACACACAGAAACATTCTCTGTCACACACACACAGACACACACACACATAGATACATTCTGTTTCTCACATGTACACACACACACCCAGAAACATTCTCTTTCTCACACACACTCACATTCTCGCTCACACACACACACACACACAAACATTCTCTTTCTCACCCACACAAACATTCTCTCTCTCTCTCACACACACACACACACAGAAACTTTCTCTGTCTCTCACACACGCACACTGAAACATTCTCTTTCTCACACACACAGAAACATTCTCTCTCACTCTCACACACACATGCAGAAAGAAACAATCTCTCACACACAGAACCATTCTCTCTCTCTCTCACACAGAAACATTCTCTTTCTCACACACACACACACACAGAAAGATTCTCTCTCACACACACAGAAATATTATCTCTCTCTCACACGCACACACACGCAGAAAGAAACATTCTCTCTCACACACACAGAAACATTCTCTCTCTCTCTCACACACATGAACATTCTGTGTCTCTCTCACACACACACACACACACACACACACACAGAAACATTCTCTCTCTCTCTCACACACAGAAATATTCTCTCTCGCACACACACAGAAACATTCTCTCTCGCACACACACACACAGAAACATTCTCTCTCTCTCACACACACACACACACAAACATTCTCTCTCTCACACACACACAACAGAAACATTCTCTCTCTCTCTCACACACACGCAGAAAGAAAAATTTTCTCTCACACACACAGAACCATTCTCTCTCTCTCTCACACACAGAAACATTCTCTGTCTCTCTCACACACAGAAACACACACACACATAAAAACATTCTCCTTCTCACACACACAGAAACAGTCTCTCTCTCTCACACACACACACAGAAACATTCTATCTCTCTCACACACACACACCGAAACATTCTCTTTCTCACACACACAGAAAATTCTGTGTCCCTAACACACACACAGAAACATTCTCTCTCTCTCTCTCACACATACAGAGAGAAAGATTGTCTCTCCCTCACACACACACACAGAGTTACATTCTCACACACAGACACACACACACACAGAAACATTCTGTGTCTCTCACACACACACACCGAAACATTCTCTTTCTCACACGCACATACACACAGAAACATTCACTGTCTCACACACACAGGAACATTCTCTCTCTCTCACAAACACACTGAAACATTCTCTCTCTCTCACAGACAAACAAAAACACTCTGTCTCTCTCACAAACACACAGAAACATCCTCTGTCCCACACACACACACACACACACAGAAATATTCTCTGTCTTACACACACACACAAACATTGTCTCTCTCACACACACACAAACATTCCCTTTCTCACACACACAGATACATTCTCTTTCTCATACATACAGATACATTCTCTTTCTCATACACACACACACACAGAAACATTCTCTTTCTCACACACACAGAAACATTCTCTCTCTCTCACAAACACACAGAAACATTCTCTCTCTCTCACACACACAGAAACACACACACACATAAAAACATTCTCCTTCTCACACACACAGAAACATTCTCTTTCTCATACATACAGATACATTCTCTTTCTCATACACACACACACACAGAAACATTCTCTTTCTCACACACACACAGAAGCATTCTCTCTCTCTCACAAACACAAAGAAACATTCTCTCTCACAAACACTTAGAAACATTCTCTCTCTCTCACAAACACATAGAAACATTCTCTCTCTCTCACACACACACAGAAATATTCTCTCTCTCACAAACACACAGAAACATTCTCTCTCTCTCTCTCACACACACAGAAATATTCTCTCCCTCTCTCACACACACACACACGCACAAACCCACACAGAAACATTCTCTCTCACACACACACACACACAAACACATAAACATTCTCTCTCTCTCTCTCTCACACACACACACACAGACTGTAACTTTCTCTTTCTCTCACACACACACACATTCTCTCTCTCACCTACACACATAAAAACATTCTCTCTCTCTCTCACACACAGAAACATTCTCTCTCTCTGTCACACACACACAGAAATATTCTCTCTCACACACACAGAACCATTCTCTCTCTCTCACACACAGAAACATTCTCTCTCTCTCTCTCTCTCACACATACAGAAACATTCTCTCTCAGAGACACACACACACACAGAAACATTCTCTCTAACACACAGACACACACACACACACACAGAAACATTCTGTCTCACACACACACACACAAACACAGAAACATTCTCTTTCTCACATGTACACACACACACACTGTAACTTTCTCTTTCTCACACACACACACAAACACAGAAACATTCTCTTTCTCACATGTACACACACACACATAGAAACATTCTCTCTCTCACACACACACACAGAAACATTCTGTCTCTCACACACAGAAACATTCTCCCTCTCTCACACACAGAAACATTCTCTCTCACACACACAGAACCATTCTCTCCCTCTCTCACACACGGAAACTTTCTCTCCCTCTCTCACACACACAGAAACATTCTCTCTGTCTCTCAAACACACACACAAACACAGAAACATTCTCTTTCTCACATGTACACACACACACTAACTTTCTCTTTCTGACACACACACACACGTTCTCTCTCTCACACACAAAGAAACATTCTCTCTCTCTGTCTCACACACACAGAAACATTATCTCTCTCACACACACACACAGAAACAGTCTCTCTAACACACAGGCACACACACACACACACACACAGAAACATTCTCTGTCACACACACACACACACACACACACACACACACATAGATACATTCTGTTTCTCACATGTACACACACACACACAGAAACAGTCTCTCTAACACACAGGCACACACACACACACACACACAGAAACATTCTCGCTCTCACACACACACACACACACACAAACATTCTCTTTCTCACCCACACAAACATTCTCTCTCTCTCTCACACACACACACACACACAGAAACTTTCTCTGTCTCTCACACACGCACACTGAAACATTCTCTTTCTCACACACACAGAAACATTCTCTCTCACTCTCACACACACATGCAGAAAGAAACATTCTCTCTCTCACACACAGAAACATTCTCTTTCTCACACACACACACAGAAAGATTCTCTCTCACACACAGAAATATTATCTCTCTCTCACACGCACACACACGCAGAAAGAAACATTCTCTCTCACACACACAGAAACATTCTCTCTCTCTCACACACATAAACATTCTGTGTCTCTCACACACACACACACACACACACACACACAGAAACATTCTCTCTCTCTCTCTCACACACAGAAACATTCTCTCTCGCACACACACACACACAGAAACATTCTCTCTCTCACACACACACACACACAAACATTCTCTCTCTCACACACACACAACAGAAACATTCTCTCTCTCTCTCACACACACGCAGAAAGAAAAATTCTCTCTCACACACACAGAACCATTCTCTCTCTCTCTCACACACAGAAACATTCTCTGTCTCTCTCACACACAGAAACACACACACACATAAAAACATTCTCCTTCTCACACACACAGAAACAGTCTCTCTCTCTCACACACACACACAGAAACATTCTATCTCTCTCACACACACACACCGAAACATTCTCTTTCTCACACACACAGAAAATTCTGTGTCCCTAACACACACACAGAAACATTCTCTCTCTCTCTCTCACACATACAGAGAGAAAGATTGTCTCTCTCTCTCACACACACACAGAGTTATATTCTCACACACAGACACACACACACACAGAAACATTCTGTGTCTCTCACACACACACACCGAAACATTCTCTTTCTCACACGCACATACACACAGAAACATTCACTGTCTCACACACACAGGAACATTCTCTCTCTCTCACAAACACACTGAAACATTCTCTCTCTCTCACAGACAAACAAAAACACTCTGTCTCTCTCACAAACACACAGAAACATCCTCTGTCCCACACACACACACACACACAGAAATATTCTCTGTCTCACACACACACACAAACATTGTCTCTCTCACACACACACACACAGAAACATTCCCTTTCTCACACACACAGATACATTCTCTTTCTCATACATACAGATACATTCTCTTTCTCATACACACACACACACAGAAACATTCTCTTTCTCACACACACACATACACACACAGAGAAACCTTCTCTCTCTCTCACACACACACACAAACACACACACAGAAACATTCTGTGTCTCTCACACACACACACCGAAACATTCTCTTTCTCACACGCACATACACACAGAAACATTCACTGTCTCACACACACAGGAACATTCTCTCTCTCTCACAAACACACTGAAACATTCTCTCTCTCTCACAGACAAACAGAAACACTCTGTCTCTCTCACAAACACACAGAAACATCCTCTGTCCCACACACACACACACACAGAAATATTCTCTGTCTCACACACACACAGAAACATTGTCTCTCTCACACACACACAGAAACATTGTCTCTCTCACACACACACAGAAACATTGTCTCTCTCACACACACACACACAGAAACATTGTCTCTCTCACACACACAGATACATTCTCTTTCTCATACATACAGATACATTCTCTTTCTCATACACACACACACACAGAAACATTCTCTTTCTCACACACACACACACACACACACAGAGAAACCTCTCTCTCTCACACACACACAAACACACACACAGAAACATTCTCTCTCTCTCACACACACAGAGAAACATTCTCTCTCTCTCTCTCTCACAGACACCGAAACATTCTCTCTCTCAGACACACACAGAACCATTCTCTCCCTCTCACACACACAGAAACATTCTCGCTCTCCCACACACACACACAGAAACATTCTCTCTCTCTCACATACACAGAAAGATTCTCTCACACACACACAGAAACATTCTCTCTCTCTCACAGACACACACACACAAACATTCTCTGTCTCTCTCACACACACAGAAACATTCTCTCTCTCTCACAAACACACAGGAACATTCTCACTCTCTCACAAACACATAGAAACATTCTCTCTCTCTCACAAACACATAGAAACATTCTCTCTCTCTCTCACACACACAGAAATATTCTCTCTCTCACAAACACACAGAAACATTCTCTCTCTCTCTCACACACACAGAAATATTCTCTCCCTCTCTCACACACACACACACGCACAAACCCACACAGAAACATTCTCTCTCACACACACACACACACAAACACATAAACATTCTCTCTCTCTCTCTCTCTCACACACACACACACACACAGACTGTAACTTTCTCTTTCTCTCACACACACACACATTCTCTCTCTCACCTACACACATAAAAACATTCCCTCTCTCTCTCACACACAGAAACATTCTCTCTCTCTGTCACACACACACAGAAATATTCTCTCTCACACACACAGAACCATTCTCTCTCTCTCACACACAGAAACATTCTCTCTCTCTCTCTCTCACACACACAGAAACATTCTCTCTCAAACAGAGACACACACACACACAGAAACATTCTCTCTAACACACAGACACACACACACACACACAGAAACATTCTGTCTCTCACACACACACAAACACAGAAACATTCTCTTTCTCACATGTACACACACACACACTGTAACTTTCTCTTTCTCACACACACACACAAACACAGAAACATTCTCTTTCTCACACGTACACACACACACACACATAGAAACATTCTCTTTCTCACACACACACACAGAAACATTCTGTCTCTCTCACACACAGAAACATTCTCCCTCTCTCACACACAGAAACATTCTCTCTCACACACACAGAACCATTCTCTCCCTCTCTCATACACGGAAACATTCTCTCCCTCTCTCACACACACAGAAACATTCTCTCTCAAACAGAGACACACACACACAGAAACATTCTCTCTAACACACAGACAGACACACACACACACACACAGTGAAACATTCTCTGTCACACACACACACACACACATAGAAACATTCTCTTTCTCACATGTACACACACACACACAGAAACATTCTCTCCCTCTCTCTCTCACACACACACACACACGTTGAAACATTCTCTCTCTCTCACACACACACAAACTCTCTCACAAACACACAGAAACATTCTCTCTGTCTCTCAAACACACACACAAACACAGAAACATTCTCTTTCTCACATGTACACACACACACACTGTAACTTTCTCTTTCTGACACACACACACACGTTCTCTCTCTCACACACAAAGAAACATTCTCTCTGTCACACACACAGAAACATTCTCTCTCACACACACAGAACCATTCTCTCTCTCTCTCACACACAGAAACATTATCTCTCTCACACACACACACAGAAACAGTCTCTCTAACACACAGGCACACACACACACACACAGAAACATTCTCTGTCACACACACACAAACACACACACATAAAAACATTCTCTTTCTCACACACACAGAAACAGTCTCTCTCTCTCACACACACACACAGAAACATTCTATCTCTCTCACACACACACACCGAAACATTCTCTTTCTCACACACACAGAAAATTCTGTGTCCCTAACACACACACAGAAACATTCTCTCTCTCTCTCTCACACATACAGAGAGAAAGATTGTCTCTCCCTCACACACACACACAGAGTTACATTCTCACACACAGACACACACACACACAGAAACATTCTGTGTCTCTCACACACACACACCGAAACATTCTCTTTCTCACACGCACATACACACAGAAACATTCACTGTCTCACACACACAGGAACATTCTCTCTCTCTCACAAACACACTGAAACATTCTCTCTCTCACAGACAAACAAAAACACTCTGTCTCTCTCACAAACACACAGAAACATCCTCTGTCCCACACACACACACACACACACAGAAATATTCTTTGTCTTACACACACACACAAACATTGTCTCTCTCACACACACACACAGAAACATTCCCTTTCTCACACACACAGATACATTCTCTTTCTCATACATACAGATACATTCTCTTTCTCATACACACACACACACAGAAACATTCTCTTTCTCACACACACAGAAACATTCTCTCTCTCTCACAAACACACAGAAACATTCTCTCTCTCTCACACACAGAAACACACACACACATAAAAACATTCTCCTTCTCACACACACAGAAACATTCTCTTTCTCATACATACAGATACATTCTCTTTCTCATACACACACACACACAGAAACATTCTCTTTCTCACACACACACAGAAGCATTCTCTCTCTCTCACAAACACACAGAAACATTCTCTCTCACAAACACTTAGAAACATTCTCTCTCTCTCACAAACACATAGAAACATTCTCTCACACACACAGAAATATTCTCTCCCTCTCTCACACACACACACACGCACAAACCCACACAGAAACATTCTCTCTCACACACACACACACAAACACATAAACATTCTCTCTCTCTCTCTCTCACACACACACACACAGACTGTAACTTTCTCTTTCTCTCACACACACACACATTCTCTCTCTCACCTACACACATAAAAACATTCTCTCTCTCTCTCACACACAGAAACATTCTCTCTCTCTGTCACACACACACAGAAATATTCTCTCTCACACACACAGAACCATTCTCTCTCTCTCACACACAGAAACATTCTCTCTCTCTCTCTCTCTCACACATACAGAAACATTCTCTCTCAGAGACACACACACACACAGAAACATTCTCTCTAACACACAGACACACACACACACACACACAGAAACATTCTGTCTCACACACACACACACAAACACAGAAACATTCTCTTTCTCACATGTACACACACACACACTGTAACTTTCTCTTTCTCACACACACACACAAACACAGAAACATTCTCTTTCTCACATGTACACACACACACATAGAAACATTCTCTCTCTCACACACACACACAGAAACATTCTGTCTCTCACACACAGAAACATTCTCCCTCTCTCACACACAGAAACATTCTCTCTCACACACACAGAACCATTCTCTCCCTCTCTCACACACGGAAACTTTCTCTCCCTCTCTCACACACACAGAAACATTCTCTCTGTCTCTCAAACACACACACAAACACAGAAACATTCTCTTTCTCACATGTACACACACACACTAACTTTCTCTTTCTGACACACACACACACGTTCTCTCTCTCACACACAAAGAAACATTCTCTCTCTCTGTCTCACACACACAGAAACATTCTCTCTCACACACACAGAACCATTCTCTCTCTCTCTCACACACAGAAACATTATCTCTCTCACACACACACACAGAAACAGTCTCTCTAACACACAGGCACACACACACACACACACAGAAACATTCTCTGTCACACACACACACACACACACACACACACACATAGATACATTCTGTTTCTCACATGTACACACACACACACAGAAACATTCTCGCTCTCACACACACACACACACACACAAACATTCTCTTTCTCACCCACACAAACATTCTCTCTCTCTCTCACACACACACACACACACAGAAACTTTCTCTGTCTCTCACACACGCACACTGAAACATTCTCTTTCTCACACACACAGAAACATTCTCTCTCACTCTCACACACACATGCAGAAAGAAACATTCTCTCTCTCACACACAGAAACATTCTCTTTCTCACACACACACACAGAAAGATTCTCTCTCACACACAGAAATATTATCTCTCTCTCACACGCACACACACGCAGAAAGAAACATTCTCTCTCACACACACAGAAACATTCTCTCTCTCTCACACACATAAACATTCTGTGTCTCTCACACACACACACACACACACACACAGAAACATTCTCTCTCTCTCTCTCACACACAGAAACATTCTCTCTCGCACACACACACACACAGAAACATTCTCTCTCTCACACACACACACACACAAACATTCTCTCTCTCACACACACACAACAGAAACATTCTCTCTCTCTCTCACACACACGCAGAAAGAAAAATTCTCTCACACACACAGAACCATTCTCTCTCTCTCTCACACACAGAAACATTCTCTGTCTCTCTCACACACAGAAACACACACACACATAAAAACATTCTCCTTCTCACACACACAGAAACAGTCTCTCTCTCTCACACACACACACAGAAACATTCTATCTCTCTCACACACACACACCGAAACATTCTCTTTCTCACACACACAGAAAATTCTGTGTCCCTAACACACACACAGAAACATTCTCTCTCTCTCTCTCACACATACAGAGAGAAAGATTGTCTCTCTCTCTCACACACACACAGAGTTATATTCTCACACACAGACACACACACACACAGAAACATTCTGTGTCTCTCACACACACACACCGAAACATTCTCTTTCTCACACGCACATACACACAGAAACATTCACTGTCTCACACACACAGGAACATTCTCTCTCTCTCACAAACACACTGAAACATTCTCTCTCTCTCACAGACAAACAAAAACACTCTGTCTCTCTCACAAACACACAGAAACATCCTCTGTCCCACACACACACACACACAGAAATATTCTCTGTCTCACACACACACACAAACATTGTCTCTCTCACACACACACACACACAGAAACATTCCCTTTCTCACACACACAGATACATTCTCTTTCTCATACATACAGATACATTCTCTTTCTCATACACACACACACACAGAAACATTCTCTTTCTCACACACACACATACACACACAGAGAAACCTTCTCTCTCTCTCACACACACACACAAACACACACACAGAAACATTCTGTGTCTCTCACACACACACACCGAAACATTCTCTTTCTCACACGCACATACACACAGAAACATTCACTGTCTCACACACACAGGAACATTCTCTCTCTCTCACAAACACACTGAAACATTCTCTCTCTCTCACAGACAAACAGAAACACTCTGTCTCTCTCACAAACACACAGAAACATCCTCTGTCCCACACACACACACACACAGAAATATTCTCTGTCTCACACACACACAGAAACATTGTCTCTCTCACACACACACAGAAACATTGTCTCTCTCACACACACACAGAAACATTGTCTCTCTCACACACACACACACAGAAACATTGTCTCTCTCACACACACAGATACATTCTCTTTCTCATACATACAGATACATTCTCTTTCTCATACACACACACACACAGAAACATTCTCTTTCTCACACACACACACACACACACACAGAGAAACCTTCTCTCTCTCTCACACACACACAAACACACACACAGAAACATTCTCTCTCTCTCACACACACAGAGAAACATTCTCTCTCTCTCTCTCTCACAGACACCGAAACATTCTCTCTCTCAGACACACACAGAACCATTCTCTCCCTCTCACACACACAGAAACATTCTCGCTCTCCCACACACACACACAGAAACATTCTCTCTCTCTCACATACACAGAAAGATTCTCTCACACACACACAGAAACATTCTCTCTCTCTCACAGACACACACACACAAACATTCTCTGTCTCTCTCACACACACAGAAACATTCTCTCTCTCTCACAAACACACAGGAACATTCTCACTCTCTCACAAACACATAGAAACATTCTCTCTCTCTCACAAACACATAGAAACATTCTCTCTCTCTCTCACACACACAGAAATATTCTCTCTCTCACAAACACACAGAAACATTCTCTCTCTCTCTCACACACACAGAAATATTCTCTCCCTCTCTCACACACACACACACGCACAAACCCACACAGAAACATTCTCTCTCACACACACACACACACAAACACATAAACATTCTCTCTCTCTCTCTCTCTCACACACACACACACACAGACTGTAACTTTCTCTTTCTCTCACACACACACACATTCTCTCTCTCACCTACACACATAAAAACATTCCCTCTCTCTCTCACACACAGAAACATTCTCTCTCTCTGTCACACACACACAGAAATATTCTCTCTCACACACACAGAACCATTCTCTCTCTCTCACACACAGAAACATTCTCTCTCTCTCTCTCTCACACACACAGAAACATTCTCTCTCAAACAGAGACACACACACACACACAGAAACATTCTCTCTAACACACAGACACACACACACAGAAACATTCTGTCTCTCACACACACACACACAAACACAGAAACATTCTCTTTCTCACATGTACACACACACACACTGTAACTTTCTCTTTCTCACACACACACACAAACACAGAAACATTCTCTTTCTCACACGTACACACACACACACACATAGAAACATTCTCTTTCTCACACACACACACAGAAACATTCTGTCTCTCTCACACACAGAAACATTCTCCCTCTCTCACACACAGAAACATTCTCTCTCACACACACAGAACCATTCTCTCCCTCTCTCATACACGGAAACATTCTCTCCCTCTCTCACACACACAGAAACATTCTCTCTCAAACAGAGACACACACACACAGAAACATTCTCTCTAACACACAGACAGACACACACACACACACACAGTGAAACATTCTCTGTCACACACACACACACACATAGAAACATTCTCTTTCTCACATGTACACACACACACACAGAAACATTCTCTCCCTCTCTCTCTCACACACACACACACACACGTTGAAACATTCTCTCTCTCTCACACACACACAAACTCTCTCACAAACACACAGAAACATTCTCTCTGTCTCTCAAACACACACACAAACACAGAAACATTCTCTTTCTCATATGTACACACACACACACTGTAACTTTCTCTTTCTGACACACACACACACGTTCTCTCTCTCACACACAAAGAAACATTCTCTCTGTCACACACACAGAAACATTCTCTCTCACACACACAGAACCATTCTCTCTCTCTCTCACACACAGAAACATTATCTCTCTCACACACACACACAGAAACAGTCTCTCTAACACACAGGCACACACACACACACACAGAAACATTCTCTGTCACACACACACAAACACACACACACACACACACACACACACACACACACACACAGATACATTCTGTTTCTCACATGTACACACACACACACAGAAACATTCTCTTTCTCACACACACACTCACATTCTCGCTCTCACACACACACACAAACATTCTCTTTCTCACCCACACAAACATTCTCTCTCTCTCTCTCTCACACACACACACAGAAACTTTCTCTGTCTCTCACACACGCACACTGAAACATTCTCTTTCTCACACACACAGAAACATTCTCTCTCACTCTCACACACACATGCAGAAAGAAACAATCTCTCACACACAGAACCATTCTCTCTCTCTCTCACACACAGAAACATTCTCTGTCTCTCTCTCACACACACACACACACACAGAAACATTCTCTTTCTCACACACACACAGAAACATTCTCTTTCTCATACACACACAAACAGAAACACTTTCTCACACACACACAGAGACATTCTCTTTCTCATATACACACACAAACATTGTGTCTCTCACACACACACAAACATTCTCTCTCTCACACACACACAGAAACATTCTCTCTCTCACACACACACACACAAACATTCTCTCTCTCTTTCTTACAAACACACAGAAAGATTCTCTCTCTCATACACATAGAGAAACATTCTCTCTCACACACACACACAGAGAAACATTCTGTCTCTCTCTCACTCACACACACAGAGAAACATTCTCTCTCTCACACACACACACACAAACATTCTCTCTCTCTCTCACACACACACAAACATTCTCTCTCTCTCTCACACACACACACAAACATTCTCTCTCTCTCTCACACAGACTCAGAAACATTCACTCTCACGCACACACGCACAGAAACATTCTCTCTTTCACACACACACACACACAGAAACATTCTCTTTCTCACACACACACAGAAACATTCTCTCTCTCTCTCACACACACACACACAGAAATTTTCTCTGTCTCTCACACACGCACACCGAAACATTCTCTTTCTCACACACACACACTCAAACACACACACAGAAACATTCTCTTTCTCACACACACAGAAACATTCTCTCTCACTCTCACACACACACCCGCAGAAAGAAACATTCTCTCACACACACAGAACCATTCTCTCTCTCTCTCACACACCGAAACGTTCTCTGTCTCTCTCACACACACACACACAGAAACATTCTCTTTCTCACACACACACAGAAACATTCTCTTTCTCACACACACAAACAGAAACACTCTCTCTCACACACACACAAACATTCTCTCTCTCACACACACACAGAAACATTCTCTCTCTCTTTCTTACAAACACACAGAAAGATTCTCTCTCTCATACACATAGAGAAACATTCTCTCTCTCTCACACACACACACAGAAACATTCTTTCTCTCTCTCACACACGCACAGAAACATTCTCTCTCTCACACACGCACAGAAACATTCTCTCTCTCACACACACACACACAGAAATATTCTCTCTCACACACACAAACATTCTCCCTCTCTCACACACACACAGAAACATTCTCTCTCTCACACACACCCACAGAAAATTCTCTCTCTCACACACATACACACAAAGCAACATTCTCTTTCTCACACACACACAAACATTCTCTTTCTCTCTCACACACACACACACAGAAACATTCTCTCTCTCACACACACACAGAAATATTCTCTCTCTCACACAAAACACACACATGCACAGAAACATTCTCTCTCTCTCACTCACACACACACCCACCCACTCACACACACACACAGAGAAACATTCTCTAACACACACACAGAAACATTCTCTCTCTCACACACACACATGCAGAAACTCTCTCACACACAGACACACACACACAGCAACATTCTGTCTCTCGCATACACAAACACACACACACAAAAATTCTCTTTCTCACACACACAGAAACATTCTCTTTCTCACACACACACAGAAACATTCTCTTTCTCACACACACACACAGAAACATTCTCTTTCTCACACACACACAAACATTCTCTTTCTCACACACACACACAGAAACATTCTCTTTCTCACACACACACACAGAAACGTTGTCTTTTTCACACATACACACACAAACATTCTCTTTCTCACACACACACACACACAGAAACATTCTCTCTCTCACACACACACAGAAATATTCTCTCTCTCTCACACAAAACACACACATGCACAGAAACATTCTCTCTCTCTCACTCACACACACACCCACCCACTCACACACACACACAGAGAAACATTCTCTAACACACACACAGAAACATTCTCTCTCTCACACACACACATGCAGAAACTCTCTCACACACAGACACACACACACAGCAACATTCTGTCTCTCGCATACACAAACACACACACACAAAAATTCTCTTTCTCACACAAACACACAGAAACATTCTCTTTCTCACACACACACACAAACATTTTCTTTCTCACACACACAGAAACATTCTCTTTCTCACACACACACACAGAAACATTCTCTTTCTCTCACACACACACACAGAAATATTCTCTGTCTCTCACACACACAGAAACATTCTCTGTCTCTCTCACACACACACACACAGAAACATTCTCTGTCTCTCACACACAGAAACATTCTATCTCTCTCACACACACACACACAAACATTCTCTCTCTCACACACACACACACAGACTCTCCCTCTCTCTCACACACACACTCTCCCTCTCTCTCACACACTCTCTCTCCCTCTCTCACACACACTCTCTCTCCCTCTCTCACACACACTCTCTCTCCCTCTCTCACACACACACTCTCTCCCTCTCTCACACACTCTCTCTCCCTCTCTCACACACACTCTCTCCCCCTCTCTCACACACACTCCCTCTCCCTCTCTCACACACACTCTCTCTCCCTCTCTCACACACACACTCTCTCTCCCTCTCTCACACACACTCTCTCTCCCTCTCTCACACACACTCTCTCTCCCTCTCTCACACACACTCTCTCTCCCTCTCTCACACACACTCTCTCTCCATCTCACACACACACACACACACTCCCTCTCTCTCTCAGACACACACATACACATTCCCTCTCTCCACACACACACACCCTCTCTCCCTCTCTCACACACACACAGTCTCCTTCTCTCACACACACCCACTTTCCCTCTCTCACACACACACACACACACGCCCCCTCTCTCACACACGCCCCCTATCTGTCACACACACTCACACACTCTCCCTCTCTCTCACACACACACACACACGCCCCCTATCTCTCACACACACTCACACACTCTCCCTCTCTCACACACACACACAAACATTCTCTCTCTCTAAGACACACAAACACATAAACTCTCTCACACACAGACACACACAAACACAGAAACATTCTCTCTCTCACACACACACAGAAACATTCTCTCTCTCACACACACACAGAAACATTCTCTCTCTCACACACACACATGCAGAAACTCTCTCACACACAGACACACACACACAGCAACATTCTGTCTCTCGCATACACAAATACACACACACAGAAACATTCTCTTTCTCACACACACACACAAACATTTTCTTTCTCACACACACAGAAACATTCTCTTTCTCACACACACACAGAAACATTCTCTTTCTCACACACACACACACAGAAACATTCTCTTTCTCTCACACACACACAGAAACATTCTCTTTCTCTCACACACACACAGAAACATTCTCTTTCTCTCACACACACACAGAAACATTCTCTTTCTCTCACACACACACAGAAACATTCTTTTTCTCTCACACACACACACAGAAATATTCTCTCTCTCTCTCACACACACAGAAACATTCTCTGTCTCTCACACACACACACACAAACATTCTCTTTCACACACACACACACACACTCAGACTCACTCATACACTCCAGCGTGTGCCTGATCTGGCTGCTACCTCCCCTCCATACTTTCTTTAGCCTCCAGTGGGTCAAGCTGCACGCTCAGGGCCCCACTTCACAATCTGGGCTCTGCTCACCCTCCTGCTCTGGGCCCTGGTTTGGCCCCAGGCCCTGGCACTGCCCCCAGCCCCAAGGCCTCCTTCAGGCTCTGGCTCTGCAACCACACACAGCAGCATGCAGCATGCAGACTTGGTCCAACTCACAGAACGGAGACCCCCAAGGCCCAGCTCGCAGCACTGAGGCCCCAAGGCCTGGCCTGTACAACAGACTGTGCTGGGAATAGGAGCAGGAGTAGGCAATTCAGTCCCTACTGCCTGCTGCACTATTCAATACGATCAGGGCTAACCTTCTGCTTCAATTTCACCATCCCATACTATCTCCATATCCTTTATTCACTCAGCATCCAGAAATCCATCAATCTCAGTCTTGAATATATTCAATGACTGAACATCCACAGCTCCCTGGGAGAGAGAATTCCAAAGATTCACAACCCTTTCAGTAAAAACATTTCTCATTTCGACTGACCTCAAATTCTGAAGCTTAAATGACAGGTCAAAACAAACCTTCCACAGCAACAAACCTCCAAATGTCAGCTGGCGGGTGATATTTCCATTGTCACAGTCAGTGCAGAGCTTCAAAAGAAACTACGAAGGTATGAGGTGTGGATTGGCTAAAATAGATTGTGGAACTTCATTAAAAGGCATGATGGCACATAGGCAATGGCTAATATTTAAGGAACGAATGTATGCATTGCAACATTTATACATTCCTTTCTGGCACAAAAACACAACAGGAAAAGCAGCCCAACAATGGTTAACAAAAGAAATTAAGGATAGTAATAGATCCAAAGAGGGGTCATATGAAGTTGCTAGAAAAAGTCGCAAGCCCAAGGATTGGGAGCAGTTTAGAATTCAGCAAAGGAGGACTAAGCGATTAAGCGAGGATAAATAGAGTATGAGAGTAAGCTTGCAAGAAACATAAAAGCAGACTGTAAAAGCTTCTATAAATATGTAAAAAGAAAAAGATTAGTGAAGACAAACGTAGGTCCCTTACAGGACAGTAGTCCGAAACAGGAGAATTTATCATAGAAAACAAGGAAATGGCAGAGCAATTAAACAAGTACTTTAGTTCTGTCTTCATGGAAGAAGAAACAAATAACTTCCCAGAAATATTATGGAACCAAGGGTCTAGTGAGAAGGAGGAATTGAAGGAAATTAGTATTACTAAAACAATAGTGCTGGAGAAATTAATGGGACTGAAAGCTAATAAATCCCCAGGGCTTGATAATCTACACCCCTACAAGGTACGAAAGGAGTGGCCATGGAAATAGTGGATGTGTTGGTTGTCATCTTCTAAAATTCTGTAGATTCTGGAACAGCAGACTGGAGGGTAGCAAATGTAACACCACCATTTAAAAAATGAGGGAGGGAGAAAATAGCAAATTACAGACCTAACATCAGTAGAAGGGAAAATATTAGTCCATTATAAAGGATCTGATAACAGGACACTCACAAATATCAACGGGATTAGGCAAAGTCAAAATGGATTTATGAAAGGGAAATCATTTTTGACAAACCTGCTGGAGTTTTTTTTTGAGGACATAACTAGCAGAATAGATAAGGGAGAACCAATGGTGAATTTGGATTTTCAAAAGGCTTTTGATAAAGTTCCAGGTCAGAGGTTACTGTGCAAAATTAAAGAGCATGGGTTTGGGGGTAATATATTGGCTTGGATTGAGAATTGTTTAGCAGACAGGAAACAGAGTGGCAGGTGGTGCTGAGTAGGTGTGGAAGGGATCAGTGCTTGGGCCTCAGCTATTCACAATATGTATCAATGATTTACAATATCTATCAATGATTTGGATGAGGAAACCAAATATAATATTTCCAAGTTTGCTGATGACATGAAACTTGGTGGGAATGTGAGTGGTGAGGAGGATGTTAAGAGGCTTCAGGGTGATATAGACAAGTTGAGTGAGTGGGCAAATACTTGGCAAATGCAGTATAATGTCAATAAGTGCGAAGTAGGAAAATCAGAATGGCACAATATTATTTAAATGGTGATAGATTGGGAAACGTTGATGTACTAAAGGATCTGGGTGTCCTTGTACACCAGTCACTGAAAGCAAATATGCAGGTACAGCAAGCAGTTAAGAAGGCAAATGGTATGTTGGCCTTTATTGCTACAGGACTTGAGTACAGGAGCAAGGATGTCTTATTGCAGCTGTACAGGGCCTTGGTGAGACCACACTTGCAGTATTGTGTGCAGTTTTGGTCTCCTTACCTAAGAAAGCATATACTTGTCATAGAGGGAGTGCAGTGAAGGTTCACCAGACTGACTCCTGTGATGACAGGATTGTTGTATGAGGAGCAATTGGGTCGACTAGGCCTGTATTCACTGGCGTTGAGAAGAATGAGAGGGGATCTGAAACAAAATTCTGACAGGGCTGGACAGACTGGATGCAGGGATGTTTCCTCTGGCTGGAGTGGTCTAGAACAAGGGGTCACAATCTCAGCAGGCCAATTAGGACTGAGATGAGAAAAATCTTCACTCAGAGGGTGGTGAACCTGTGGAATTCTCTACCACAGAAGGCTGTGGAGGCCAAGTCACTGAAAATATTTAAGAAGGAAATAAATTTCTAGACTCTAAAGGCATCAAGGGGTATGGGGAGAGAGTGGGAGAATGACGTTGAGATAGAGGATCAGCCATGATCACGCTGGATGGCATAGCAGACTGAAAGGGCCGAATAACCTACTCCTGCTCCCATTTTCAATGTTTCTTCACTCAAAATGGTTGTGCAGTTTCCTGCCTCACACTGACCCCATTTATAAACTATTGTGATGTCTGATCTCACTGGGATGTGCAGTATGAGGCTGAGGCTTGTTCTGTGATTACGGTTTGACCCTTCCAGTTAAATAGTCTTCATTTTGATTAAACAGGGTTTGTCAAACCTTGGGCTTTATTTCGGTGACAATGACTTATTTACAAAAGTCCAAGCAAACAAATTAGGAGCAGCAGTAGGTAACTTGGCACCATGAGCCTGCTCCACCGTTCAATAAGATCATGTTACTGTTGGGGGCCTGTACACACTCCCACAAGTGACTTTTTGCCTTTATCATTTCTCATCTCTACTCAAGCTGTTTCTACATCCTGGGTTCCTGAACTTAGGTCATCCCTCTGTATTGTGCTGATACCATCATTAATTAATACAATCACCCCTCCACCTTTTCCTAACTTCCTGTCCTTCCTAAACGTCATGTACCCTTCAATATTCAGGTCCCATTCAATGTCATCCTGCAGCCATGTCTCTGTAATTGCTATCAGATTGTACTTACTTATTTCTATTTATTTTTACACAATAAAAATGAAATAACCCAAAAATGAATGCTACTTCACTCACTCACACATTTATTCATGCTAACACACTCTAGAAAAGTTATAGGGCTAAAAAATAGTGCACGGTTACAATTTGTATAAAAAAGGAAATGGTCGTATATCACCTGCCTGATGTAACCTGATGAGCAAAGTTGCAGGTCTGATGAGAGGTCTTCTTTATTCGAAGGATCAGTTAATGAACTTCAATAGCTGGGGTAGAATAGGTTTGTAGGAATCCTGTTGAAGGGATGAAGTTGGTTTCTGGTCATTTCTTCAATCGATGAGCAGTCAGTCCTTGTGTGGGTTGATGTTCAGGGAGAGAGTCATTTGCTCCTTGGTTTGTCTGCAGAATGTGTGGCTTCTTCTTGCTGTGTCCTGAGGCTTCAGAGACTGCAGCCAGAACAGTTTAATGGTTTTCTTGGCCTAGCTGGCAGGATGTGTGGCTCCTTCCTGCCATGTCCTGGTCTCTTCTGGATTGTGGTCAGAATGGCAATTTAGTGGTTTTTATTTAAACCAATAACTGACCTCAAACCAACAGTGATTGTGCACAGATTTTTCTAGAAGCTGCGCTTCACTCGGGCTGCCACCCTCAAAAGTCAAAATCCTTTCTCTTTGTGAGACAGTGAGTCGTTCCCTGACTGAGTTCTGGAATCCACACAGCAGTGTCACCTGATGGCCAGCGGACATTTTGTGGAAACATTGACCTTTTCTCCAACGCAATATTTGAACAGCTTCTCTGTTCAATGTCCATATTGAATAAAATTGTACTTTAAATTATGAGTATGCCATATCTTACATGACAGCAGCTTTTAGCACCCCCATGATTGTTCAGAAAGTGCTGCCCAATCACAGTATCATGTCTAACAGTAACCGTTTTCTTTTGGGTTTTGCAAGTACAGGCTGGTTGAGTCCGGTCTATACTCTGCCTATTGAGAACAGCCAAAGGAACATTTTGTTTGATTCAATTAGCAATGTACCAACACTGAAATTCAAACACGATATTACTTGATTGTGTGGTAGGCAGAACTTCTTTCTGGACTGACGGCAGTGAAATACTCCAGGACATTCAGGAATCCCGTTTGCTGCCCTCACAACAGCCCCCACATGGACTCACCTCCAGACTAAAACCCAGAACCAGTGTCAAATCCAGCTCATCCCAGAGTGACGTCACACTGATTGGGCATAACCAGGTCTCCAGGTGACATCACAAAGGAGCCAGCAGCCAATCACACAGCAGCCAGGAATGATGTCACAAAGCAGCTGAGGCCCCTACCAAACAGGGACAGGGAGAGAAATCATGGGCCTTGGTCATATGATGTAACAATTTTAATTTATTGAAGTAAAATAAATTCAACAATTCTGTTTGCTCTGGAATTTCAATTTCTTTGCACACCATACCAATTTTATTACAATCGAATATGTTATGTTAAACTATGCATATATATTAAATGGCAATGATTGAACAATCAGCTCATCAAAACACGCTACACCATATTCATTTTTATGCTCTGTTCAAAAGTCTTTCTGGAAATCATTTGAACAGCTAAATCTTTCATTTCATATCCTCCAACTCAGACGACGGTGAATGGCAGTCCATCTGTCATTTGTAAGATTGAACTTTTGTCATTTGGAGTTCAAGAACCATCCTTCCACACAAAGAAAGCTATGCACCGTGGAATCTAAAAAGCTGATAGGATCGTACAGCACAGAAAGGTGCCATTTGACCCATTGATTCTGGGCAGGTTCTTTCAAAGAGCAATCCCGTTAGCTCTTTCCCTATATCCCTGTATATTTTTTTCTCCTTTCAAATACTTATCCAATTCCCTTCTGAAAACTTCTATTGAACCTGTTTCCACCACCTTGTCAGACAGAGCATTCCATCCATCCACTGCAAACAAAGTTTTTCCTCATGTTGCCTCTGTTCTTTCATAGATCATTTTAATTTTGTATCCTCTGGTTCTCGACCCTATAGCTAGGGTTTCTCTTTATTTTTTTCTCTCTAAACCCTTCATGCTTTTAAATACATTTATCAAATCTCCTCTAGACCTATTTTACTGTAAGGAGAACAACTTCAGCTCCTGGAATGTAATCCCTCATCTCTGGAGCATTCTAGTAAATCTCTACTATAGCTTCTCCAAAATCTTCACATCCTTCCTGAAGTGTGGTGCCCAGAATTGAACGCAATGCTCTAGATGGGGTGAACTGGTGTTTTATGTAGATTTGGAATAATTTCCTGACTTCTGCACTCTATTCGCCTCACTCCCACTAAACTGCTGACCGCCCAACTTCCTTTCCTGGTCCCCATGCCAGCTGGTTTAAAACAGTTCAGCATCCTCAGGCACTGTCCCTTCCACATTCAAAACTTCTCCCCTAAAGAAAAGCACTCTCAATTCCTCTGTCCTTGCAAATTACCGCTCTACCTTCAATGTCCCTTTTCTCTGTTGCCTCCAGTGCCCATCCTTCCTCCAAGTCTGTTTCCAAACCTCTCCAATCAGGATTCTGCCACAGCACTGAAACAGCTTCCAGCCAAGTCGCAATGACATCCTCTGTGACTGTGATGCATTATCTGGCCTTGATCTTCCTGCAGCTTTTGACATGCTCCCATCGAAACATCCTTTCTCTAATTCGTTTTCGCTGCCTTCAGTTCAGGGAGATTTCCCTCACTTGGTCTGAGTTTTACCTATTTAATCATAAACCAGAGCTTCTGCAACAGTGGCTCCTCTTCCCACCCTGTACATGCAGTTTCTCTTCCCACCCTGTACATGCGGTTTCTCTTCCCACCCTGTACATGCGGTTTCTCTTCCCACCCTGTACATGCAGTTTCTCTTCCTACCTTGTACATGCAGTTTCTCTTCCCACCCTGTACATGCAGTTTCTCTTCCTACCCTGTACATGCAATTTCTCTTCCCACCCTGTACATGCAGTTTCTCTTCCTACCCTGTACATGCAATTTCTCTTCCTACCCTGTACATGCGGTTTCTCTTCCCACCCTGTACATGCGGTTTCTCTTCCTACCCTGTACATGCAGTTTCTCTTCCCACCCTGTACATGCAGTTTCTCTTCCTACCCTGTACATGCAATTTCTTTTCCCACCCTGTACATGCAGTTTCTCTTCCTACCCTGTACATGCGGTTTCTCTTCCCACCCTGTACATGCAGTTTCTCTTCCCACCCTGTACATGCAGTTTCTCTTCCTACCCTGTACATGCGGTTTCTCTTCCCACCCTGTACATGCGGTTTCTCTTCCTACCCTGTACATGCGGTTTCTCTTCCCACCCTGTACATGCGGTTTCTCTTCCTACCCTGTACATGCGGTTTCTCTTCCTACCCTGGAGATGCGGTTTCTCTTCCTACCCTGTACATGCGGTTTCTCTTCCCACCCTGTACATGCGGTTTCTCTTCCTACCCTGTACATGCGGTTTCTCTTCCTACCCTGTACATGAGGTTTCTCTTCCCACCCTGTACATGCGGTTTCTCTTCCTACCCTGTACATGCGGTTTCTCTTCCTACCCTGGAGATGCGATTTCTCTTCCTACCCTGTACATGCGGTTTCTCTTCCCACCCTGTACATGCGGTTTCTCTTCCCACCCCTGTACATGCGGTTTCTCTTCCTACCCTGTACATGCGGTTTCTCTTCCTACCCTGTACATGCAGTTTCTCTTCCCACCCCTGTACATGAGGTTTCTCTTCCCACCCTGTACATGCGGTTTCTCTTCCCACCCCTGTACATGCGGTTTCTCTTCCTACCCTGTACATGTGGTTTCTCTTCCCACCCCTGTACATGCTAGCTTCCACATGTGCATTGATTGAGCTCACCCAACTCTACCCTCTCTCCCAACTCTCACTACACCTCCACCACCTCTGTATTGCCAGGCTCCTCCTTTGTCTTAAATGAGTGGTAACATCCTCCAGTCAGGTATGTGAAAACAGCACCATTCCATCTCACTCCCTATTCACTGTCTCAGGCTGAACCAAATTGCAATCTCAGCATCCTATTTAACTCTGAGCTGAGTTTTCCATTGCCAAGCGCCAAATTGACACTACATTGGATAAGTTATACATGTTATGAATTTTCTGAAAAATTGTAACACAGTTTCAAAAGAAAACGCAGTCACTTTTATTCGCTAAACAATGGCCTGGGCTCCACTGCTTGGGTTCTATAAAATGCTCCCATTGCTCAAACCATCCATGTCTCTGAAAGAGTTGTAGCAATCATCCTAGGATCAGTTATTCACCTCCTTGAAAAAAATAGAGCTGTATGTATTTCATTTTGGGAGCTGTTCCACTGAGAGTTTTTAAAGCTTGCAGGTTTTGAGTTAAAGTCCATACAATCACAATCAACGGTTACCTACAAGAACTGGATGTTCAGGATCACTTAAAATGCACCCTATAGTGCTGTCCAAATAACAATAAAAAACTCCCATCACCTCAAAACATAATTTGAATTACTTGGAAGATGCAGGGTGCTGTCCAAATGTAACAGCAAGTTACATTTGAAACAAAAACAGAAAAATGCTGGGAAAGCTCAGCAGGTCTAATAGCATCTGTGGAAGAAATAAAAAGATAGCGCAAGGCATTGAGTGTGGATCTCAGGCTGCAGCAAGAACGCCAGTCCTAGCAATGTTGTATGTCCCAAATACCTGTAATCCTGGGTGGATTTCTGTTTTTGTTTCAGATTTCCAGCATCCACAGTATTTCACTTTTATCTTGGTGTTTAATTCACTGCAACTTCTCTTCCAGGTATTTCTACCTTGAAGAAGTACTGCTCTTCTCTCCAGCAGGATTTCCATTCGTCTCTTGCACCTTCTTCACCTTCATTGCTTTCCATTTCCCTCCTGGTGTTTGACAAGGTGTTTACTAAAACTTGCTTTCACAGCCATATTTCCTTCCTCAGCGACTGTCTTTGTCTCCGACTTACCCAACGTGGATTCCAACTGATGTTCCATCTCTCATGTTCCGAATCTACCCAGGATTACAGGTATCTCCAGGACATAGGATGTTCCTCGGACTGCTGTTCTCGCCACATCCAGAGATCGACACTCACTGCCAATGCGCTATCTTTTTATTTCTTCTACAGATGCTGTTAGACCTGCTGAGTTTTTCCAGCATTTTTTAATTCAGATCTAGCATCCACAATATTTTGTTTTTAGCAAGTTACATTTTATAGTACTAAATACATGAGGAATTTGAAAGGCCAAATAGTGGATCAAATATGATCTCTTTTTAAATTCCAGAATCTGCTGGAATTCTTGGCATACACAAATAAGTTAATTTAAACTCCAAAAAGACTAAGTAGATTTGTTATTTTTCACCTTCCCAGCGTCTCATGTTGTTGTATCCAGCGCTCTAACGCTGCCGCCAACTGGGCACATGTCCGTGCCCGCTCGTGTCAAACCAACCAATCCTGTGTCAGTGTTCAGTTGATGGATAGCGTCACGGACCAACAGAAAGCTGAAACATCATGTCAATCAAGCGCAGCACCCCGCCCGATCTGTGACGATCTGGTCCTTGCGCTCACATCACTCAAGGTGGAAATAATCAGGAGGTGGTGGGAAATAAGAGTTCACCAAGGAACGATGAGACAGGGCACCAACTTTTATATTGAAAAGGAGGACTTGAGCCCGACCCCCTAAGACCTAAGGCTTGGTGTTCAGCACCGTCTGCACCCTCCTCTCTCCCAGGCCCCCATTCTGCACCCCGCTCTCTCCCAGCCCCCGACGTTTAGCACCGTCTGCACCCCGCTCTCTCCCAGCCCCTGACGTTTAGCACCATCTGCACCCTCCTCTCTTCCAACCCCTGACGTTTAGCACCGTCTGCACCTTCCTCTCTTCCAACCCCTGACGTTTAGCACCATCTGCACCCCGCTCTCGCCAAGCCCCCAATGTTCAGCACCGTCTGCACCCCCTCTCTCCCAGCCCCCGATGTTCAGCACCGTCGTCACCTCCCTTTCTCCCAGGCCCCGATGTTCAGCACCATCTGCACATCCCTCCCTCCCAGGCCCCGATATTTAGCACCGTCTGCACCCCGTCTCTCCCAGGCCCCGATGTTTAGCACCATCTACAAAGCTAATTAATAAATTAATTATCTAAGTCGAGATGGCTGGGCAGGTGATGTGCTGTAGCTGTATGATGTGGGAGCTGGCAGATCCCATTGCGAGCCGCAGTGATCACATCTGCAGCAAGTGTTGATTGCTGGACGAACTCCGGCTCAGAATTGATGAGCTGGAATCTGAGCTGTGGACGCTGCGTCTCATCCGGGAAGGGGAAAGTTACCTGGACACTTTGTTTCAGGAGGCGGTCACACCCGGTAGATTAAGTACCTCAAGTTCGGTCAGTGGTCAGGGTCAGCAGGGTGTGTCTGCAAGTGAGATAGGTAGAAGGATCCTGTGTTCAGGAACAGAGGAGCCTCAGCTCTTGACCTTGTCCAACAGGTACTAGGTACTTGCTCCCTGTGTGGATGAAGAACAGGGCTATAGGGAGGATGAGCCAGCTGACAATGGCACCGTGGCACAGGAGGCCATTCAAGAGGGGGGAGCAAAAAGACAAGTGGTAGTTGTAGGGGATTCTATAATTAGGGGAACTGATAGCATCCTTTGTAAGCAGGATCGAGAGCACTGTAAGGTATGTTGCCTGCCCGGTGCCAGGGTGGGGGACATCTCTGACCGGCTTGAAAAGATATTGGAGAGGGAGGGGGAGGATCCAGTTGTTGTGCTCCATGTCGGGACAAATAACATAAGTAAGACTAGGAAAGAGGACCTGTTTGGGGATTATCAGGAACTAGGAACTAAATTAAAGAACAGGTCCTCAAGGGTTATAATCTCCGGATTACTACCCGAGCCACGTGCAAATTGGCATAGTGACGCAAGAATAAGGGAAGTAAACACATGACTAAAGGAGTGGTGCGGGAAAGAGGGGTTCCATTTCGTGGGGCACTGGCATCAGTATTGGAACAGGAGGGATCAGTACTGTTGGGATGGTCTCCACCTGAACCGATCTGGGACCAATGTTCTAGCGTAAAGGGTAAATAGGGTGGTCAACAGGACTTTAAACTAGAAAGTGGGGGGGAGGCAAGGGTAAAACTTCAAGGAGTATGACTAATGGGAAACAAAGCAGCAGGTTAGCGTGTGGGGGCGGGGGGGGTGGTTGGGTTCAACTTCATGTAAAATTATGAAAAAACGAAAAGAAAGGAGAGCCCAGGAGAGACTATTAAAGTCCCCAGAACTTTAATGGACAGAGTGCCCTAAATAGGACAGAGTGTTTGGAAAGGGCTAGAATATAACTTCAAACACATCAGATAAAGGGATGACAATGAGAAAGGGGACAGGAAATACAGGACTGAAGGTGTTGTATCTGAATGCATGCAGTATACGAAATAAGGTAAATGAGCTTGTGGCACAGATTGAAATTGGCAGTTATGATGTGGTGGGCATCGCGGAGACATGGCTGCAAGGGGATCAGGACTGGGAGCTAAATATCCAAGGATATACATCCTATTGAAAAGATAGGCCGGTTGGCAGAGGGGGTGGGGTTGCTTTGTTAGTAAGAAATTAAATTAAATCGATAGCAAGAAATGACGTAGGGTCAGATGATGTAGAATCTGTGTGGGTAGAGTTGATGAACTGCAAAGGTAAAAAAAACCATAATGGGAGTTCTGTACAGGCCTCTGAACAGTAGTCAGGATATGGGGCACAAGATACACCAGGAGATAGAAAAGGCATGTAAGAAAGGCAAGGTTACAGTGATCATGGGGGATTTCAATATGCAGGTAAACTGGGAAAATCAGGTTGGTAGTGGATCCCAAGAAAAGGAATTTGTGGGATGTCTACAAGATGGCTTTTTGGAGCAGGGAACAGGCAATTCTAGATTTAGTGATGTGTAATGAGGCAGATTTGATAAGGGAGCTTAAGGTGAATGAACCCTTAGGAGGAAGTGACCATAATATGATAGAATTTACCCTGCAATTTGAAAGGAAAAAGCTGGAATCAGATGTAACGGTATTACAGTTGAATAAAGGAAACTACAGAGGCATGAGGAAGGAGCTGGCCAGAATTAATACTCAGCAGGTCAGGCAGCATCTGTGGAGAGAAACAGAGTTAACATTTCAGCTCAAGATGATATTTCATCAGAAATCCAGATGGATGTTTTGTCAGAGAAACCCCCCCGCTCTCACCAGCACCGCCCCTCTCGCAGCAACACCATTCCCCACACTCTCATTGCCCTGCCCAATCTCACACCCCACCTCCCACTCTCACCAGCATTCTCCCTCTCGCAGCAACACCATCCCCCACACTCTCACTGCCCTGCCCAATCTCACCACCCCCTCCCGCACTCAACAGCTGTGCCCCCCGAATTCACTGCCACCCCACTCATAGGAGCATCCCTCTCCCACCCCTGGGTCCTATTGCCCCAGTATCCCTTGGATTACCACAGTCACACTCCCTAAGCACAGCGTAACTACGCAATTCACAATGTTACAGTCTGAGCACAGAGTCAACCCAGGGCACAGAGTCACTCACAAAGTCAATCACCAAATCTGATCGTCACTCCCCAAGTCTTAATCCCCAGGTCAGAGCCATTCCCTGATGACATCGTCCCTCCCTAATTACTGGAGCAATCTCCTCTCCCACTCTCTTCTCTGTTCCTCACTCCCATTCCCCATCTCCTGTGACCCCTCTCCTGTGTCCCACTCTCCCACTCCCTCCTCTCCTGTATCCCACTCTCCCTGTCCCCCCTCCCTCTTGTGACCCCCCACTCGTGCAACCCCCAATCCGCACTGCCTTCTCATGCCAGGTTCTCAATGTGTCTACCTTCTCCCATGCCCCCTCCTGTGCCCAAGATTCCTGCACCCCTCTCTCCTGTGTCCTTCTCTCCTGTGTTCCTCTCATCTGGGCCCCCTCTCCCATGCGCTCATGTCCCGCGTCCCTCTCTCCTGTGTGTTTCTCTCTCTTGCACCCCTTACTCCTGTGTATTTGCTGATCCCACCACTGTACATAATCACTGCCTTGGACGCTGTGGGTCTTCCTCCTCTGATCTGCACATCCGAGGCTACACATCCCACACTGATGTTGTCAGTTTGAAAGCCTCCGAGGATGAAGAATGCTATTCTCAGATTAGAAATCTCTGTCAAATGTTTACCAGAAGGAACTGAGACAGCAGCTGCAATAAGTGAGGTTTTATTCAAATGGGACAATGAAATTTAAATCCCCACCTGATCTGCTGCTCAAAGTCACCTCCGTTTCACTGGTCAGTTTCCCAAACTTCAGGAAACTCATGTTACTCCAGAAATATTTGGATTGGCTGTGAGAGACGTCAATCAGAGAGCCCACCCACTCTGCCCATTCTCTCCTCTTCCTCTTCCACAGCTGGTTCACTTCCTGTAGGGACTGAAAACCAAGTGAGGAGATGGTGAGTGAAGGAACAGAATTTATAATAATTACATCACATAATATCCACACTAATGTTCAGGCAGTCTGACTATCCTGTGGGGAATCAGGTGTGGAAATGCCCCTTATGCTGTGTGAGAAGATCCAGCTGAGAGAGCTGTTTACTGGGTGCTTTGTGCTGAACTGTTTGACTGGAGCTGTGTGTTGGATATTGAGTGTGTTTATTGGAAGTATTTCCCTTCTGATTTACAGGCTGAGTTTTGTTGATGGGTCATTACTGAGTATGAGAAGGTGAGGTGTAATTATCTGGGAGGTGCAGAGTGTCTGAGGATTCTTACTGATTTCCTATTGTTGAGTTCTGTGTGTGTGTGTGTTGGGAGCTGGTTATTATCCTGTGGACTGAATGGTCAGTTCTGTCTGTGTGTTGGGATCTGGATGTTTTCTGTCTTTTGAAATCCTCCAAGACCTCCCAGCCTCCTATCTCTGAATTATGGAGAGGCGACATTGAAGAGTTTTACTGGAATGGTTCCAGGATTGAGGGATTACAGTGACGTGGATAGACCAGAGAAACTGGGATTGTTTACCCCAGAGCAGAGAAAGCTAAGAGGAGATTTGTTAGAGATGTTTAAAATCATGAAGGGTTTAGTCCAGGCTTGTCCAATCCATGGCCCAAATTGCAGCCCGTGAAGCCCCTCCATCTGGCCCCCGGAACGATTGTTGAAAATGCTGGAAAGATGGCTCAGAGAGTTTGAAGATTTCTTCAGGGGCCTGCAGCTCCAATCACAGCCTGTTTTTCTCCTGTGTTTGCTGCTCATGGGCTCAATAGTGAGCCTATCAGCATCAACCATGGGAGAGAAACAGGCAGTGATTGGAGGAGCAGTGAACATCAGCAACTGACAATATTTGAAGATGGAGAGAGAGAGAGACTCTGGCGGATACTTTCACCATGCTTCTTTGTGGCTGCTGGTGCTCTATCCCTGTTTTGACAGCTTTCCCCCTCCCCCTCGCTGCAGCCATTTTCCATAAGACATAGGAGCAGAAATTAGACCATTTGGCCCATCGAGTCTGCTCCGCCATTCAGTCATGGCTGATAAGTTTCTCAACCCCATTCTCCCGCCTTCTCCCCGTAAGCTTTGATCCCCTTACCAATCAAGAACCTATCTATCTCAGTCTTAAATATACTCAATGACCTGGCCTCCACAGCCTTCTGTGGCAATGAATTCCATAGATTCACCACTCTCTGGCTAAAGAAGTTTCTCCTCATCTCTATTCTAAAAGGTCTTCCCTTTACTCTGACGCTGTGCCCTCGGGTCCTAGTCTCTCCTACTAATGGAAACATCTTCCCCACGTCCAATCTATCCAGGCCTTTCAGTATTCTGTAAGTTTCAATCAGATTCCCCCCCCTTCATCCTTCTAAACTCCATCGAGTATAGACCCAGAGTCCTCAAATGTTCCTCATATGTTAAGCCTTTCATTCCTGGGATCATTCTTGTGAACCTCCTCTGGACCCTCTCCAGGGCCAGCACATCCTTCCTGAGATACGGGGCCCAAAATTGCTCACAATATTCTAAATGTGGTCTGACCAGAGCCTTATAAAGCCTCAGCAGCACATTCCTGCTTTTATATTCTAGTCCTCTCGAAATAAATGCCAACATTGCATTTGCCTTCCTATCTACCTACTCAACCTGCAAGTTAACCTTAAGAGAATCCTGGACTAGGACTCCCAAGTCCCTTTGCACTCCAGATTTCTGAATTCTCTCACCATTTAGAAAATAGTCTATGCCTCTATTCTTCCTACCAAAGTGCATGACCTCACACTTCCCCACGTTTTATTCCATCTGCCACTTCTTTGCCCATTCTCCTAACCTGTCTAAATCCTTCTGCAGCCTCCCAGCCTCCTCAATACTACCTGTCCCTCCACCTATCTTTGTATCATCTGCAAACTTAGCCAGGATGCCCTCAGTTCCTTCATCTAGATTATTAATGTATAAAGTGAAAAGTTGTGGTCCCAACACTGACCCCTGCAGAACTCCAATAGTCACCGGCCGCCATCCTGAAAAGGACCCCATAATCCCCACTCTCTGCCTCCTGCCAGACAGCCAATCTTCTATCCATGCTAATACCTTGCCTCTAACACCATGGGCTCTTATCTTACTGAGCAGCCTCCTGTGCGGCACCTTGTCAAAGGCCTTCTGGAAGTCCAAGTAGATAACATCCATTGGCTCTCCTTTGTCTAACCTACTCGTTACCTCCTCAAAGAATTCTAACAGATTTGTCAGGCATAACCTCCCCTTGATGAAACCATGCTGACTTTGCCCTATTTTACCATGCACTTCCAAATATTCTGAAATCTCATCCTTAATAATGGACTCTAGCATCTTACCAACGACCGAAATTAGGCTAATCGGCCTGTAATTTCCCATCTTTTGGCTCACTCTCTTCTTAAACAGGGGGGTTACATTAGCGATTTTCCAGTCCTCTGGGACCCTCCCTGACTCCAGTGATGCCTGAAAGATCACCACTAACACCTCCACTATCTCTTCAGCTATCTCCTTCAGAGTTCTGGGGTGTAATCCATCTGGCCCAGGTGATTTATCCACCTTCAGACCTTTCAGTTTTCCTAGCATCTTCTCCTTGGTAATGGCCACCATACTCGCCTCTGCCCCCCGACTCTCTTGAACTTTGGGGCTGTTACTCGTGTCTTCCACTGTGAAAACTGACGCAAAGTACCTATTCAGTTCCTCCGCCATTTCTTTGTTCCCCACTACTGCTTCTCCAGCGTCATTTTCCAGCGGCCCAATGTCCACTTTTGCCTCTCTCTTACCCTTTATATATCTAAAAAAAACTCTTGCAATTTTTTTTATATTACTGGCTAGTTTACCCTCATATTTAATCTTCTCCCTCCTTATTTCTTTTTTAGTTGTCTTCTGTTGGTCTTTGTAGGCTTCCCAATCCCGTGGTTTCCCATTGCTCTGCGCTGCATTGTATGCTTTCTCTTTAGCTTTTATGCTGTCCCTGACTTCCCTTGTCAGCCATGGTTGCCTTGTCCTCCCTTTAGTATGCTTCTCCTTCCGAGGGATGAATTTTTGCTGTGTCTCCCCCCATGCTATGGCCGCTTTCTCCTGCTGCAAGTGCTCTGACCTGGCTGCGGCCTCTTTTCCCTGGCTGCATGTGCCCTGGCCTGGCTGCTTTCTCCTTGCTCCTCCCCAGCTCTCCCGGCATTCCCCAGGCTCTCAGAGCTTCCCTCAGTGGGCACTTGCGCTCGGTTGCTGCTAGGCCTCAGGCCTCACTCCAGCCCTCATCACACCCCACCCCCAAACCGATTTTGTGAGTGATGGTGAGTAAATGAGTGTGAGGGGAGTGAGTGAGTGAATGTGAAAGTGTGTAAGTGAGGGTGAGTGTGGGAGAGTGAGGGAACGTAAGTGAGGGAGCACGAGGGTGGCTGAGTGAGGGAGCATGAGGTTGGGTGAGTGAGTAAGCGTGGGTGGGTGAGTGAGCATGAGGGTGGGTGAGTGAGTGAGAAGAGGGTCGGTGAGGGTGGGTGAGTGAGCATGAGGGTGGGTAAGTGAGTGAGAAGAGGGTCGGTGAGGGTGGGTGAGTGAGTGTGAGAGTGGGTGAGTGAGTGAGAAGAGGGTCGGTGAGGGTGGGTGAGTGAGTGTGAGAGTGGGTGAGTGAGTGAGAAGAGGGTCGGTGAGGGTGGGTGAGTGAGTGTGATAGTGGGTGAGTGAGTGAACGTGTGAGAGAGTGAGGGTGGATGAGTGAGTGTGAGAGTGGGTGAGTGAGTGAACGTGTGAGTGAGTGAGGGTGGGTGAGTGAGTGTGAGAGTGGGTGAGTGAACGTGTGAGTGAGTGAGGGTGGGTGAGTGAGTGTGAGAGTGGGTGAGTGAGTGAACGTGTGAGTGAGTGAGGGTGGGTGAGTGAGTGTGAGAGTGGGTGAGTGAGTGAACGTGTGAGTGAGTGAGGGTGGGTGAGTGAGTGTGAGAGTGGGTGAGTGAGTGAACGTGTGAGTGAGTGAGGGTGGGTGAGTGAGTGTGAGAGTGGGTGAGTGAGTGAACGTGTGAGTGAGTGAGGGTGGGTGAGTGAGTGTGAGAGTGGGTGAGTGAGTGAACATGTGAGTGAGTGAGGGTGGGTGAGTGAGTGAGGGTGGGTGAGTGAGTGTGAGAGTGGGTGAGTGAGTGAACGTGTGAGTGAGTGAGGGTGGGTGAGTGAGTGTGAGAGTGGGTGAGTGAGTGAACGTGTGAGTGAGTGAGGGTGGGTGAGTGAGTGTGAGAGTGGGTGAGTGAGTGAACGTGTGAGTGAGTGAGGGTGGGTGAGTGAGTGTGAGAGTGGGTGAGTGAGTGAACATGTGAGTGAGTGAACATGTGAGTGAGTGAGGGTGGGTGAGTGAGTGTGAGAGTGGTGAGGGTGGGTGAGTGCGCGCATGTGAGGGAATGAGCATGCACACGTGAGAGAGAGGATGTGTGCGTGTGAGTGAGAGAGGGTGGTGAGAGGGAGGGAAGTATGTGTGCCTGGCTCACTCCCAGTCTCAGGGTTCTCATTCACCCACAGCCCCACACACCAACAGGCATTCTCAAAGTGGATGAGGGTGAGTAAGTGAGCAACCTGAGGCTGGGAGTGAGCTGGACACACACACACTCTCACCCTTTCGCACTTGAATGGTCATCTTTATTTATTACTCATTTTTTAATTATCAATTTATTGTTGTAAGCTTTTTTTGCTCTGTAAGTTATTTCTTATCATACGTCAACTTTTTTTTCCTGAAATTCATGTTTAATGTTTGCCAAACGTTATCCTTCCGAAATTTGCTCATCAGCCTCCTTCACCCCCCCCCCCCCCAGTGTGAGAAAAATTGAAATGTGTCCCCCCCCCACAAGAAAAGCTAGGACAAACCTGGTTTAGACAAAGTAAATAAAGAGAAACTGTTTCCATTGGCAGAAGGATAACGCGAGGATACAGATAAAAGATAATTGGCATCATGGCACAGGGAGCCATTCAAGTGGGGGGAGGCAATAGGAATGTAGTAGTGGTAGGGGACAGTGTAATTAGGGACATAGATACTGTTCTCTGCATCATGACTCCCAAAGGCTTTGTTGCCTGCCCAGTGTCAAGGTTAAGGACATCTCAGGGCTGGAGACAAATTTGGATTGGGAGTGGAGGGATCTAGGTGTCGTCGTCCATGTTGGTACCAACAACATTGATAGGACTAGAAAGGAGGCTCTGCTGAAAGAATCCGAACAGTTAGGAGCTAAATTAAAAAGCAGAACCTCCAAGGTAATAATCTCGGGATTGTTACCTGAGCAAACTGGCAAAGGGTAAATAAAGCCAAGGAGTTAAATGCGTGGCTTGGAGATTGGTGTGGGAGAAATGGGTTTCAGTTCATGGGGCACTGGGGTAGAAAGGAGCTGTTCCAGTGGGATGGGCTTCACTTGAGCTGTGCTGGGACCAGTGTCCTGGTGAATCGGATAACTGCGCCGGTAGAGTGGGCTTTAAATTATATAGAGTTGGGGAGGGTTCTGGAGAGGGTATAATTAGGCTTACAAAGCAAAAGGATATGACAGCATTGCCAGGCAGCTATTTACAGAGACATGGTTACAAGGAGATCAAAGCTGGGAACTAAACATTCAGGGGTATGTGACTTTTTGAAAGGACAGGCAGGAAGGAAAGGGTGGAGCAAAGGCAGCTTTGTTAGTTCGAGATGGAATAAGTACAATAGCAAGAAATGATCTTGGATTGGAAGAGACTGGTGAGATTAGTCTATAGGCCCCCTAACAGTAGCTACACTGTAAGACAGAGAATAAATCAGGAGATAATGAAGGCATGTAAAAAAGGCAGTACATTAATTATGGGTAACCTTATTCTTCATGTGGATTGGGGAAATCAAATTGGCAGAGGTAGCCATGAGCAAGAATTCATAGAGTGTATTCCGGACAATTTCTGAGAACAATATGTAGGGATTAGGCTATTTTGGATCTGCTAATATGTAATGAGGCAGATTTAATAAATGATGTCAGAGTGAAAGATCCCCTAGGAAACAGTGACTGTAACACAGTAGAATTTTGCATTCAGTTTGAGAGTGAGAAACTTGGATCAGAAACAACTGTGCTAAACTTAAGGGTAACTATGAAGGAATGAGGGCAGAGTTGGCTGGAGTGGACTGGGAAAGGAGTTTAGTAGAAAAGACGGTTGCTGAATAATGACAAGCGTTTAAGAAAATACTTCATAGCTCACAACAAAGATATATCCCAGTGAGGAAGAAGGATTCTAGGAAGGGGATAAACCAACCATGGTTAACCAAGGAAGTTACGGATGGTATCAAATTGAAAGAAAAAACATACAGTGTGGCAAAGATTAGTGGTAAGCCAGAGGATTGGGAAAGTTTTAAAAACTAACAAAAGATGGCCAAGAAAGTAATAAAGAGGGAGAAAATAAACTTTGAGGGTAAACTAGCAAGTGATATGAAAATGGAAAGTCAGGTCTTCTTTAAATATATAAAAAGAGAGAGGCCAAAGTGAACATAGGCCCCTTAGAGAATGAGGCTGGGGAAATAATAATGGGGAACCAGGAAATGGTAGAGGAGTTGAATAAATACTTTGCATCAGTCTTCACAGTAGAAAACACTAATAGCATTCCAAAAATACTAAATAATCAAGGGGCAAAAGAAAGGGAGGAAATAAATACAATAACTATCACTAGAGAAAAAGCACTAAGGAAACTAATGGGGCTAAAGGCTGATAAGTCCCCTGGACCTGATGGTTGCATCCTAGGATATTAAAGGAAGTAGCTACAGAGATAGTGGATACACTGGTAGTAATCTTCCAAAGATCCTTAGATTCTGGAAAAGTCCCATAGGATTGGAAAACTGCCAATGCAATACCCTTTTTCAAAAAGGGAGGGAGACAAAAAACAGGTGACTATAGGCCAGTTAGCTTAACATCCTTCATTGGGAAAATGTTAGAGTCTATTATCAAGGATATAATAGCAGAGCATTTAGAAATGCATAATATAACCAAGCAGAATCAGCATGGCTTCATGAAGGGGAAATCATGCCTGACAAATTTATTAGAATTCTTTGAGGAGGTAACAAGCAGGATAGATAAAGGGGAACCAGTAGATGTAATATATTTGGATTTCCAAAAAAGCATTCGATAAGGTACCACACATAATGCTACTTAATAAGATAAGAGCCCATGGTGTTAGGGGCAGTACATTATCATGGATAGAGGATTGGCAAACTAATAAAAGACAGAGAGTTAGGATATGGGGAGCATTTTCAGGGTGGCAAACTGTAACTGGTGGAGTTCCACAGGGATCAGTGCTGAGGCCACAATTATTGACAATATATATTTTAATGATTTGTATAAGGGAAGTGAATGTACTATCGCCAAGTTTGCGGATGACACAAAAATAGGTGGGAAGGCAAGTGGTGAAGATGACACAAAGAGTCTACAGAGGGATAGAGACAGGTTAAGTGAGTGGACAAAAACTTGGCAGATGGAATATAATTTGGGAAAATGTGAGGTTATGCACTTTGGCAGGAAGAATAGAGGAGCTGAATGTTATTTAAATGCCGAAAGACTGCAGAAGGCTGCAGCACAAAGGGATTTGTGGGTCCTCATGCATGAATCACAAAAAAGCTAACATACAAATTCAACAGGTAATAGGGAAGGCAAATGGAATGTTGGCCTTTATTTCAAAGTGAATGGAGCATAAACATAGGGAAGTCTTGCTAAAACTGTACAAGGCACTAGTTAGTCCACACCTAGAATACTATGAACAGTTTTGGTCCCCTTATCTAAGGAAAGATATACTGGCATTGAAGGCAGTCCAGAGGAGGTTCATTAGGTTGATCCCGGGGATGGAGGGATTTTCTTATGAGGAGAGGCTGAGTAGGTTGGGCCTGTACTTATTGGAGTTTAGAAGAATGAGAGGCGACCTATGGAAACATATAAGATTCTTAGGGGGCTTGACAGGGTAGATGCTGAGAGGTTGTTTCCTCTTGTGGGAGAGTCTAGGACCAGAGGGCATCATCTCAGAGTAAGGGGTCACCCACTTAAGACAGAGATGAGGAGGAATTTCTTCTCTCAGAGGGTAGTGAATCTGTGTGATTCTTTACCACAGAGGGCTGTAGAGGCTGGGTCATTAAGTATATTCAAGGCTTAGATAAATTTTTAATCAGTAAGGTGATCAAGGGTTATGGGGAAAAGGCAGGAAAGTGGAGTTGAGGATTATCAGATCAGCCATGATCTCATTGAATGGCAGAGCAGACTCGTTGGGCCGAATGGCCTACTTCTGCTCCTACGTCTTATGGTCTAATGGCAAAAGAATCAAAAAGATCTTGAGGAAAATTTTTTTTGCATGATGTGTGGTTAGGATTTGGAATGCATGGTCTGATAGGGCGGTAGATGCAGATTCAGTAATAACCATCGCTTCAAACCTGGACTCTAAAGTATTGCCAGTGCTGCTCCTGACATGTCTATCTACTGGTTTGATGATAATCATGGAATGAGGGCTGTGCCGGGCTGTAAGATTGTGGTAGAATATAATCCTGCTGCTGCTGATGGCTCACTGCACCTCATGGATACCCAGTTTTGATATCTGTCCTTAGTCTGCTTCCCTGGTGATGATTAACATAGTGAAGCACTCACTCATCAGTTGGGAGGGGAGTGGTAGTTTTCCTTGAACTTGTTTGGCCTGAAGCCATGACACTCCATGGAGTTAATACCGAGACTTCCCCACCTGCCAGTGGGATGGGACATACCCAGGGATGGTGACGGAGGAGTCTGGGATGTTTCCAGATTGATATGATTCTGTGCTGCAAGTGGATTGATAAACTACTTTACATTCCGCCTGACTGTCTTTTCCATTGTCCTCTGGGAAGATGGAGGCTGGGTGGAGGAAAGAAAGTAGCCACATTGTCTGCTCCTGGTCACTATCCATTGTCCCTGCTGAAAACAGAGGGTGTGTGACAGTCAAGTGAGGAAAAATAAAGGACCTTCATCTGATCCCCCACACAGGGGAATAGCAGACTGACACTCACTGTGGAACAGTCTCTAATTGAGGAATCAGACCCTTCAGCAAAGGAGGAGAGGGAGTTGGAGGAAATCACCTTTCCTTTTCCTGTTTTACAGAAGGATTGCACCGTACTACACCAGAGAATACGGAGAGAATAAACACCGCAGATAGATCCTGACCATCAATCAAGGAACAACTGAACAACTGTGGGAAGACATCCAGTCCCTTCACAGCATTGCTCAACACAGAGAAGGTTGGACAGTGAAAGCATCATCTGGAAATCGGTCAGGTCAGGGGAGCTTTGACAGATCATCAGATCTGAAACTGGTCAGTGGTGTGGAACCTTCCATCAGAACTAATCATTCCGAAGGTTCGGCTGTGGGCGATCGGTCAGGGTGAGGCTGGGAAGAAGTGTGAGTGGCTCCAAGTGTGGTTAGAGCTTCAATCATTCATCGAAACTCATGAACCACTGACTCATTCCAACAGGTGGGAGGCTGTTCAAGTGTGAGGTGTGTGAGGAGGGCTCCACAGGCTCATACGAACACACAAGATACGTCTTTTGTACAACTGTTAACACAAGGACAGCTACATGGAAGCAAAACCATTCACCTGTGAGGTGTGTAATAAGGGCCTTGCACGATTATCGGGCCTGGTGAATCACCGGCGCATTCACACAGGGGAGAAACCATTCACTTGCGACATCTGCGACAAATCCTTCAGACAGTTATCAAACCTGCGTGTTCACCGACGCATTCACACTGGAGAGAAACCATTCACCTGCGTAGTATGTGACAAATCATTCTCTCTCTTATCATCCCTCCGCATCCACCAACGCATTCACACAGGGGAGAAACCAGTCAAGTGTGAAGTTTGTGACAAAGCCTTCACACAGTTATCAAGTCTCCTTGGCCATCAGACAATCCACACAGGGGAGAAACCCTTCAAGTGTGAAGTTTGTGACAAGGCTTTCGTGACATCTTCGAGCCTCCTGCTACACCAGAGGTTTCACACAGGAGAGAAACCATTCAGGTGTGAGCTTTGTGAAATGGCTTTCACGCAATCGTCTGATCTCCTGATACACAAGAGGATTCACACAGGGGAGAAACCATTCAAGTGTGAGTTGTGTGACCGAGCCTTCACAAGGTCAACGATGCTTATGGAACACCAACGCGTTCACACTGGGGACAAACCATTCACGTGTGAGGTGTGTAATAAATCATTCTCACAGTCATCAAACCTCCACGTACATCAACGTATTCACACAGGGGAGAAACCATTCAGTTGTGAGGTGTGTAATAAGGGCTTTGCACAGTTCTGGCGCCTGGTGAATCACAGACGCATTCACACTGGGGAGAAACCATTCACGTGCGCGCTTTGCAACAAATCATTTTCGCTGTTACAGAATCTCCGTGTACACCAACGTATTCACACCGGTGAGAAACCATTCACATGTGAGGTGTGTGACAAATCATTCTCACAATCATCGTCCCTCCGTGCACACCGACGCATTCACACTGGGGAGAAACCATTCACTTGCGAGGTGTGTGACAAATCATTCTCAAGGTTATCTCACTTTCGTGTACACCAACGCATTCACACTGGGCATAAACCATTCAAGTGTGAGGTGTGTGACAAAGCCTTCACAAACTCATCGAACCTCCTGGTCCATCAGAGGATCCACAGAGGAGAGTAACTCTTCAAAGGTGAGATTTACGTTGAAGTTCACCTGAAATCTTCAACCCTCTTGGGACACCAGAGAATTCACGCAGGGTAGAAACTCTTCTGGTGTGATGTTTGTGACAAGGCTTTCACCCACTCCTTCAATCTCCTGAAGCACCACAGGATCCACACTGGTGAGAAACCATTCAGGTGTGAGGTGTGCGACAAGGCTTTCAGTGTATCTCCTGGTCCATTAATGCACTCACACAGGGGAGAAACCCTATCAGTGTGAGTTCTGTAATAAAGCCTTCACACAGTAGTTGGACCTCCTGTAACATCAGTGAACCCACACAGGAGACAAACCCTTCGAGTGTGATGTATGGTAGGATTGTTTCACCTATTCCTCTTTCACCATGCACCACCCACATCTCCACACAGACTTGGAGCCGGGTCACCTGCTTCCGTTACACTGAGAGTTGCCGGTGTTCTTTATCCTCCAGTGTTCACACAGGGGAGCCGTCCTTCCAAAGCACTGTCTGTCTCAGCAGTGTCTGTCTCAAACCTCTCCCATCATCAGTCCAATTGTTTCAATAAGGCCAATTTAACCCTCGACCAGATCGCCAAACATCACCAAAAGAAGACATCAATATGTATAAAAGCTCCTGTATAAACTCAGCATCCTTTCAGTGCAGCGTCAGGTACAAGTCACTCACTGATTCTCACTCTGGCTAAGAAGGCAATCAGATACTCAGTGGTTAGAAAGGCTTCAGCTTCTGATCTACCAGCACAAGCACCCAGAGGAGGAGCCATTCCTGGGGTAGTAATGGAGGGACTTCAATTAGCCTTAGCATCTCTGGTCTGTGGAAGGGAAGAATCAGCTGGGAAGTCAGGAGGAGGGCAGGATGTGTCTCGGCTGTGACAGTCTCCATTGTCTCACAACATTTACTGTCTGGGCCTACACATGCTGAATGGCCACTCAAACAGAGCACTAGAGGCCAATCAATGTCCACAGTCTGTACTCCAGGTCAGTACCTTGAGGATTGGGGGGAATGTGAGAGGACAACAGCTTGTATTTATAGAGCATTTTAATATAGTCAAACATCCCAAAGTGTTTCATAGAGACGTCATCAGAGAAAAATTAACACCGAGACAAGGAGATGTTAGGAGGTGATGACCAAAAATATGGTCAAAGAGGTATTTAAGGAAGGTCCTAAAGGAGGGGAGAAGGACAAAGATGCAGAGAGATTTAAGGAGGAAATTCATGAGCATGGAGCCTGGATGGCTGAAGACACAGACAGCAATAGTGAAGTGAAGGAAGTGGAGTGGATGTACTAAAGACCAGAATTGGAGGAGTGCAGAGACCTTGGAGGGAGATGGGGCTAGAAGTGACAGAGATAGGGAGGGGGCTGAGGCCATGGAGCAATTTGTACTGGAGCATGAGAATTTTAAATTGGAGGCACTGGGGGTCTGGGAACCAGTATAGGTCAGTGAATACTGGGGTGATAGGTATATGAGTTAGGATAGAGACCGCAGAGTTTTAGCTGACCTGAAGTTTATGGAGGGTGGAAGATGGGAAGCTGGACAGGAGAGCATTGGAATGGTCTAGTCTAGTCTAGAAGTAACAACAGCATGGATGAGGATTTCAACAGCATATGAGTGTTGGAAATGGCCAATGATACAGAGAGGGAATCAAGTCACTTTAGTGATTAAATAGATTATCTTGAACTACCCTCTCTATAATCTAATCTATAATCTTAAACACCTCAGTTATATTATCCATTAATTTTCTACATTCAAGGGAATGCAAGCTCAGTCTGTGCAACCTATCCTCAGAATTTAACCCTTTTAGCCCCAGGAACATTCTGGTGAATCTACGCTGCGCTCCCTCCAAAGCCAATATATCCTTCCTGAGGTGCGGTGCCCAGAACTGAACACAGTTCTCTAGATAGGATCTAAACAGAGCTCTGTACAACTGGAACATAACTTCCACAAGGACACAGTTGGTTCTGGGAAGGAGAAGTTGTGGGTTTTCTTTTCTCTTCAGGATAGTCCTGGAGTAATGAGCAGTTTTGGTAGAGGAAAGCAGGACCACTAAAGCTTGATGTGGTCCAGTCACATCTGGCGATGGTTAGCTAAACCAGTTGTGTACCAGATACGCTCACATCTTCAATCCTTGGACTTGAGCAACAGGGAGGCCGATGTGGAAGGAAGAGAGCAAAGGTAATTTTGGGAACAAGGGTGTAGAAGGTGGATATGAGGAAGTGATTAAACCAGATTGATGGCTACAGAAGCATTGTGGTGAATGGAGGGCCAAAGGGCAAAGAGTTGGGAATTAGAAAGCGCTGTCCAACTCACCTGGGGGAAGAGTGTCTTCCAGGAATGGAAATTGATTGATCCATGTACTCATGTGACCACTGGATCTCTGTAACCATTGGTTGGTTTGTATGATGGAAACGAGCTCTATCCTGTGCCACTAAAGTTCGGGGTCATTTCTGATCATTGGAATTGGGAGCCAGACTAAAGCACAGGGATTTTAAAGAAACTTCTGTCTGTAGTATTCTGAGAGTTCCCCCTGATGTGTGTGTGTGTGTGTGTGTGTGTGTGTGTGTGTGTGTTAGTAAAGTGAGCCAGCTCTCAGGAGTGGGTGTCGGGTAGAATCGGATGCTGCTTTAGTTGGTGATGTGCATTTATAGACACCTCTTCAGGTGATGGGTGTTTGATGAATACCATGGGTAATGTTTGTATGTTTGTACTGTCTGGGAGGACTACTATCCTGAGTATGGTGAGGGATTGGGGGTGAGTCTCTACAGACCTGCGTTCCCTCAGTCCATCATACCTCAATGTAATAATGGTGTGATATGTTCACCTTACACTCTTCCAAGATACATTTCATGTCCGGGGAAAGATCTTGAGTCATTTTCAAATGCTTTATTAACTTGATTGCTTCAAAGTTTGATGTAACCTTAATATGACGTTGTTCTTTGCCTGCTATTTTATTGATCCTCTGTATAAGTTTATAACTTACAATAAATTAATGTTTTTAGACTTAATTCAAACCACCTAATTTATCAGCGTGGTGTATTCCTATTCACTGAAGTGTCAGTGGCAGCTGTCCCTTGGAATTGAGGATGACATCTGTCAGGCTTGGTGAGACTTTAGATGCCTGAGGAGCCCAATTCTGGATCCATATGTTCTTCCGCTGTGGGGCACGTTATTGTGCAGGGGAGCAGAAATCACAGCCCTGGATTGGCTTCCCTCTCTTTCCTCTGCTGCCGCCGTTCTGCCTCGCTGTCAAGTGGCTTGTGCCTTGATAGATCAGGTGGTGCCCTGCCGAGCAATCGGCAGCATTCTCCTCCCAGTCAGTGGTGTTAATGCCTCCATGTTTTAGGGCGAATTGAGCATATCCTTAAAGCTTTTCCTTTGGCTGCCTTTTGAGCATTGGCCAATGGAGAATTGAGAGAAGAGAACCTGCTGAGGGAGGCGGTTTACAGGCATCCAGATGCAATGGCCCGTCCGGATTTGGTTTTTCAGGAGCAGGGCTTCATTGTTGGTAGATGCAGCTCACGTTAGTCCGATGGTCCTCCCATTTGATTGCCAGGATTTGACGCAAGCACCGCTAATGGAAGCTCTCAAGGATCTTAATGTGGCGTTGGTAGACAGTCCATGTTTCGCTGCAGTAGAGGAGGGTGGTCAACACAAAGACCTTATAAACTAGAACCTCTGTTGACTTCCAAAGGTCCCTGTTGACAAAGACATGGTGCAGCTTGAAGAAGGCAGCGCCAGCGCAATTGACTTGGTGTTAGACTTCCTCATCGATGGTAGTCCCTTGAGAGAGGTGGCTGCCGAGATAAGGGAAGTGCTGCACATACTCCAGAGCCATCCCATGTGGCTGGCACATGGGATGCTCAAATGGCCCGGGGAAGGTTGGTAAAGGACCTTTGCCTTGGCGAAGTTTAAGGGCAGGCCAAGCCTCTTATACGAGGTGTTGAATTGGTCAAGTGTCCTTTGCATGTCCTATGCAGAGTGAGCCATCACGCAGCAGTCATCCACAAACTGAAGGTCGTGGATGTTCATGGTGGTGAGGTTTGTTTTTGCCCGTTAGCGACTAGATTGAAGAGCTTTTCGTCCAGACGATACTGAATGCTGACACCAGGTGGTAGCTCATCTCGGATGCGGTAGATGATGACAGTCAGGTAAATGGTGAACAAGGTGGGGGCGATCACACAAGCTTGTTTGACCTGGGTCTGGATGTGAAACGTCTCAGCTTCAGATCCTCCACTCAGGCCAGTGGCAGTCATGTTGTCCTGCAGGAGTCTCAGGATTGTGACAAACTTCAATGAGCAACCAAAGTGTTCCCCAGAGCGTCACGATTTAAAGAATCAAATGCCTTGGTCAGGTCGATGAAGGAGAGGAACAATTCCTGATTTTGGTCCTGACATTTTTCACTGAAACACTTGGGAGCCTACAGTAAGATCCTGTACACAATATATTGGTCAATGTCACTGTGGGCCGGTATACATTCATAATTTGCAATTCACAAGAAGCATAACATTTCCCAAAGAAAGAAAGACTTGCTTTTATATAACAACTTTCACAAACTCAAGGCAACTGAAAGCACTTTACAGCCAATGAAGTGCTGTTTGAAGTGCAGTCACTGTTGTAATGTGTGACTTGAACCCACAAACCTCTGACTAAGAGATGACGGTGCTAAGTAAGTCATGACTGACAATTTATGTTTCTGTTGTATTAGACTCAGTTTCTAAGGGGTTAAGGCCCAAGTACAGAATGCTTTTCCCCCCTGTAAACTGGCAGCCTGAAAGTTTAATTTGACTTAAAGTGGTAACTAGTTAGAGCTGCAGGTGTCAGTGTTGTCTTTGTGTCTGGGTTCCAGTTTCTGTTTTATTTTGCGGATGCGAATTCCCGAAGTGAAGCAATACAGGAGGGGCAAGTGTTATTTATTGACACCTGTGTTTCTCTGAGAGAAGCTAATGGGATGTACTGACTACCCCTGGGCATGGAACACAATATTCCCCAGAGAAAGAGAACGCTCACAATTATCCCAGTGTACTGCACACTGAACAATATCACTCTCAAACAAGGTCTAGACTGGGACAGTCCAGGAGAGGAACCGGGAGAGGAGAATAGACCGGGATACCCCTGGAGAGCCGAATGGACTGAGACATCCCGGGAGAGGTGAATGGACCGGGACATCCCGGGAGAGGCGAATGGACTGAGACATCCCGGGAGAGGCAAATGGACTGAGACATCCCGGGAGAGGCGAATGGACCGGGGCATCCCGGGATGGGAACTGGATAGAGTGAATGTTGAAGCTCTGAAATTGGAGCTGAGGGGAGCTGAACATCCACAGAAGCTGACCCCTGGACAGAGCAGGGCTGTCAGATATCAACTCATGGGACATCTACTCACACATTGAGCCCCACCTCACACCCATGTTGATGCCCAAGTGAGGAGATGGTGAGTGAAGGAACAGAATTTATAATAATTACATCACATAATATCCACACTAATGTTCAGGCAGTCTGACTATCCTGTGGGGAATCAGGTGTGGAAATGTCCCTTATGCTGTGTGAGAAGATCCAACTGAGAGAGCTGTTTACTGGGTGCTTTGTGCTGAGCTGTTTATCGTTGATTGCTCAGCCACTTCAGAGGGCAGTTCAGAGTCAACCATGTTGTGTGGGACTGGAGTCACATTTAAACCAGACCAGGCAGTTGTAGCAGTTTCCCTTCCCTGAAGGACAATTTGGGATTTCGGATAACCTGAAAATTTTAATGCTTTTATTTTGATTCTGCTCTACAAATTAAAAAATTTATTAAACTCAGTTTCACAACATGGAGTGGTTGAGGTGAATTCCTTTAAGGGAAAGTTAGATAAGCATATGAGGGAGAACAGAACAAAAGGATATGCTGATAGAGTGAGATGAAGAGGGGTGAGAGGAGGCCCATGTGAAGCATAAACACCAGCACAGACCAATTGGGCCGAATAGCCTGTTTCTGCACTGTAATTCTATGTATGTAACTTTCTGTTGTTGGATTTGAACTCACAATCTCTGGATTGTTAATCCAGCATCATAGCAATTCGGCTGTCATACCTGGAGACATAATTATTGAAATATCTTCTAATCCCTTCTTTAAAGATTTTACCTGAAGGCCTCGGCCTTTCCCAAAAGCCTGGGCTTGGATTTGATAGTTTTGCCCAGTGCTGTTGCTGATAGCTGAATTTGGGATGTGCAGTGTATCTAATTTCCCCGAATAAACCAGAACCCTTCATTCAACTACATTGAAACAATATTTTCCTTAGCTTATAGCACTTCCTGCCCAGTGTATTTTCTTCAAATAATTTCAAAGAGCAAGGGGAGAAATTTCAAAATCTCCAATGAACTAACATTTCTACTGAGTGTTTTTTTATATTAAACACTCACTCTTCATCAGCATGACTTGAACTCATAGTGAATTGTTAGTCTGTTTTACACTCCGCCCAACTGTCTTTTCCATTGCCCTCATGGTGCCTGAGAAGATAGGGGGGCTGGGCGAAGGAAAGAAAGAAACCACGTTGTCTGCTCCCAGTGTCCCTGCTGGAAACAGAGGGTCTGTGATAGTCAAATGGGGAAAAAGAAAGGACTTGCATCTGATCCCCCACACAGGGGAATAGCAGACTGGCACTCACTGTGAAACAGTCTCTAACTGAGGAGTCAGCCCCTTCAGCAAAGGAGGAGAGGGAGTTGGAGGACAATCATGTTTCCTTTTCCTGTTTTACAGAAGGATTGCACCGTACTACACCAGTAAATACAGAGAGGATAGACCCTGCAGATAGATCCTGACCATCACCCAAGGAACAACTGCACAACTGTGGGAAGACATCCAGTCCCTTCACAGCATTGCTCAACACAGAGAAGTTTTGGGCAGTGAAACCATCATCTGGAAATTGGTCGGGTCAAGGGAGCTTTGACATATCATCAGATCTGAAACTGGTCAGTGGTGTAGAACCTTCCATCAGAACCAATCTTTCTGAAAGTTTGGCTGTGGGTGATCAGTCAGGGTGAGGCTGGGAGGAAGTGTGAGTGCGCTCCAAGTGTGGTGAGAGCTTCAATCATTCATCAAGCTTCATGAACCCCTGACTCATTCCTAGAGGTGAGAGGCTGTTCAAGTGTAAGGAGGGCTCCAAGATCTCCTAAGGTCTCCTAACATACAAGGTTTCATCTGTTTCCTACCTACAATACAACGACTGCTAACAGAAGAGAAGCTATTCAAGTGTGAGCTGTGTGATCATGCTTGTGCACATCCATCCACATTCAAGAACCATCAGAACAGTCACAGTTGGGATAAACCATTCGAATGTGAGGTGTGTAACAAGGTCTTTGCACATTTATCAGGACTGGTGAATCACTGACACATTCACACCAGGGAGAAGCCATTCACATGTGAAGTGTGTCAGAACATTCTCGTCATCATCTAAACTTTGGTCACATCAACGCATTCATACAGGAGAGAAACCATTCACGTGTCATGTGTGTGAGAAATCAGTATCATCATCGGATCTCTGCGTACACCAACGCATTTACACAGGGGAGAAACTATTCACGTGCAAGGTGTGTGACAAATCATTCCTGTCATCATCAGCCCTCCGCAAACAAACTGATTCATACAGGGGAGAAACCATTGAGATGAGAAGTGTGCAACAAATCATTCTTGGTGTCCATCACAGGAGCCACACAAGGGATTAACCTTTCAAGTGTAAGGTTTGTGGTGAGGTTTCGTGATGTCTTTGATCCTCCTGGGACATCAGGACATTCACAAAGGGGAGAAACTTCTCAGGTGCGATGTTTGGGACAAGGCTTTCACCCACTCTGCCAGTGGAGAGTTTTCCCCCGATTTCCTGGCGTTCCTAAAGCAGGCCCACGGATTGTGGCCTGTGGATTCCATCTCTGTAGCCCCCAAGAGCATCTCCATGTGGCCAGCAATACCCCTCTATGTGGCTCCCGAAGCCCCTCCATCTAGCACCGAAGCTCCTCTTGGTGGCCCCCGGAGACCATAATAAAATTCCCAGTAAGACCGGTCAGTGAAATTGAAGATTTCTGCAGGTGGCTGCTCTTCCAATCACAGGCCGCTCCTCTCCCGTGTTTGCTGCTGTCGGGCTCACTATTGAGCCTGACAGCAGCAAGCATGGGACAGAAACAGGCTGTGATTGGAGGAGCAGCCAACACCGGCAGCTGTGATTGGAGGAGCAGCCAACACCGGCAGCTGTGATTGGAGGAGCCGTGAACACCGGCATCTATAATTGGAGGAGCAGTAAACACAAGCAGCTGTACACAAAGCGAACATCGGTAACCGTGATTGGAGGACCAGCGAGACTATGCAGTATGTAGGGCCTCACTCGCCCGAATTCCCCTGACTCTCCCCATATTTCCCTGAATGCCGCCGCATTCCCCTGATCCTCTTCATGCACCTGTGTTTTGGTGTCGCTAGTCCTCGTTCCAGGTTCCTCTTGCCCACCCCTCGCACCCCCACCAGCCCATTCAGTGTGAGGGTAGATGAGTGAGGGAGGGTGGGTCAGTTTGAGTGATTTACACACAATGTCCCTGAATCATTTCAACTAAAATCCAATTTGACTTAGCAAAACTGGAGCGTTGAAAACCCATCCATATGGATTACTAACATCACTTTTACTGTAACGATATCAATTCAGAGACCTGACGATTGCTGTTATTACCCATCCAAATACAGGACTGACTATTCTTATCATCTTAATTACGTGTGTGAGAGAGAGAGAGCTGAGTGTGTGTGGGTGTGAGGGTGGTATGTGTGTGAGAGATTGGGTATATGTGTGAGAGAGAGGAGTGTATGAGAAGGGGATGTGTGTGTGAGTGTGAGAGGGTTGAGTTTGTGAGATAGGGGTGAGTGTGTGTGAGAGAGTATGGGTGGGTGTAAGAGTGGGGTAAGTGTGAGAGAGATGAGTGTGTGGGTGTGAGAGGGGGCTGACTGTGTATGTGTGGGTGAGAAGAGTGAGTATGTGTGTGTGAGTGTATGTGGGTTAGAGAGGGGTGAGTGCGTGTATGTGGGTGAGAGAGGGGAGAGTGTGTGTCACTCCCAGTCTCAGGGTTCTCACACACCCACACACCATCACACACTCTCTCCCACTCTCATAGTGGGTGAGGGTGAGTGAGTCAGCACCCAAGACTGCGAGTGAGCTGGACACACACTCTCATCCTCCAACACGCTAATGGTCTTTATTTATTACTCATTTTCTTTAAATTACCAATTTATTGTTTTGACATATTTTGTTTTTCTCAGCAAGTTGTTTCTTTTCGTACATCAGCTTTTTAAAAAATTCATGTTTAATGTCGTGCCAAACCTTATCTCACTGAAATTTGCTTAATGGCCCCTTGAGTGAGAAAAAAATGGAAAAGTGGGCTTCCACGTGAAATAATTGGACAAGCCTGACCTACATTTTCCAAGATTCATTTCATGTTCCATGAAAGATCTTGAGTCATTTTTAAATGCTTTGTTGTTTTGGTTGGGTAAAATTTTGATGTAAGCTGAAGATTGTGTTGTTGTTTATCTGCTGTTTTATTCATCTTCAATATAGATTTATCACTCACAATAAACTCATATTTTTAAACTTAACCTAAACTGCCTGATTTGTTCCTATTCACTGAAACACTCAGGAGCCTACAGTAAGAGTGCTGTACACAATATATTGGTCAATGTCACTGTGGGCTGGTATACTCTCTCCATCAATGGGCTTATGATTTCCAGTTCACTGGAAGCATAAATGTTTCATTAAGAAAGAAAGACTTGCATTTATATATCTAAGTTAACAATCTCAGGGCATCTGAAAGCACCTCCCCTCTATTTAAGTGCTTTGTGAAGTGCAAACTTCCACAAACAGCAATATGAGAAACTGTTTTGATGGCTGGATCCATACTGGCCAGGTGTCACGACTCATTGGGGACATTGTGCTGCAATATCAAGCCACAAGTCAGCAGCTTCAATTACCATTTTAAATAGCTTGATAAAGTCAGGGGCGGCTAACACTGGTTCATTTATTAAGATTGCCTTCAGCTTTTCAAAGGCTGCTTGGCATTCTGCTGACAATACCACTTTTGCGTGTTCTCTTAACAAATTGGTTAGAGATAGAGCTATTGTGCTGAAGTTAGACACAAACTCCCTATAAAACCCAGACATTCCCAGAAAACTCATGATTCCTCATTTAATTTTAGGAATGGGGAATTCTATTAGACCGCTCACTTTTGCTGTTCTTGGCAACACTTGCCCTTGTCCTATGATGTGACCGAGGTAAATTAACCTTGCGTTTGCAAATTCGCTTTTGGCCAAGGTTATGACTAAGCCAGCCAACTGCAATTGTTTAAACAGGTCCTCTAATTACTTTACATGTTCTTCCCATGTGTTACCATATATTACGACATCATCTAAGTAAACCACACAGTTATGTACTTCAGCTCCAATTTGATTCATAAGTCTCTGGAATGTAGATGGGGTGTTTTTAAACCCAAATGGCATAACTCAACATTGATACAAACGACTTGGTGTAACAAAGGCGAATATTTCTTTGGCCCTTGATGTTAATGGCACTTGCCAGTAACCCTTCAATAGATCAATTTTAGAAAGTAATGAGGCACTGCCCACCCTATCGATGCAATCTTCGAACACGGAATTAGGTACGAATCTGTCCTTGTTACTGCATTCACTTTCCTGTAGTCGATACAAAATCCGGTGGATCCATCTGGCTTATGGGCCAACACTACCAGTGAACTCCAGCTGCTTTGACTGGGCTCAATCAATTGATTTTCCAGTATATATTGGATCTGTTTCTACCTGAGCTTGCTTCTCAGGGCTCAGCTCAAAAGGATGTTGTTTTATCGGCACTGAGTCTCCTACGTTCATGTCATGTCTAGCTAACATAGTACATCCAGGTGTATCTCTACAAATTCCCTTATACTTCCTAAGTAACTTTATTAGATCTTCCTCTAAACATGAGAACACAGTAATAAAAACAAAAAAACTGCAGATGCTGGAAATCCAAAACAAAAACAAAAACAGAATTACCTGGAAAAACTCAGCAGGTCTGGCAGCATCGGCGGAGAAGAAAAGAGTTGAAGTTTCGAGTCCTCATGACCCTTCGACAGAACTAGAGTTCGAGTCCAAGAAAGAGTTGAAATATAAGCTGGTTTAAGGTGTGTGTGTGGGGGGCGGAGAGAGAGAGAGAGAGAGAGAGAGAGAGAGGTGGAGTGGGGGTGTGGTTGTAGGGACAAACAAGCAGTGATAGAAGCAGATCATCAAAAGATGTCAACAACAATAGAACAAAAGAACACATAGGTGTTAAAGTTGGTGATATTATCTAAACGAATGTGCTAATTAAGAATGGATGGTAGGGCACTCAAGGTATAGCTCTAGTGGGGGTGGGGAGAGCATGAAAGATGAAATAAAAAAAAAAATCATCTGTTCCGATGATGCTACCTTCAAAAACAGTTCCTCTGATGTCCTCCTTCTTCCTTAACCGAGGTTTTCCACCCACGGTCGTTGACAGGGCCCTCAACCATGTCCGGCCCATCTCCCGCGCATCCGCCCTCACGCCTTCTCCTCCCTCCCAGAAACATGATAGGGTCCCCCTTGTCCTCACTTATCACCCCACCAGCCTCCGCATTCAAAGGATCATCCTCCGCCATTTCCGCCAACTCCAGCATGATGCCACCACCAAACACATCTTCCCTTCACCACCCCTATCGGCATTCAGTAGGGATCGCTCCCTCCGGGACACCCTGGTCCACTCCTCCATCACCCCCTACTCTTCAACCCTCTCCTATGGCACCACCCCATGCCCACGCAAAAGATGCAACACCTGCCCCTTCACTTCCTCTCTCCTCACCGTCCAAGGACCCAAACACTCCTTTCAAGTGAAGCAGCATTTCACTTGCATTTCCCCCAACTTAGTCTACTGCATTCGTTGCTCCCAATGTGGTCTCCTCTACATTGGAGAGACCAAACGTAAACTGGGTGACCGCTTTGCAGAACACCTGCAGTCTGTCCGCAAGAATGACCCAAACCTCCCTGTCGCTTGCCATTTTAACACTCCACCCTGCTCTCTTGCCCACATGTCTGTCCTTGGCTTGCTGCATTGTTCCAGTGAAGCCCAACGCAAACTGGAGGAACAACACCTCATCTTCCGACTAGGCACTTTACAGCCATCCGGACTGAATATTGAATTCAACAACTTTAGGTCGTGAGCTCCCTCCCCCATCCCCACCCCCTTTCTGTTTCCCCCTTCCTTTTTTTTTTCCAATAAATTATATAGATTTTCCTTTTCCCACCTATTTCCATTATATTAAAAAAATATATTAAAAAAATTTTTTTTTTACATCTTTTATGCTCTCCCCACCCCCACTAGAGCTATACCTTGAGTGCCCTACATCCATTCTTAATTAGCACATTCGTTTAGATAATATCACCAACTTTAACTTTAACACCTATGTGTTCTTTTGTACTATTGTTGTTGACATCTTTTGATGATCTGCTTCTATCACTGCTTGTTTGTCCCTACAACCACACCCCCACTCCACCTCTCTCTCTCTCTCTCCGCCCCCCACACACACACCTTAAACCAGCTTATATTTCAACTCTTTCTTGGACTCGAACTCAAGTTCTGTCGAAGGGTCATGAGGACTCGAAACATCAACTCTTTTCTTCTCCGCCGATGCTGCCAGACCTGCTGAGTTTTTCCAGGTAATTCTGTTTTTGTTTTTGTGATGAGAACACAGTATCTAACTGTCCCTGTATTTTCGTATTGGCTAGCTGAACTGTAGGACATTCACTTTGTGCACTGTCCATTTCTCCATCTACCTTACTTTAACTGTCTCATGTCATCCTCCATTACTCCTACCACCTGACTCCTACCATACTTGCTCTTTCCCATCATCTTCCCTGCAATGATATTTCTTCAGCATGTTTATGTGACATAACGGTTTCTTCTTCCTACGCTCAGGAGTATCTATCAGGTAAGTCACTTTATTAACTCTCATAACTACCTTGTAGGGGCCACTGAATTTCACTTTAAGGGATTCACCCTGCAAAGGCAACAATACCAATACTTCATCTCCTGCTTGGAACATTTCAGTTGTAGCCCACTGTCTGCCCCTTCTTTCATTTTTGCTTGGGAAATGATTTAATGCCCTTATGCTACTTTATCTGCTCCTGTGAGTCTTTCTAGAAACATGGACACGTAATCCACCATGGAGGACTCATCTTTCTACTGTAGGAACTTTTCCTTAATTACTTTTAATGGGCCTCATATTTTATGACCATAGATCAATTAAAATGGACTAAACCCAGTAGATTAATTTGGAGAATCTCTGGTAGTAAATAGTAAAAAATCTAATCCTTTGTCCCAATCCTTTGGGTTTTCATGGCAATAGGTCTTAATCATGGTTTTGAGAGTCTAATGGTATCTCTCTAAAGCTCTCTGTGTCTATGGATGATAGGCGGTAGACTTTAGTTGTTTAATACCCAAACTGCTGATTATGTCCTGGAAAATTTTAGACATGAAGTTAGAACCTTGGTCAGATTGTATTTCAGTTGGTGGGCCATACGAGTTAACTTTTCCACTACCACCTAAGCTGTAATTGTCCTTAAAGGAATAGCTTCTGGAAATCACTTGTCATATCCATGATTGTAAGGATATACTGATGTCCTGCTTCTGTTTTGGGTAATGGTCCTACAGAAATAATACTCAACTGAGTGGTTCTTCAAAAACTGCTATGTGTATTAAAGGTGCTGGTTTGATTACATGTTGAGGTTTACCCACTACCTGACATGTATGACATGTTTTACAAAATTGAACCACGTCCTTATGAAGTCTTGGCCAGGTAAAATGCCTGTTTATTGATGCTTGGGTTTTCCATACTCCTACACGTCCTTCCATCTGAAATTCACGTGCTACTTGCAAAATCTCCTTACGATGTTTGAGCAGTACCACTACCTGATGAACAACTGCCCATTCTTCATCTGCAGGTATGTAAGGGTGTCTCCATTTCCTCATCAGAACTCTATTTTTAATACAATAGTACTCCGGAACTCCTTCAGTCTCAGCTTCACTGTGAGCTGACTGTGCTAACTTGTTTAACTCTGTATCTGCTTTCTGAGTCTCAATTAATGAAGACATGCCAAACACTTCCTTTGAATTATCCTCATCCTTAAAGGAAGTTTCAGCTACTCTACCATCTGCTCGTGGTATTACTTTGATCTCTGATGATGGACTTAATTTAGCCATTGCTCTGGTCACCACACATTGTCAAAAAATACCAGGAACTTGTTCTTGTAACTGGTCTGTCTCTTTAGCCTCTCTCAGACTTTCTGTAGTTATGGGCGAAGCTATAATTTTCACTCCTGCCAAATCATTCCCCAGGAGTAAATCAACTCCATCCATGGGTAATTTCTTAAACACTCTTACAACCACCAATCCAGACAACAGATCGCACTCCAATTGTACTTTGCACAATGGAACCAGGATCATCTCTCCACTTATCCCATTTACCAATACCTTAGCTTTCATTGAACTCTCTGGAGGGAAAACTAGGCCCTTCTCCAGCGAAAGTGTTTGAGTAGTTCCTGTGTCCCTTAATATAATTGTGGGTTTAGCTACATCATTTGATGAAAAAGAGGTTATCTTTCCTTTAGACAAAAGCCCTTTATATCTCTCATCTAACTTATTCACATCACCTGCATTCACAGTAGTGGTTACCTCCAGTCCCTTATTTGTAGTTAAAGCTGCAATTTGATACGTGGCATTTTCTTTTTGAATTCCCTTTTTGGACTCCCTCTTACGAACTCCAATAAGCATTATGGGCTTCCCTCACAACTTCCAGCATTCTGAATGCATGTGTCCCACTTTATTACAATGGAAACACTTAGGTCTTAGTTTCACCTCCACTCTCAGTACCTTCCTTCCTGATCTGGGGAGGGGATCTCAAGGTATTCCCAACTATCAATTCTATCAGTTCTGTCGAAGGGTCATGAGGACTCGAAACGTCAACTCTTTTCTTCTCCGCCGATGCTGCTAGACCTGCTGAGTTTTTCCAGGTAATTCTGTTTTTGTATCAATTCTTTACCCTGGCTACTTGCCTTCCTTTCACTCTCCCACTTTCTATCCTTTTCAAATTTATGGAGGTGATGGAAAAAAGGTTCAGTTTTATGGGTCAGCTCATAATCGTCAGCCATTACTGCTGCCTGTCTTGCAGTTGCAACCCTTTGGTCTTCAAAATAGATTCTCATTACAGAAGGTAGGGAGTTTTAAATTCTTCCAAGAGAATGGTCTCTCTGAGAATTTAATAGGTAATTTCAACTCTTAATGCTCGTCATAACCTGTCAAAACTATTTTGCTTAATTATTTCAAATTCAATGTAAGTTTGTCCAGGCTGTTTCCTTAAATTTCAAAACTTTTGTCTGTATGTTTCAGGGACAAACTCATATGCACTCAAAATGGCCTTTTTCACCACATCACAATCCCTAGAAACCTCTTCTGACATTGAAGCATAAATTTCCTGTGCTCTACCTGTCAATTTGCTCTGCATGGGTAATGTCCAGTTTTCCTTCGGCCAGTTCATCTGTTTAGCTATCTTCTCAAATGAACTAAAGATTCTTTCAACATCCCTTTCCCCAAACCTTGGAACACCATGTACAAATTTAAACATCTCCCTACTGGGTTCTGATCTGAAAATAAGTCCTGCCTCACTCTTTTTTTTCACTGCCAGCATTTTAAGCTGGAATTCTCTCTCTTTTCTCTCTCTGTTCTTTCCTGTTCAAGTTTATGGTTCTCCATTTCTAACCTCGCCATTTTTAAATTCCCTTTGAAATGCCTTCTCTCTTTCCTCTTCTTTTTCTGCCTGTTCCCTTTGGAATGCGTGTTCTCTTTCCTTTTCTTTTTCGTCTGCCTCTAGTTCCAATATTTTTATTTGCATCTGAATTTGAGCCCGTTCCAAAGAAACACCCCTTGGAGAACTCGGTCTCTCAGGTATTCCTTCCAATGTCAAATGCTGTGCCATCTCTTCGATTATCTCTGCCTTCCTAGCTTTGACAGGCAATCCTACTATTAACAAAAACAGAATTACCTGGAAAAACTCAGCAGGTCTGGCAGCATCGGCGGAGAAGAAAAGAGTTGACGTTTCGAGTCCTCATGACCCTTCGACAGAACTTGCGTTCGAGTCCAAGAAAGAGTTGAAATATAAGCTGGTTTAAGGTGTGTGTGTGGGTGGGGGGGTGCAGAGAGAGAGACAGAGAGAGAAGTGGAGGGGGTTGGTGTGGTTGTAGGGACAAACAAGCAGTGATAGAAGTTTATCATCAAAAGATGTCAACAGACAATAGAACAAAAGAACACATAGGTGTTAAAGTTGGTGATATTATCTAAACGAATGTGCTAATTAAGAATGGATGGTAGGGCACTCAAGGTATAGCTCTAGTGGGGGTGGGGGGAGCATAAAAGATTTTAAAATATTTAAAAATAATGGAAATAGGTGGGAAAAGAAAAATCTATATAATTTATTGGAAAAAAAAAGGAAGGGGGAAACAGAAAGGGGGTGGGGATGGGGGAGGGAGCTCAAGACCTAAAGTTTTTGAATTCAATATTCAGTCCAGAAGGCTGTAAAGTCGGAAGATGAGGTGTTGTTCCTCCAGTTTGCGTTGGGCTTCACTGGAACAATGCAGCAAGCCAAAGACAGACATGTGGGCAAGAGAGCAGCAGGGTGGAGTGTTAAAATGGCAAGCGACAGGGAGGTTTGGGTCATTCTTGCTGACAGACCGCAGGTGTTCTGCAAAGCGGTCGCCCGGTTTACGTTTGGTCTCTCCAATGTAGAGGAGACCACATTGGGAGCAATGAATGCAGTAGACTAAGTTGGGGGAAATGCAAGTGAAATGCTGCTTCACTTGAAAGGAGTGTTTGGGCCCTTGGACGGTGAAGAGAGAGGAAGTGAAGGGGCAGGTGTTGCATCTTTTGCATGGGCATGGGATGGTGCCATAAGAGGGGGTTGAGGAGTAGGGGGTGATGGAGGAGTGGACCAGGGTGTCCCGGAGGGAGCGATCCCTACGGAATGCCGATAGGGGGGGTGAAGGGAAGATGTGTTTGGTGGTGGCATCATGCTGGAGTTGGCGGAAATGGCGGAGGATGATCCTTTGAATGCGGAGGCTGGTGGGGTGATAAGTGAGGACAAGGGGGACCCTATCATGTTTCTGGGAGGGAGGAGAAGGCGTGAGGGCGGATGCGCGGGAGATGGGCTGGACACGGTTGAGGGCCCTGTCAACGACTGTGGGTGGAAAACCTCGGTTAAGGAAGAAGGAGGACATGTCAGAGGAACTGTTTTTGAAGGTAGCATCATCGGAACAGATGCGACGGAGGCGAAGGAACTGAGAGAATGGGATGGAGTCCTTACAGGAAGCGGGGTGTGAGGAGCTGTAGTCGAGGTAGCTGTGGGAGTCGGTGGGTTTGTAATGGCTATTGGTGGACAGTCTATCACCAGAGATTGAGACAGAGAGGTCAAGGAAGGGAAGGGAAGTGTCAGAGATGGACCACGTGAAAATGATGGAGGGGTGGAGATTGGAAGCAAAATTAATAAATTTTTCTAAGTCCCGACGAGAGCATGAAGCAGCACCGAAGTAATCATCGATGTACCGGAGAAATAGTTGTGGAAGGGGGCCGGAGTAGGACTGGAACAAGGAAACCGAGGTTTCCTTAACCGAGATTTTCCACCCACGGTCGTTGACAGGGCCCTCAACTGTGTCCGGCCCATCTCCCGCGCATCCGCCCTCATGCCTTCTCCTCCCTCCCAGAAACATGATAGGGTCCCCCTTGTCCTCACTGATTACCCCACCAGCCTCCGCATTCAAAGGATCATCCTCCGCATCTTCCCTTCACCCCCCCTATCGGCATTCCGTAGGGATCGCTCCCTCTGGGACACCCTGGTCCACTCCTCCATCACCCACTACTCCTCAACCCCCTCCTATGGCACCACCCCATGCCCACGCAAAAGATGCAACACCTGCCCCTTCACTTCCTCTCTCCTCACCGTCCAAGGGCCCAAACACTCCTTTCAAGTGAAGCAGCATTTCACTTGCATTTCCCCCAACTTAAGTCTACTGCATTCGTTGCTCCCAATGTGGTCTCCTCTACATTGGAGAGACCAAACGTAAACTGGGCGACCGCTTTGCAGAACACCTGCGGTCTGTCCGCAAGAATGACCCAAACCTCCCTGTCGCTTGCCATTTTAACACTCCACCCTGCTCTCTTGCCCACATGTCTGTCCTTGGCTTGCTGCATTGTTCCAGTGAAGCCCAACGCAAACTGGAGGAACAAGACCTCATCTTCCGCACTAGGCACTTTACAGCCATCCGGACTGAATATTGAATTCAACAACTTTAGGTCTTGAGCTCCCTCCCCCATCCCCACCCCCTTTCTGTTTCCCCCTTCCTTTTTTTTTCCAATAAATTATATAGATTTTTCTTTTCCCACCTATTTCCATTATTTTTAAATATTTTAAAATCTTTTATGCTCTCCCCACCCCCACTAGAGCTATACCTTGAGTGCCCTACCATCCATTCTTAATTAGCACATTCGTTTAGATAATATCACCAACTTTAACACCTATGTGTTCTTTTGTTCTATTGTTGTTGACATCTTTTGATGATAAACTTCTATCTTGTTTGTCCCTACAATCACACCAACCCCCTCCACTTCTCTCTCTCTCTCTCCGCACACCCCCCTCCCCCCCCCCCCCCCCCCCCCCCCCCCCCCCCCCACACACACACACACACACACACACCCTTAAACCAGCTTATATTTCAATTCTTTCTTGGACTCGAACTCAAGTTCTGTCGAAGGGTCATGAGGACTCGAAACGTCAACTTTCTTCTCCGCCGATGCTGCCAGACCTGCTGAGTTTTTCCAGGTAATTCTGTTTTTGTTTTGGATTTCCAGCATCCGCAGTTTTTTTGTTTTAATCCTACTATTAACTTACTTGCCAATTCAATTAACCTGGCTTTTGGGATCCCTTGTAAAATCGTCAGGGACGTCTCTTCTACTTGCAGGAAAACTTTAGCAGTTTCCAGTGGATCTTATTTTTGACAAACCTATTTTTAAATCTACACCAAATCATCGTTGTCTTTTGTTCCAAAACATCTTGGTCAAGCCCCCAAACTTTGTCACGACTCACTGGGGATAGTGCGCTGTAATATCAAGTCCCACTGCTCCCCAAGCTGTGACAAATGTGATGAAGTTTAATCAACCCATCTAATAGTTTAATTTAGGTTAACAGAATACGAGCACCAGGTTTGTAAACTTAACAAGTGAATAACTGTTTATTGAACAAATTGTCTTTAACCAGTGGCAAAAGAAAGAAATATGAACTGCTAATTTCTAACTCTATAACCTAAACTCTACTCCTTCTTAACTCCCTATATACACACATACAAGACACACAAAAACACGGATTTTAAGGGTGGGATAATACAGTTCAATAGCACCAATTCCAGAGTACAGGGTTCAATGGGTTGATTTTGATTGATGTCTTCCAAATTCCTTTCAGTTCTTTGTTGATGACACGAGGTGTTCTTCCAGCACTTTCAGTCTTTAGTTCACTGGTTGAGCAGTTGCCTCTCATGTCTCTTAACAGTGATATTCCCCTTTGCCTTTTGACAGAGGTTTTCAGAGAGAGTGCAGGTTATAGAGATATGAGGAGAAAAAGCCAGCTAGCTATTATTGTAGAATTACTGGAATCTTACACAGAGAGAGAGAGGTTTTACGTTTTTTTCCATTCAGGCTAGGAGTTATTCTGCTGCACTGCTGTCACACAAATCCTGGAGCCTTTTAAAACATTGTTGCCAGGCAGTTCCCCATTAGACCAGACTCCTCCTTGGCACCATCCTGTCTTTCATGGCACACTCTGTTCAAGGACAGCAACATTGTATATATCCCTCACTGTTTTGTCGACATGTCTTCAAACTGCAGCCATTGTAATTTTAATCCACATTCTGTTTTGTCCAACAGAAATAAATAGATATGTCCTTTACACAGGACAATAGGGATAACTCCCCTGCTCTTTTACGATGTAGTGTCATGGGATATTTTACATTCACCTGAGAGGCTAGACAGGGCTTTGGTTTAACTCATCTGAAAGATGGTACCTCTGACAGTGCAGCCAACTCTCAGTACTACACTGGAGTGTCAGCTTCAATGCTCAAGTCCAGCAGTGGAACTTGAACCCTCACCCGCTTGACACAGAGAACAAGGTTGTGGTACAAGTCCAACTCCAGATGTATTATTCCAGGAACCTTGATTCAAGTTGTTGTCAGGGCTACATGAATAATTCCTCAGGCTCTGGGATCTTTGTACAAACATCATTGTTGAAAACACAAACATGTCATAAAATGAGTGAAGAAATTATCCTGTAGATATTTACACACTGCAGTGATCATGAAGCCAATCAGATCACAATGTACCATCCTTAAATAAAACTGCTTCAGTCAGTCACACACAATTTAAAAAAACGTTTGTTTTGGTAAAACTCCTTGGCAAATTTGCAGGCACAAGTGCACAGGTTATAGCCGAGAGTTTACACTAGTTTGTGTTGGTTTTGACAGTGTAATCCAGTTGAAATTGACCATATCGAGAATTTTAAAAGTAAGTTACGTCCAGTGTAAATTGAACATTCATGATCTTTAATGCTAGTTTATTAAACATCACCCAGGAAGCTGGTACCAACCACAGAAATGACCACGGCCCCAGGTGGGAATAGTGAGTGATGAGTTTCTGCCGATTGCGTCTGTTTGAGGCAGCTCTTCAAATTATACTCAGGGTTTTTGGTCATTCAGGCACCAACAGTCAGTCATATTTCATGGCTCCAGTCTACATGTTGTGGTCAGCAATTATTTCAGCAAACTACAGGCTCACAGATAATAGTTTATTTCAGTTGTATCGTATAAACAGAAGAAATAGTTAAAAATAGTTTAATATAATAATAATTACATTATTACCTCAATAATATTATATGGAGTTTCGGCTTAGTTTTTTAATTTATAATAGTTTAAAATGGTGAACTTTCTATCCCTCTCATCTTTATAATGCTGGAGGAGGAGAGAGGAGAGGTGGAGAGAGAGGGGAGCAGAAAATATAGAGAAGAGGATGAGAGATAGGAGGAGAGGAAAAGGAGTGAAAGATCATAAGAAATAGGAGCAGTATTAGGCAATTCAGTCCCTTGAGCCTGCTCCGCCATTCAAGATCATTGCTGGTCTGATTGTGGCTCTCAACTCCATTTTCCCACCTCCCCATCCCCCTTAACCCTTGACTCCCTTGTAAATCAAAAATCTGTCTAACTCAGCTTTGAATATATTCAATGATGCGGCCTCCACTGCTCCCTGGGGAAGAGAATTCCTAAGACTAACAACCCTCTGAGAGAAGAAATTCCTCACTTCGATGTTAAATGGCAGAGCCTTTACTTTTAAACTTTGCCCCCTAGTTCCAGATATCCCCAAGAGGGAGAAATATAGAGGAGGAGAGAGAGAGAGAGGGATAGCAGAAAGGATGAGATTGAAAGTGGTTAGTTTGCAGGAGAGAAGCAGAAGGAGAAATAGAGAGGAGGAGGAGAGAGAGGGGAGACATAGTGTAGGCCTGAGGCCTGCAACCACTAATTTTTGCAATTTTATATTTTTTCATTTTATTTCTGCTTTGCTGTTGATTTTGAGTCATTGTTTTGATTATTAAGCCTGTACTGAATTTTTAAAACTTAATTTGTAGACCCTAATTTGAAACTAAGTATGATTGTGCTTTAAACCAAGCAATTAATTATGTAATCAATACCAATCAGTAGTGATATTATTAACTGCAGGCTTGTTTTTCACAAGGCTCCGTTTTCATACTGTCAATTCAGCCATGTTCACAGCTGTTATTTTGTCTAAATTACTGCTTTTTCCTCTGGCTAGACGTGCTAAAATAAAAGTTGTTATTGCTTAACAGTAGTCAGTTCCTTACTACATTCAGTGACCCTTTAAGTACAAGCCAGGGCAATGGAACACCTTGCACGTGATCAATTAAGGTGTGGAATCAGGAGATGGCGTTTGATTGATGGACAGTATTACCTGATAGATGGAAGGTGAGAGACACCATCAAAAGATGCGTAAACAACTTGAATATTGTGATAAAATTAAAAAACTGCAGATGCTGGAAATCCAAAACAAAAGTAAAAATACCTGGAAAAACAGCAGTTCTGTTGAAGAGTCATATGGACTCGAAATGTTAACTGTGTTCCTCTCCGCAGATGCTGTCAGACCTGCTGAGTTTTTCCAGCTATTTTTATTTTTGTTTTGAATATTGTGACGTCTGTAAACCTCGCTCTGCCTGTGAGAAGGATTTGATAAGGACTTATGGTTACCAGACTCCTGTTTTGAGAAAGTCTGGATAGAAGCCTCAGAAGGCTGGAATGGAACCAGAAATTGGAATTAAAAGAGGCACAGTCTCCAACGTTCAGGTCTGCAGCCACAGTAAGATTAGTCAACCACTCAAGACTACGGGAGGAAGGGCTGTTGACACAGTGATGGACCACCCCATACAAGATTATTCAGAGACTTGGTGATGAATGAACCAGGAGAAATTTCACCATTTTGGGGAATTGTATTGAACTGTCCAATTTGGGGTTGTTTTATCATCTTGGGGAGCTGTCATGAGCAGACCAATTTGGGGTTAACATCTGTAATATAGTATGTAGTTGTATGTATTTGTAATATAGTATGTATGTAAAGTTGTCTTTCTATCTTTTAAGATATATAGTGTTTTTCTCTTCCTTTCTTTCATTTTCTTTTAATCGTTAATAATTGTTTAATAGTTGTCGAATTAAGATTGTTGTTTCCATACATTGCTTCTTATCAAGTCTCTCATTCCTGTTCATCCAGAGTATGGCTCCAAACATAATTGAGACTCCACAAGGGACTCTTACGTCATTACACACCTCACACCTTAATGATTTCTCACCAGTGTGGATTACCTGGTGCTTCAGAAGATCAAAGGAGTGGGTGAAAGCCTTGTAACAAACATGGTACCTGAAGAGTTTCTCCCCTGTGAGAATCCTCTGGTGTCTCAAAAGGATTGAAGATGTCATGAAAGCTTCAACACAAACCTCACACTTGAATGATTACTCCCCTGTGTGGATCTTCTGATGGAGCAGGAGGTTTGATGACCGCGAAAATGATTTGTTGCACACCTCACATGTGAATGGTTTCTCCCCTGTGTGAGTGCGTTGGTGTGCACGGAGGTTCGATGACCGCGAGAATGATTTGTTGCACACCTCACATCTGAAGGGTCTCTCCCCTGTGTGAATGCGCTGATGTCTCAGCAGCCTCGTAGATATCGGAAAGGTTTTATCACAAACCTCACACTTGAAGGGGTTCTCCCCTGTGTGGATCCTCCGATGGGCCAGGAGGCCTGATGACCGTGTGAAAGCTTTGTCACACACCTCACATTGGAACGGTTTCTGGCCTGTGTGCATACGTTGGTGTACACGGAAGTATGATAACCGTGAGAATGATTTGTCGCACACCTTGCACGTGAAGGGTTTCTCCCCTGTGTGAATGCGCTGGTGTGCACGGAGGCCGGATGACTGTGAGAATGACGTGTTGCACACCTCACACGTGAATGATTTTTCCCCTGTGTGAATGGGTTGGTGTTCGAGGAGAGTCCATGACAGTGAGAATGATTTATTGCACACATCACATGTGAATGGTTTCTCCCCTGTGTGAACACGTTTGTGCGCGCGGAGGTGGGATGACTGCGAGAATGATTTCTCACACAGCTCACAAGTGAATGGTTTCTCACCCGTGTGAACACGCTGGTGTGCGCGGAGGTGTGATGATTGTGAGAATGATTTGTAGCACACCTGACAGGTGAATGGTTTCTCCCCAGTGTGAATGCGCTGGTGTATCAGGAGAGTCGATGATTGCGCAAAGTTTTTGTCACACACCTCACATTTGAATGGTTTCTCTTCCATGTGGCTTTTCAACAGATGCATCTTGTGTGTTAGATCTTATGAGTCTGTGCAGTCCTCCTCACTTGAACAGCCTCTCACCTGTAGGAATGAGTCAGTGGTCCATGAGACTCGATGAATGATTAAAGCTCTCTCCACACTTGGAGCCACTCACACTTCTTCACAGCCTCACCTTGACCGATCACCCACAGCCGAACCTTCAGAAAGGTTGGTTCTGATGGAAGGCTCCACACGACTGACCAGTTTCAGATCTGATGATATGTCAAAGCTCCCCTGACCCAACCGATTTCCAGATGATGGTTTCACTGCCCAACCTTCTCTGTGTTGAGCAATGATGTGAAGGGACTGGATGTCTTCCCACAGTTGTGCAGTTGTTCCTTGGGTGATGGTCAGAATCTATCTGTGGTGTCTATCCTCTCTGAATTCTCTGGTGCAGTACGGTGCAATCCTTCTGTAAAACAGGAAAAGGAAAAATGATTTTCCTCCAACTCCCTCTCCTCCTTTGCTGAAGGGGCTGACTCCTCAGTTAGAGACTATTCTACAGTGAATGCCAGTCTGCTATTCCCATGTGGGGGATCAGATACAAGTCATTTCTTTTTCCTCAATTGACTGTCACAGATCCTCTGTTTCCAACAGGGACACTGGACAGTGACCAGGAGCAGACAATGTGGCTACTTTCTTTCCTCCGCCCAGACCCCCACCCATCTTCCCAGGCACCATGAGGGCATTGGAAAAGACTGTCAGGTGGAGTGTAAAACGGGCTGTCAATTCACTACAAGCTCGATGCATGCTGGCAAAATTTTACCTTATGAGTAGTGATTAATAGGAACATAGGAACCAGTAGGCCATTCAGCCCATCGAGATTGCTCCGCCATTCAATTTGATCATGGCTGAACATCTACCTCAATGTCACTTTTCCACACTATCTCCTATCCCCTGATGTCAGTGGCCTCCAGAAATCTATCGATTTCTGACTTGAACATGCTCAATGATTGAGCTTCCACAGCCCTCTAGGTTAGAGAAATCCAAAGATACACCATCCTCTGAGTGAAGAAATTCTTCCTCATTGCAGTCTTAAATGGCCTACTCCTTATCCTGAGATTATGCCCCCTGGTTTTAGACTCACCAGCCAGGGGAAACATCTTATCTACATGCAACCTGTAAAAATTTTCTAAGTTTCAATAAGGTCACCCCTCATTCTTTGAAACTCTAGGGAATACGGACACAGTCTGCTCAATCTCTCCTCATAAAACAATCCTGCCATCCCAGGGATCAATTTGGTGAATCTCCGTTGCACTCCTTCTATGGCAAGTATATCCTTCCTTAGATAAGGGGACCAAAACTGTGCACAATACTCCAGGTGAGGTCTCAACAAGGCTGTATATAACTGCAGCAAGACATCTTTGCTGCTGTACACAAATCCCCTTCAATACAAAAAACTTAGCAGAAACATTAATTCAATGGAGATTTTGAAATTTCTCCACTCGTTTTCCAAAATTATTTGAAGAAAGCAGACAGGGCAGCAAGTGCTAGAAGCTAAGGAAACTATTGCTTCAGTGTAGCTGATTGAAGGGCTCTGGTTTATCCTGGGAAATTAGATACACTGCACTCGCTCAGACTGCACATCTCAAATTCAGCTATCAGCCACAGCACTGGGCAAAACTATCAAATCCAAGCCCAGGCTTTTGGGAAAGGCCAGGGCCTTCAGGTAAGATCTTTAAAGAAGGGATTAAAAGACATTTCAATAAATGTGTCTCCAGGTATGGCAGCCAAATTGCTCTGCTGCTGGATTATCAATCCAGAGATTGTGAGTTCAAATCCAAACACGGAAAGTTACATACTTAGAATTACAGTGCAGAAACAGGCCATTGGCCCAGTTGGTCCATGTTGGTGTTTATGCTTCACATGAGACCCCTCTCACCCGACTTTGTCCCACCCTATCAGCATCTCCTTCTGCTCCTTTCTCTCTCATGTGCTTATCTAGTTTCTCCTTAAAGGCACCTACAGTGTTCACCTCAACCACTCAATGTTGTGAAACTGAATTTAATACAGTTTAAAATTTGAGCAATAAAATCAACATAAAAACATGAAAACTTTCAGATTGTCCTAAAAACCCAAATATTCTCCTTCAGGGAAGGGAACCTGTTACAACTGCCTGGTCTGGTCTACATGTGACTCCAGTCCCACACAACATGGTTGACTCTGAATTGCCCTCTGAAGTGGCCAAGCAAACAATGATAAACAATCACTACAAAGTCCAATAATGAGGAAAATCAGATACATCTGGACAATCCTGACATTGTGTCAGAATAAGATTAAGGTGATCTCAGCCCAGTGAAATCTGTAAAGTCTCTCTTACCAAGATCTGAGGACAAGTACCCAAGTGAGGAGACTGGTCAAGTAGCAGTGATACTCACTGAATCGTATCAATCTGAAACACCCCAGACTCCTCCATCACCATCCCTAGGTATGTCCCATCCCATTGGCAGGTGGGGAAATCTCAATATTGACTCCATGGAGTCTCATGGCTTCAGGTCAAACAAGTTCAAGGGAAACTATCTCTCCCCTCCCAACTGATGAATGAGTACTTCACCATGTTAATCATCACTAGGGAGGTAAACTAAGTACAGATCCAAAAACTGGGTATCCATGAGATGCAGTGAGCCATCAGCAGCAGCAGAATTGTATTCCACCACAATCTCACAGCCCGGCACAGCCCTCATTCCATGAATATCATCACTAACCAGTAGATAGGCAGGAGCAGTTTTGGCTCCCTCTTTGCCTCTTGCCTCTCTGCCCACTGCCTCCTCTCTATTTGAGTTGAGATCTGGAACTATCCTCAACTCCACGACCCTCCATACCCCGTCCATTCAGGGACGAAGACTACGGTCTGAAGGTGCATCCTTCAGTGCTCCTTGACGCACTGAGTTTGAGCTAGTGTGCAGCCATTCCTACCCTGCTCTGCTGCCAGTTATACATTATAACCTGATCTCTCTTTACAATGAGTCTGCCCCTTCACTGGGAGACTGCCTCACAGTGAGGGTCAGCAGAGTGAACCATGAGAGGAATCACACTCATCCTACTGAACGCCTGGTCACTTCCTGACTTATTACACAACAGTAATAAACAACTTGCATTTGTATAGCACCTTTAACAACATTCAATGTCCCAAGGTGCTTTGCAAGGGTGTTAACAAAATTTGGAAGCTTGCTGTGTGCACTTTGGCTGCCTCATTTCCTACAACAGTGACCACACCTCAAAAGTGCTTCATTGGCTGTAAAGTGCTCTCAGGCATTTGTGGTCGTGAAAGGCTCTATGCAAATGCAAGCCTTTCCGTTTTTTTCTTTTCTGACGAGATTTTAGAGATAGGGTGGCGGTAGGTCTTGGAGGGATTTGAAAGGCAGGAAACATCCAGGTTCCAACACACAGACAGAACTGACCATTCACAGTCCACAGGATAATAATCAGCTCCCAACACACACACAGAACTCAACAATAGGAAATCAGTAAGAATCCTCAGGCACTCTGCACCTCCCAGATAATTACACCTCACCTTCTCATATTCAGTAATGACCCATCAACAAAACTCAGCCTGTAAATCAGTAGGGAAATGCTTCCAATAAACACACTCAATATCCAACACACAGCTCCAGTCAAACAGCTCAGCACAAAGCACCCAGTAAACAGCTCTCTCAGCTGGATCTTCTCACACAGCATAAGGGGCATTTCCACACCTGATTCCCCACAGGATAGTCAGACTGCCTGAACATTAGTGTGGATATTATGTGATGTACTTATTATAAATTCTGTTCCTTCACTCACCATCTCCTCACTTGGTTTTCAGTCCCTACAGGAAGTGAACCAGCTGTGGAAGAGGAAGAGGAGAGAATGGGCAGAGTGGGTGGGCTCTCTGATTGACGTCTCTCACAGCCAATCCAAATATTTCTGGAGTAAAATGAGTTTCCTGAAGCTTGGGAAACTGAATGGTGAAATGGAAGTGAATTTGAGCAGCAGGTCAGGTGGGGATTTAAACTTGTCATTGTCCCATCTGAATAAGACCTCACTTATTGCAGCTCCTGTCTCAGTTCCCCTGGTAAACGTTTGACAGAGATTTCTAGTGTGGGAATAGCATCCTTCATCCTCAGAGGCTTTCAAACTGATGACATCATGTGCAATGTGTATCCTCCGATGTGTTTGACAGCCAAACAGAAGAGGAAGACCAACAGTATCCAAGGTAGTGATGACGTGCAGTGGTGGGATCAGCTCATGCACAGGGAGAGAGAGTGACAGAATAGAGAGTAGCAACGAGATTGAACCAGTGTTTGGGGAGTCATTCTGCTCCTCGAGAGGTGACTCTGGGAATTGCAGAGTTACCGTGACCGGGGGAGTGAGTCTGTGCTCTGATACTGACTCTGTGCTTGGAGAGTAACACTGCAACTTGGGGAGTTACTGTAACCTCTGAGATGGAGTCCTGAGTGAACATCTCTAAGGAAATAGATTCAGGGACACTTCGACCATGGGTCCCAGGAGCAGGAGGGACAGTGTTGCTCGGGTGAGCAGGTTGGAAGGGGGGTTGGAATGGGTGGTGGGGGGGTTGGTGCTGGTGTGAACTGGCTTTATGGGTGCTGGTGAGGCCAGGGGCTGTTCGCTGACAAAAGGAAGAGCCGCCCAACATCCAACCTGGTTCCCGATGAAAGATCATCTCAAGCTGAAACCTTAACTCTGTTTCTCTCCACAGATGCTACCTGACCTGCTGAGTATTTACCAATGGTTTTTTTAATTCTAGTTTTTATTGCACAGAAACATAGAACTGTCAGTGGGGGAGCATTTCGGGGATAGTGACCATAACTCTGTAAGATTTAAGGTAGTTATGGAAAAGGACAAAGATGGACCGGAAATAAAGGCCCTGAATTGGGGGAAGGCCGATTTCAATATGATAAGACAGAATCTGGCCAAAGTGGACTGGGAACCACTACTTATAGAAAAGTCAAAATCAGACCAGTGGGAGTCAGTCATTCAAAAAGGAAATAGTGAGAGTTCAGGGCCAACATGTAAATGTGAAGAATAGAACCAACAAGTCCAGGGAACCCTAGATGTCAAGGAATATAGAGGATTTGATAAGGGAAAAAAAGGAGGCTTATGGCAGATACAGAGGGCTGAAAACAGCAGAAGCCCTTGAGGAGTACAGAAAGTGTAGGGGGGGGTACTTTAAAAAGTAATTAAGAAGGGGCATGAAAAAAACACAGCAGGCGAGATAAAGGAAAATACCAAGGCATTTAAGTATGTTAAGGAAAAGGGGATAAACAAGGAAAGAGCAGGACCCATTAGGGACCAAAGTAGCAACCTATGCGTGGAGCCAGGGGACATAGGTGAGGTTTTAAATTATTACTTTTCACTTGTGTTCACTATGGAGAAGAACGATGTAGGTGTAGAAATCAGGGAGGGAGATGGTGATATACTTGAACAAATTAGCATTGAAAGGGAGGAGGTATTAACAGTTTTAGCAGGCTTAAAAGTGGATAAATCCCGAGGCCCAAATGAGATGTATCCCAGGCTGCTATTTGAGGCAAGGGAGGAGATTGCAGGGGCTCTGACACTAATTTTCAAATCCTCTCTGGCTACAGAAGAGGTGCCAGAGAACTGGAGGACAGCAAATGTGGTACCATTATTCAAGAAGTAGGTAGGGATAAACCAGGTAATTACAGGCCAGTGAGTCCAACATCAGTGACAGGGAAACTATTGGAAAAAATTTCTGAGGGACAGGTTTAATCTCCACTTGGAGAGGCAGGGATTAATCAGAGATAGTCAACATGGCTTTTGTCAGGGGGAGATCATGTCCAAAAAATTTGATTGAATTTTTCGAGGAGGTGACTAGTTGTGTAGATGAGGGTCGTGTAGTTGATGTAGTCTACATGGACTTTACTAAGGCTTTTGACAAGGTCTCACGTGGGAGAATGGTCAAGAAGGTAAGAGCCCATGGGATCTAGGGAACTTTGGTAAATTGGATCCAAAATTGGCTTAATGGCAGGAGGCAGAGGGTGATGGTCGAAGGTCGTTTTTGCGATTGGAAGCCTGTGACAAGTGATGTACCACAGGGATCATTGTTGGGACACTTGCTGTTTGTAGTGTACATTAATATGAATATAGGAGGTATGATCAGTAAGTTCGTAGTTGACACAAAAATTGGTGGTGTCATAGTAGTGAGGAGGAAAGTCTTAGACTACAGGACAATAGAGATGGGCTGGTCACATGGGCAGAGCAGTGACAAATGGAATTTAATCGTGAGAAGTGAGAGGTGATGCTTTTTGGGATGACTAACATGGCAAGGAAATATACAATGAATGGTAGGACCCTAGGAAGTACAGAGGATCAGAGGGACCTTGGGTGTACTTGTCCATAGATCCCTGAAGGCAGCAGCACAGGTCAATAGGGTGGTTAAGAAGGCATATGGGATACTTTGTTGGCTGAGGCATAGAATATAAGAACATGGAGGTTACATTGGAGCTATATAAAATGCTAGTTAGGCCACAGCTGGAGTATTGTGAGCAGTTCTGGTCGCCACACAATAGGAAGGATGTGATTGCACTGGAGAGGATGCAGAGGAGATTCACCAGGATGTTGCCTGGGTTGGAGCGTTCCCGCTACGAAGAGAGACTGGATAGGCTAGGGTTGTTTTCCTTAGAATAGAGAAGGCTGAGGGGGGACCAGAAGAAGGTATACAAAATTATGAAGCGCACAGATAGGGTGGTTAGGAAGAAACTTTTCCCCTTAGCGGAGGTGTCAATAACCAGGGGGCATAGATTTAAGGTAAAAGGCAGGAGATTTAGAAAGGGATTTGAGGAAAAGAATTTTTCACCCAGAGGGTGGTTGGAATCTGGAACACACTGCCTGAGAAGTATTTAGATGAGCACTTGAAATACCATAGCATACAGGGCTATGGGCAAAGTGCTGGAAAATGGGATTAGAATAGATAGGTGCATGATGGCCAGCACGGACACGATGGACCTGTTTCTGTGCTGTATAACTTTGACTATTCAGCCCAACTGCTTTCTTCTAGTGCTTATGCTCCACATGAGCTTTCTCCCTCCCTTTTTTATCTCACCCTATTAGCAGATCCTTCTATTCCTTTCTCCCTCGTGTACTTACTTGGCTTCGCATCAAATACATCAAAATTATTTGCCTCAACCATTCCGTGTGGGGGCAAGTTCCACATTCTAATCATTCTCTTGGTGAAGTTTATCCTGAATTCATTATTGGATCTATTATTGACCATCTTATATTTCTGGTCCCTAGTTTTGGACTCCCCCACACAAGTGGGAATATCATCTCTCCATTTACCCCCAAAATGCAGGAGGGGGTGATGGTGGGGGTTGGGGGGGGGGGGGGGGGGGGTGGAGGAGGATAAAAGCAAAAAACTGTGGATGCTGGAAGTCCAAAACAAAAACAAAAATACCTGGAAAAACTCAGGAGGTCTGGTAGCATTTGCGGAGAGGAATACCAGTTAACGTTTCGAGTCCGAATGACCCTTCAACAGAACTAAGTAAAAATAGAAAAGAGATGAAATATAAGCTGGTTTAAGGCAGGGGGAGGTGGGGAATGGTAGAGCTGGATAGAGGGCCTGTGATAAGTGGAGATAACCAAAAGATGTCACAGACAAAGGACAAAGAGGTGTTGAAGGTGGTGATATTATCTAAAGAATGTGATAATTAAGGGTAGAAAGCAGGACAAGCAAAGTACAGATAGCCCTAGTGGGGGTGGGGTGGGGTGAAGGAATCAAAAAAGGCTAAAAGGTAGAGATAAAACAATGCATGGAAATACATTTAAAAATAATGGAAATAGGTGGGAAAAGAAAAATCTATATAAATTATTGGAAAAAAAGGGGGGTGGGGATGGAGGAGAAAGTTCACGATCCAAAATTGTTGAACTCAATGTTAAGTCTGGAAGGCTGTAAAGTGCCTAGTCAGAAGATGAGGTGCTGTTCCTCCAGTTTGCGTTGAGCTTCACTGGAACAGCAGCAAGCCAAGGACGGACATGTGGGCATGAGAGCAGGGTGGAGTGTTAAAATGGCAAGCGACAGGGAGGTCTGGGTAACGCTTGCGGACAGACCGAAGGTGTTCCACAAAGGTGTTCTGCAAAATGGTCACCCTGTCTGCGTTTGGTCTCTCCAATGTAGAGGAAACCGCATTGGGAGCAACGAATGCAGTAGACTAAATTGAGGGAAGTGCAAGTGAAATGCTGCTTCACTTAAAAGGAGTGGTTGGGCCCTTGGACGGTGAGGAGAGAGGAAGTAAAGGGGCAAGTGTTACACCTTCTACGGTTGCATGGGAAGGTGCTGTGGGAGGGGGTTGAGGAGTAGGGGGTGATGGAGGAGTGGACCAGGATGTCCCGGAGGGAACGATCCCTACGGAATGCCGCCGGGGGAGGTGAAGGGAAGATGTGTTTGGTGGTGGCATCATGCTGGAGTTGGCGGAAATGGCGGAGGATGATCCTTTGAATGCGGAGGCTGGTGGGAGGAGCTTGGGGGTGAAGGAGTGGAGTTGGGGAGGTGAGGGGAGATGAGGTTGAGGGAAGGGTGATAGAGTTGAGGAATGGGAGTAGAGGGGGTTAAACGGCTGCAATCCTGATCCCCGCCTCCTGGGGCTGGGATTTACAGCTGCACACCTCCAATTCCAGCCGCTTGGTCTCGCGCTTTCTCAGACTCGAATTCGCGAACGCTGGGCGCCAACCGCCATTGAGCGAATCAGAACTACAACTCCCATCAGGCACTGCGGGATGTGTTTCCCCCAATCCCATTGCAAAGTGCTGCTTCTCACTGCGCAACCGCAGGACCACCTGTTCCATTGTGTAATGCAGTTGCGATCGAGTGAGAGCCGGAAGGAGAAGCGAAACCGAGATGTCCCGGACCCCTGCTCTTGTGACTGGTTGAACGCAGTGATTGACGTAGACATGTGGGTTGGTTTGCAACATAGGTCTATACCTGATTGGATATCACAGACATCAATCAGAGAGCCCACCCACTCTGCCCATTCCCTCCTCTTCCTCTTCCACAGCTGGTTCACTTCCTGTAGGGACTGAAAACCAAGTGAGGAGATGGTGAGTGAAGGAACAGAATTTATAATAATTACATCACATAGTATTTGCCTGGAATGAGGACTGTATATTAACTAGGCTCGAACTTAGATTCTATAGTATGTGCAATGTTGCTCCTGACATGTCGATCTACTGGTTTGATGATAATCATGGAATGAGGGCTGTACTGGGCTGTGATATTGTGGTGGAATACAATCCTGCTGCTGCTGATGGGTCACTGCACCTCATGGTTACCCAGTTTTGGGATCTGTCCTTAGTCTGCTTCCCTAGTGATGATTAACATGGTGAAATACTCATTCATCAGTTGGGAGGGGAGAGATAGTTTTCCTTGAACTTGTTTGACCTGAAGCCATGAGACTCCATGGAATCAATATTGAGACTTCCCCACCTGCCAGTGAGATGGGACATACCCAGGGATGGTGACGGAGGAGTCTGGGATGTTTCCAGATTGATACGATTCAGTGAGTATCACTGCTACTTGACCAGTCTGTGAGGCAGCTCTCCTCACTTGGGACTTGTCCTCAGACCTTGGTAAGAGAAAGTTCACAGATTTCACTGGGCTCAGATCACTTTAATCTTATTTTGACACAATGCCAGGATTGTCCGAATCTATCTTGGAGAGGCAAGGTTTGATCAGGGATAGTCAGCATGGCTTTGTCAAAGGGAGGTTATGGCTAACGAATTTGATTAAATTTTTTGAGGAGGTGACCAGGTGTGTAGATGAGGGTAGTGTGGTTGATGTAGTTTATATGGATTTCAACAAATCCTTTGACGAGGTCCCACATGGGAGACTTATAAAGAAGGCAAATGCACATGGGATACAGGGTAATTTGATAGGGTGATTTCAAAATTGGCTTAGTTGCAGGAGACAGAGGGTGATGACAGAAGGCTGCTTTAGTGCCTGGAAGCCAGTATCCAGTGGTATCCCACAGGGATCTGTGCTGGGTCCCTAATTATTCGTTGTTTATATAAACGACATAGATGACTGTATGTGTGTGTGTGGGGGGTGGGTGGGGTGGGTGAGGGGGGGTAGGATTAGTAAGTTTCATATGACACAAAGATTGGCTGGGTGATCAACAGTGAGGTTGAGTGTCTTGGGCTACAGAAAGATATAGATGGGATGGTCAAATGGGCAGATAAGCGGCAGATGGAATTTAACCCTGAAAAGTGTGAGGTGCTACACTTTGAAAGGAGTAATTTGACAAGGAAGTATTGAATGAACGGCATGGCACTAGGAGTTCTGAGGAACAAAGGGACCTTGGCGTATGTGTCCATAGATCTCTGAAGGTGGAGGGGCACGTTAGAGGGATGGTGGGTGAAAAATGCATTTGGAACACTTGCCTTTATCAGTTGAAACATAGATAACAAAAGTAGGGAGGTCATGTTGGAGTTGTATAGAACCTTAGTGAGACCACAGCTGGAGTACTATGTGAAGTTCTGGTTGCCACGTTATAGGAAGGATGTGATTGCACTGGAGGAGGTACAGAGGAGATTCACCAGGATGTTGCCTGGGATGAAACATTTAAGTTATGAAGAGAGGTTGGATAGACTGGGTGGTTTTTTTGGAGCAGAGAAAACTGAGGGGCGACCTGATCGAGGTGTACAAGATTAAGAAGGGCATGGACAGGGTGGATAGGGAGCAGCTGTTCCCCTTAGTTGAAGGGTCAGTCACAAGAGGGCATAAGTTCAAGATGAGGGGCAGGAGGTTTAAGGGAGATGTGAGAAAAAACTTTTTTACCCAGAGGGTGACGGTCTGGAATGCGCTGCCTGGGAGGATGGTGGAGGCGGGTTGCCTCACATCCTTTAAAAAGTACCTGCATGAGCATTTGGCACGTCATAACATTCAAGGCTATGGGCCAAGTGCTGGTAAATGGGATTAGGTCGGTAGGTCAGGTATTTCCCACGTTTCGGCGCAGACTTGATGGGCCGAAGGGCCTCTTCTGCACTGTGTGATTCTGTGATTCTATCTGATTTTCCTCTTATTGGACTTTGTAGTGATTGTTTATCATTGTTTGCTTGGTCACTTCAGAGGGCAGTTCAGAATCAACTATGCTGTGTGGGAGTGGAGTCACATGTAGACCAGACCAGGTAGTTGTAGCAGGTTCCCTTCCCTGTAGGACAACATTTGGGTCTTTAGGAGAATCTAAAAGTTTTCATGTTTTTATTTTGTTTCTATTCTACGACTTTTGAAATTCGTTGAATTCAGTATCACAAATAGAGCGGTTGAGGTGAATAGCATTGATACCTTTAACGGGAAACTAGATAAGCACACGAGGGAGAAAGGAACAGAAGGATATGCTGATAGAGTGAGATGGAGAGGATTTGAGAGGAGGCTTGTGTGAAGCATAAACACCAGCATGGGCCAGTTGGGCTGAATGGCCTGTTTCTGCACTTTAATTCTCAGTATGTAACTTTCCGTGGTTGGCTTTGAACTCTGAATCTCTGATTTGTTAATCTAGCACCAGAGCAGTCTTATACTGGCAGGGAAAACTCAGCAGGTCTGACAGCATCTCATTTCTATTTTTCCTTAGTTCTGTTGAAGAATCATATGGACTCAAAACATTAACTGTGTTCCTCTCTGCAGATGCTGTCAGACTATTCCAGCTAATTTTGTTTTTGTTTCAGATGTCCAACATCTGCAGTATTTTGCTTTTATTTTATTATACTTCTGGCCCCTAGTTTTGGATTTCCTTACAAGTGGGAACATCTTCTCTCCAGTTACCCCAGTAATGGTGGGGGTGAGGAAGGGGCGGGGCTGCTGGGGTAAAGGAGGAAGGGCGGGGTAGAGTGGGTTAAACGTCTGAGATCCTGGTCCCCGCTTCCCGAGGTTGGGATTTACAGCTGCGCACCTCCAATTCCAGCCCCGCCCACGTGACAGTCCCTCGGGCTCGCGCTTTCTCAAATTCGAACTCCCGAACATTGGGCGGCAACCGTCATTGCGCGAGTCAGAACTACAACTCCCATCAGGCAGCGCGGGATGCCCCCCCCCCCCATCACATTGCAATGTGCTGCTTCTCACTGCGCAACTGCAGGACCACCTGCTCCATCGTGTAATGCAGTTGCGATCGAGTGAGAGCAGGAAGGAGCAGCGAAACCGAGATGTCCCGAGTCCCGGACCCCTGCTCTTGTAAAACAAAAACAGAATTACCTGGAAAAACTCAGCAGGTCTGGCAGCATCGGCGGAGAAGAAAAGAGTTGACGTTTCGAGTCCTCATGACCCTTCGACAGAACTAGACCTGCTGAATTTTTCCAGGTAATTCTGTTTTTGTTTTGGATTTCCAGCATCCGCAGTTTTTTTGTTTTTATCCCTGCTCTTGTGACTGGCTGAACTCAGTGATTGACGTAGACATGTGGGTTGGTTTGCAACGTACACCTGATTGACGTTTCTGATAGCCAATCAGAGAGCCCACCCAGCGTGCCCATTCTCTCCTCTTCCAAAACTGGTCCACTTCCTGGTGAGCAGACGGTGAGTGAAGGAACAGAATTTATAATAGTCACATCATATAATATTTGCCTGGAATGAGGACCGTATATTAACTAAGCTCGAACTTGGATTCAATAATATACCCAATGCTGCTCCTGACATGTCTATCTATTGGTTTGAAAATAATCATGGAATGAGGGCTGTGCTGGGCTGTGAGATTGTGGTGGAATACAATCCTGCTGCTGCTGATGGCTCACTGCACTACATGGATACCCAGTTTTGGGATCTGTCCTTAGTCTACTTCCCTACTGATGGTTAACATGGTGAAATATTCACTCATCAGTTGGGAGGGGAGAATTAGTTTTCTTTAAACTTGTTTGACCTGAAGTCATGAGACTCCATGGAGTTAATATCGAGACTTCCCCACCTGCCAGTGGGATGGGACATACCCAGGTGACGGAGGAGTCTGGGATGTTTCCAGATCAAAACGATTCAGTGAGTATCACTGCTACTTGACCAGTCTGTGGGGCAGCTCTCCTCACTTGGGTACTTGTCCTCAGACCTTGGTAAGAGAGACTTCACAAGATTTCACTGGGCTGAAATAACTTTAATCTTATTCTGACACAATGAGGCTCATGGAAAACACAAACATCAGCATGGACCAATTGGGCTGAATGGCCAGTTTCTGCAATGTAATTCTATGCATGTAACTTTCTGTGGTTGGATTTGAAATCTCAATCTCACGATTGTTAATCTAGCACCATAGCAATTGGTTGCCTTACCTGGAGATGCAGTTATTGAAATTTATTATAATGCCCTCTTTGAAGATTTTACCTGAAGGCCTCAGCCTTTCCCAAAAGCCTTGGCTTGGATTTGATAGTTTTGCCCAGTGCTGTGGCTGATAGCTGAATTTGGGATGTGCAGTCTGAGTGAGTGCAGTGTATCTAATTTCCCAGGATAAACCAGAATCCTTCAATCAAAGGCAATATTTTCTTTATCTTCTAGTAATTCCTGCCCAATGTGTTTTCTTCATATAATTTTGGAAAACAAGGGGAGAAATTTCAAAATCTCCATTGAATTAACATTTTCCTGAGTTTTTATATTAAACACATACTTTAGGGATAAAACTGATCTTCACCAGTATGACACGAGCTCATATTGAATTGATAACTTATTTTACACTCCCCCTGTCCTTTCCATTGCCCTCATGGTGCCTGGGAAAATGGGGCACTGTGCAAAGGAAAGAAAGTAATCACGTTGTCTGCTCCTGGTCACTATCCAGTGTCCCTGCTGGAAACAGATTGTGTGACAGTCAAGTGAGGAAAAAGAAATGACTTGAACCTGATCCCCCATGCAGGGGAATAGCAGACTGGCAGTCACCCTGGAACAGTTTTTAATTGAAGAACCAGTCCCTTCAGCTAAGGAGAAGAGGGAGTTTGAGGAAATCATGTTTCCTTTTCTTGTTTTACAGGAGGATTGCACCGTACTACAGCAGAGAGTACAGAGAGGATAAATCCTGACCATCACCCAAGGAACAGCTGCACAACTGTGGGAAGATATCCAGTCCCTTCACAGCATTGCTCAACGCAGAGAAGGTTGGGCAGTGAAACCATCAACTGGAAATCGGTTGGGTCAGGGAAGCTTTGACATATCATCAGATCTGAAACTGGTCAATGGTGTGGAGCTTTCCATCAGAACCAACCTTTCTAGCTGTGGACGATCGGTCAGGGTGAGGCTAGGAAGAAGTGTGAGTGGGCTCCAAGTGTGGTGAGAGCTTCAATCGTTCTTGGAGCCTCGTGAACCACTGATTTGTTCCTACAGGTGAGAGACTATTTAAGTGTGACGGGGGATCCACAGGCTCATAAGATCTCCAAACACATAAGGTGCATCTCTTACAACCACTGTTAAATCAAGGGCAGCCATATGGAAGAGAAACGATTCAAGTGTGAGCTGTGTGATAAAGCTTTTGTCACATTTTCGAGCCTGCTGATACACCAGAGAATTCACACGGGGGAGAAACTCTTAAGGTGTGAGTTCTGTGAGGCGGTTTTCACCAATTCCTCCAATCTCCTGAGACACCAGAGGATTCACACAGGAGAGAAACCATTCATGTGTGAGGTGTGTAACAAATCATTCTCGCAGTCATCAACCCTCCGCAGCCACAAACGCATTCACACCGGGGAGAAACCGTTCACATGCCAGGTATGTGACAAATCATTCTCATGGTCATCGAACCTCCTCAGCCACCAACGCATTCACACTGGGGAGAAACCATTCACGTGCGAGGTGTGTGATAAGTCATTCTCGCGGTCATCGGAGCTCCGTGTACACCAGCGAATTCACACTGGGGATAAACCATTCACATGCGAGGTGTGCAACAAATCGTTCTCAGATTCATCAGCCCTCCGGGAACACCGACGCATTCACACAGGTGAGAGACCGTTCACGTGTGAGCTGTGTGACAAATCATTTTCACGGTCATCGGACCTCCGTGTCCACCAACGCACTCACACAGGGGAGAGACCATTCATATGTGAGGTGTGTGATGAATCATTTGCGCAGTCATCGACCCTTCGTGTACACCAACGCATTCACACAGGGGAGAAACCGTTCATGTGTGAGGTGTGTGACAAAGCCTTCCCACAGTTATCGAAACTGCTGATCCATCAGAGGATCCACACAGGGGAGAAACCATTTATGTGTGATGTGTGCTACAGATCATTCTCACAGTCATCGAGTCTCCGCAGACACCAACGTATTCACATGGAAGTAACCGTTCAAGTGTGAGGTGTTTGATAAAACTTTCACAAAGTTTTCAAACCTCCAGGTTCATTTGGGTATCCACACAACTGAGTAACCCTTCAAGTCTGAGGTTTGCGATAAAGTTTTCTTGATGTCTTCAATGTGAAATATTGGTGTGAGTTCTGTAAGAAAACCTTCATACAGTTGTTAGACCTCCTGGAACAGCAGCAAACCCACATGGGAACTACCTAACCAAGTTCTTGCTAATCTGTCATCAGAGTGTGAACCTTTGTGCAATCTAACTGCAAAGGATGTTCAGTGATATTGTGGCACAGAACAAGAAGCAGCATCAAACAACTAGTAACAACAATCCCAGTGCTGAGGTACAATGATGCCAATGATGAAGTCACCCTGCAGTGAGATGCCAGTGAAACAGGACTTGGAGCAACCCTCATGTGGCAAGGACAACCAGTGGTGTTTGTATCCAGAGCATTAACAAAAATTGAACTATGCTGTGCAGATTGAGAAAGAGAGCCTTTACTTTACTTCTGAGCATTTCAACCAGTGCCTGTTTGTGAGAGAGTAAGTGATGGTGGAGTCTGACCACCAGCCATTTCAAAACAACTTTCTCAAACCGCTTCTATCTGCTCCAATGTGTTTGCAAGTGGTGTTACTTTGTTCAGAAGTGAAGACCTGAATGCATTAAAGCTTATGAGCATGCTTTTGGCTGCTCTCTAAATTTTCCCATCCCACCCCACACACAACAATGCCCGCTATTGGGAGGACCAGAAAATCCCACTCTGTGTGTAGTGCATGTGTTGGAACAGAGTAGAAAGAACAAAGTTTTTTGCTCATGTGTGATACTTTTCTTTATGGACTACGTGTTGTTTTCAATAGTTTGATCTATGTTTGATTATGTTAGTCAGTTCTCTGATCTATGTGACTGTGCCTGATTGCGTAAGCATGTGGTTGGAGCTTGGGAGCTAATTATACAGAGCTTTCAAAGAGAATACCTGGGTTCTGGCAGGGGGCACCATGTGGGTATAGAATCCTATAATTTATGAGATTTTTTAAAGTAGTGTAAATGAACTTGTTTAGATTTCAAACTAGTGTCATCTATGCATCGTGTTGAGATAAAGTAGGTATCTCAGGTATCTAGCAAACTGGTGAATAGATAACACTATGTATGTGGCAAATGATAGTGCATGCAATGTTTTTTTTAATGGAAAGTGGAATGTTTGGATGAATACTTTGGTACATTGTCATTAATGACCTAATGTTATCATATGTAAATAAAGGTTTGAGGGCAATAGCCATTTTTACACACCACATGGAACATTATTTAAATTTCAAATCACTCCATATAGGAGTAACATGAGTTTCCTGACGTGTAAAACAGACCGGTGAAACGGAGGCGACTTTGAGCAGCAGATCAGGGGATTTAAACTTGTCATTGTTCCATCTGAATAAAACCTCAACTATTGCAGCTGCTGACTCAGTTCCCACTGGCAACTGTTTGGCAGAGATTCTAGTGTGGGAATAGCATTCTTCGTCCTTAGAGGCTTTCAAACTGACATCGTTATGAGATGTGTAGCCTCGGATGTGTTTGACAGCAGATCAGAAGAGGAAGATCCACAGCATCCAAGACAGCGATGACGTGCAGTGGTGGGATTAGCACATGTACAGGTGAGAGGGGCAGGGGGCAACTTCCAGGTGATGGTGTTCCAACGTGTCTGCCGTCCTTGTCCTAGATGGTAGCGGTCATGTGTTAGGGTGCTATCAAAGGAGCCTTGGTGATCTTTTGCAGTGCATCTTGTAGATGGTGCAACTGCTGCCACGGTATGTCGATGGTGGAGGGAGTGAAGGGTTGTGTATGGGGTGCCAATGAAGTGGGCTGCTTTGTTCTGGATGGTGCCAAGCTTCCTGAGTGTTGTTGGAGCTGCACACATCCATCACACTACTGACTTGTGCCTTGTAGATGGTAGTCAGGCTTAGGTGAGTGAGGAGGTGAGTTACTTGCTGCAGGATTCCTGGCCTCTGACCTGCTCTTGTAGCCACACTATTTATATGGCTAGTCCAGTTCTGTTTCTGGTTAATGGTAACCACCAGGATGTTGGTAGTGGGGGATTCAGCAGTGGTAATGCCATTGAATGTCAAGGGGTGATGGTTACATTCTCTCTCATTGGAGATGTTCATTGCCTGGCACTTGTGCGGGCGAATGTTCGTTGTCATTTGTCAGCCCAAGTCTGGATATTGTCCAGGTCTTGCTACATTTGGACATGGACTGCTTCAGTATCTTGAGGAGTCATGAATATTGCTGAACATTACGCAATCATCAGCCAACACCCCCACTTCTGATGGAAGGAAGGTCGTTGGTGAAGCAACTGAAGATGGTTGGGCCTAGGACACTACCCTGAGGAACTCCTGCAGTGATGTGCTGGAACTGGGATGTTTGACCCCCAGTAACCACATACATCTTCCTTTGTGCCAGGTATGAACCAGTGGAGAGTTTTCCCCCTGATTCTCATTGACTCCAGTTTTGCTAGGGCTCCCTGATGCCATACTCAGTCAAATGCTAAGATAAAAGCAAAAAACTGCGGATGCTGGAAATCCAAAAAAACAAAAATACCTGGAAAAACTCAGCAGGTCTGGCAGCATCTGCTGAGAGGAACACAGTTCACGTTTCGAGTCTGAATGTACCCTTCGAAGGGTCCTGAGACATATCTGAGCAATTTTCTCCATAGCCAGTAGATGCCAGTATTGTAGCTGTACTGGAGCAGCTTGGCTAGGGGTGCAGCAAATTCTGGAGCATAAGTCTTCAGTACTGTTGCCAGAATATTGTCAGGGCCCATAGCCTTTGTAGTATCCAGTGCCTTCAGCCATTTATTAATATCACGTGGAGTGAATCAAATTGGCTGAAGTCTGGTATCTGTGATGCTGGGGACCTCCTGAGGAGGCCAAGATGAATCTCCACTCGGCACTTCTGGCTGAAGATTGTTGAGAATGCTTCAGCCTTATTGTTTGCAGTGATGTGCTGGGCTCCTCCATTATTGAGGATGGAGATATTTACGGAGCACCTCCTCCAGTGAGTTGTTAAATTGTCCACCATTATTCACAACTGGATGTGGCAGGACTGCGGAGCTTAGATCTGATCAATTGGTTGTGGACTTGCTGCTTATGCTGTTTGGCGTGCACACAGTCCTGTGTTGTAGCTTCACCAGTTTGACACCTAATTTTTAGACATGCCAGGTGCTGCTTCTGGCATGCCCTTCTGCATTCTTCATTGAGCAAAGGTTGATCTCCTGGCTTGGTGGTAATCGTAGAGTGGGGGATATGCTGGGTCGAGGTTACAGATTGTGATTGCTGCTGTTCATGGCCCGCAGCGCTTCATGGTTGCCCAGCCTCAATTTGCTAGATCTGTTCAAAATCCACTCCATTTTGTACAGCTGTAGCACCTCATCTCCACAATAACTGTATGCGGTCAATCCTACCTGTACTGTGATGGACAGATGCATCTGCGGCAGGTAGGCTGGTGAGGGTGAGGTCAATGCTGAGGACTCCCAAGGGAATTCCCTCTTGACTGTATACCACTGTGCTGTCACCTCTGCTGTGTGTGTCCTGCTGTGAGCTGGGACATACCTAGGGATGGTGATGAACATTATCTGTCAGGTATGATTTCCTGAGAATGACTAGTCTGTGAGACAGCTCCTATATGTAGGCCAGACCAGGTAAGGATAGCAGATTTCCTTCCCTAAGGGACATTTGTGAACCAGATGAGTTTTACTGACAATTGGCAGTGGTTTCATGGTCATCATTAGATTATTTATTGAATTTAAATTCCACCATCTGCCGTGGTGGGATTCGAACCTGGGTCTCTGGTCCAGTGACAATCCTACTATGCCACCTCTTGCCTCATAGGTTGAAAATGAATTTGTAATTCCTTCCAAAGTGCGCCAATAGCATGCAGTAAGAGCAGGGGAGATTCCTGGTCAGCCTTGTGATGGAAAGATATTGGAGCTTCTACCATCACTATCCATAGCTCCAAACTACAACATGTATGTAAAAGTGGATGGTGACACAGCAATTCAGACTCATTGGGTGGCCTATTGGCTCAGTTAGTTGGACAGCTGGTATGGATCAGATTAGTGCCAACAGCATGGGGTTCGATCCCTGTTCCATCTGGGTTGGATTCGGGACCTGCCTCCTTGCCATTCCTGTGGTGGAGCTTGTGGCAATGTACGTCAGACCTGCCTTTGGGCAGAGATGTCAAGGAGAAGATGGTTGGTCTGGAGTGTGGCTATATTTGAGTCAGTGGGATTTAAGATGTTTAGATTTTTCCTTGATGTGGGGATCCTCCATTAGTACTGAGTCTGTAGGTTGTTCCTCACTCCTGGAGTCTACCCACTTTTCTCCATCAGTTTCACTTCTCCTGACACAAGGGACTTTACCACCTTTCACAGCTTCAGGAACCCAGACACAAAGACAGCACTGACACTGGCAGATCTAACTAGTTACCACTTTAAATCAAATCAAACTTTCAGGCTGCCAGTTTACAGGGAGAATAGAATTCTGTATACAGCCTTGGGACTTAACCCTTTAGAAACTGAATCTAATGCAACAGAAATATCGACTTTTGCCAGCCGTGATTTAGTTAGCACACTTGGCTCTGACTCTGAGGTTGTGGATTCAAGTTGCACTCCAGAGACTTGTACTGTGGCTGACACTCCACTGCAGGACTGAGGGGGTGTTGCACTGTCAGAGGTACCAGCTTTGAGGTGAGTGAAACTACGGGTGGATGTAAGATGTCCCATGACACTACGTTGAAGAAGAGCAGGGGAATTATCCCTGATGTCCTGATCAATATGGATTCTGCAATCAATGTCAAAAACAGATCTAGTCATTATCACTTGCTGTTTGTGGGAGCTTGCTGGGTGCAAATTGGCTGCCACGTTTTTAAATTGCAACAGTGACTTCAAACATCATTTCATTGGCGATAAAGTCCTTTTGGACACCCTGAGTTCATCAAAGTTCATATATAAATGCATATCTTTTTTAGGGAAACATTATGCTTCCTGTGAACTGGAAATTATAAACCCGTTGATGGAGAAAGTATACCAGCCCACAGTGACATTGACACAGCGATATTGTGTACTGGACTCTTACTGTAGGCTTCTGAGTGTTTCAGTGAATAGGAAGACACCATGTTGACAAATCAGGTGGTTTGGGTTAAGTTAAAAAATGAATTTATTGTGAGTTATAAATCTTTCCAGAAGATACATAAAACAAGATGAACTACAACACAATATTCAGAACGTGGAATAAATCTTGGAAGAGGGTAAGGTGAACATATCACACCATTATTACATCAAGAGAATTCAGGTCTGCAGAAACACACCCCACTCCCTCTCCATACTCAGGATAGTAGTCCTCCCAGGCAGCAGAGTACAAACATTCCCCATGATATTAGTCAAACACCCATCACCTGAAGAGGATCTGTCTATAATGTACATCACCAACTAAAGCAGGGTCCGATTCTACCCCATGCCCACTCCTGAGAGCTGGCTCACTTTACTGTCACACCCACACTCTCTCAGAATACTACAGACAGAAGTTTCTTTAAAATCCCTGTGTTTTAGTCTGCCTCCCAATTCCGATGGTCATAAATTACACTGAACTTTAGAGCTGTAGAAGGAGCTCATTACCATCAAACAAATGCACCAATGGTTACAGAGATCCAGTGGTCACATGGACCAATAAGTTTCCAGTCCTGGAAGACACACTCCCCCAGGTGAGTTGGACAGCACTTTTAAATTCCAAACTCTGCCCTTTGGCCTGCCATCCACCACAATGCTTCTGTAGCTGTCAATCTGGTTTAACCACTCACTCATATATATCTTTTATACCCTTATTCCCAAAATTACCTTTATTCTCTTCCTTCCTGGTGGATCTCCCTGCTTCCAAAGTTCAAGGATCAAGATTTGAGCGTATCTGGTACACAATTGGTTTTGCCATCCATTGCCAGATCTGACTGGACCACATCAAGCACTAATGGTCCTGCTTTCCTCTGCCAAAACTGCTCATTACTCCAGGACCATCCTGAAGAGAAAAAATAACCCACAACTTTTCCTCCCCAAAACCAACTGTGTCCTTGTGGAAGTTATGTTCCAGCTGTACAGAGCTCTGTTTAGACCCTAACTTGAGAATAGTGTTCAGTTCTGGGCACCGCACCTCAGGAAGGATATATTAGCCTTGGAGGGAGCGCAGTGTAGATTCACCAGAATGTACCTGGGGCTAAAAGGGTTACATTCTGAGGATAGGTTGCACAGACTGAGCTTGTATTCCCTTGAATATAGAAAATTAAACAGTAATCTAATTGAGGTGTTTAAGATAATTAAACTATTTGATACGAGTAGTGAGATAGAAACTATTCCTCTGATGGGAGAGTTCAGAACAAGGGGGCATAGCATTAAAATTCGACCCAGGCTGTTCAGGGGCGATGTCAGCAAATACTTCTTCACAAAAAGGGGACTGGAAATCTGGAACTCTCTCCCCACAAAAATCTGTTCAGGCTTGAGGTCAATTGAAAATTTCAAAACTGAGATTGATAGGTATATTGTTAGGCAAGGGGATTAAGGGTTATAGAGCCAAGGCAGGTAGATAGAGTTAAGATACGGATCAGCCATAATCGAATTGAATGGTGTAACGGGCTCAAGGGATTACTCTAGCTCCTACATTCCTCAAATTCCTCTTCATTGCCCTCTCTACACTCATGTCCAACAACAGGCTCGAGGGATTATTCCAGTTCCTACATTCCTTACATTCCTCACGACTGCTGTCCCCATTGTCATCTCCAACTATAATTGGTCAGTGTCATTCTCTTCAACCTCCAGCTGAGCTTCCGACCCATAACCCTCTCCATCACATATATCGCCTACTTCTCCCTCTGTAACATTGCCCATTTCCAACACCCCCAACCCTCACATTAGTTCATCTGTTGAAATCCTCATCCTTGCTGTTGCTTCTAGACTAGACTAGAACATTCCATTGTTCTCCTGTCCAGCATCCCATCTTCCACCCTCCATTAACTTCAGGTCAGCTAAAACTCTGTGGTCTCTATCCTAATACACACACCTATCATCCCTGTGCTTGCTGACCTATACTGGTTCCCAATCCCCCAGTGCCTCCAATTTAAAATTCTCATATTCAAGTACAAATTGCTCCTTGGCCTCACCTCCTCCCTATCTCTGTCACTTCTAGCCCCATCTCCTTCCAAGATCTCTGCCTTACTCCAATTCTGGCCTTTAGTACAGCCACCCAGCCCCACTCCCTTCACCCGACCATGTCATCAAGGCTTCATGTTCATGAATTCCCTCCTTAAACCTCTCTGCATCTTTATCTCTCTCCCTTCCTTTAGGACCCTCCCAAAATCCCACCTTTTTGACCATATTGTTGGTCATCCCTTCCTAATATCACCTTCTTTGTTTCAGTATTAATTTTTCTCTGATTACATCTCTATGAAATACTTTGGGATGTTTGTCTATATTAAAGTGCTCTATAAATACAAGCTGTTATCCTCTCACATTCCCTCCAATTCTCAAGGTACTGATCCGGAGTATAGACTGTGGACATTGCTTGGCCTCTAGTGCTCTGTTCGAGTGACCATTCAGCATGTGTAGACCCAGACAGTGAATGTTTTGAGACAATGGAGACTCACAGCCAAGACACATCCTGCCCTCCCCTTGACTTCACAGCTGGGGTCACTGATGAGGAACAGCCGACTCTCCCCCTCCATAGACCAGAGATGCTACAGCTAATTGAAGTGCCTCTATTACTATCCCAGGAATTGTGCTGGTAGATCAGGAGCTGAAATCTTTCAAATCACTGAGTATCTGATTGTCTTCTTCGTCAGAATGAGAGTCAGTGAGTGACTTGTACCTGATGCTGCACTGAAAAGATACTGAATTTATACAGGAGCTTCTATACATATTGATGTCTTCTTCTGGTGATGTTTGGTGATCTGGTCAAAGGTTAAATTGCCTTCTTGAAACAATTGGACTGATAATGGGAGAGATGTGAGACAGAGACTGCTAAGACAGACAGTGCTTTAGAACAACAGCGAGCACTGGAGGGTAAACAAGACAGACAATTCTCAGTGTAACAGAAGCAGGTGACCCAACTCCAAGTCTGTGTGGAGACGTCGGTGTGTGGTGAGAGGAGGAGTAGGTGAAACAATCCTACACACACCACACTGGAAGGGTTTGTCTCCTGTGTGGGTTCACTGATGTTCCAGGAGGTCCAACAATTGTGTGAAGGCTTTATTACAGAACTCACTCCGACAGGGTTTGTACCCTGTGTGGGTGCACTGATGGACCAGGAGATACGCTGCCTGTGTTAACGCCTTGTCACATACCTCACACCTGAATGGTTTCTCCCGTGTGAATCCTCTGGTGTTGCAAGGGGGATGAAGATGCACAAAACCTCAAATTTTAGGCATTACTCCCATGTGGATTGTGTGATGTTGCATAAGGCTCGATAACTGTGTGAAGGCTTTTTCACAAACCTTGCACGTGAACAGCTTCTCCCCTGTGTGAATGCGTTGGTGTCTCACCAGCTCCGATGATCGTGCAAAGCCCTTATTACACACCTCACACCTGAAGGGTTTCTCCCTTGTGTGAATCCTCTGGTGCATCAAAAGCCTTGTGGATGTCGCAAAAGCTTTATCACAAACCACACACTTGAAGGGTTTCTCCCCTGCGTGGATTGTTTGATGTCTCGTAAGGCTCGATAATTGTGTGAAGGCTTGATCACAAATTTCGCACGTGAATGGTTTCTCTCCTGTGTGAATGTTGTGGTGTACGCGGAGGTTCATTAAATGCGAGAATGATTTGTTGCACACTTCACACTTGAATGGTCTCTCCCCTGTGTGAATGCGTTGGTGTGCACGGAGGCTTGATAACTGCGAGAATGATTTGTCACACACCTCGCATGTGAATGGCTTCTCCCCAGTATGAATGCGTTGGTGTCTGCAGAGGGTTGATGAGTATGAGAATGATTTGTCACAAACCTCGCACGTGAATGGCTTCTCCCCTGTGTGAATGCGCTGGTGTGTGTGGAGGTTCGATGACTGAGAGAATGATTTGTCACACACCTCACACTTGAATGGTTTCTCCCCTGTGTGAATCCTCTGGTGTGTCAGGAGCTCAGAGGATTCAATAAAAGACATCTCACAATTCTCACACCTGAAGGGTTTCTCCCCTGTGTGAACAGTCTGGTGCATCAGAAGCTTCGTAGATGTTGTAAAAGCTTTATCACAAACTTCACATTTGAAGGGTTTCTCCCCCGTGTGGATTCTCTGATGGACCAGGAGGCTTGATAGCTGTGTGAAGGCTTTGTCACAATCCTTGCATGTGAATGGTTTCTCTCCTGTGTGAATGCGTAGATGTACATGCAGATTTGATGACTCTGAGAATGATTTCTGACACACTTCGCACATGAACGGCTTCTCTCCTGTGTGAATGCGTTGGTGTGCATGGAGGTTCGATGACCGCGAGAAGGATTTGTTGCACACCTCACAAGCGAATGGTTTCTCATCTGTGTGAATGCGTTGGTGTTTGAGGAGGGTCCATGACCAGGGGAATGATTTCTCACACACCTCACATGTGAATGGTTTCTCACCAGTGTGAATCCGTTGGTGTACACGGAAGGTTGATGACTGAGAGAATGATTTGTTGCACACGTCGCACGTGAATGGCTTTTCCCCAGTGTGAGTGCGTTGGTGTGCGCGGAGGTGCCATGCATCAGACAATGATTTCTCGCACACTTCACACTTGAAAGGCTTCTCCCCAGTGTGGATCCGTTGGTGTCTCACGAGTGTTGATAATTGTGTGAAGGCTCGGTCACACACCTCACATTTGAATGGTTTCTCTTCCATGTAGCTGTTCAGCAGATGCACCTTGTGTGTTAGAAGACCTTATGAGCTTGTGCAGCCGTCCTCACACTTGAACAGCCTCTCACCTGTAGGAATAAGTCAGTGGTTCATGAGGCTCGATGAATGATTGAAGCACTCACCACACTTGGAGCCCACTCACACTCTTCCCAGCTTCACCCTGACTGATTTCCAGATGATGGTTTCACTGCCCAATCTTCTCTGTTGAGCAATGCTGTGAAGGGATTGGATGTCTTCCCGCAGTTGTTTCTTGGGTGATGGTCAGGATTGCTCTGCGGTGCCTATCCTTTCTGTATTCTCTGGTGTAGTATGGTGCAATCTCTCTGTAAAACAGGAAAAGGAAACATGATTTCCTCAAACTCCCTCTCCTCCTTTGCTGAAGGGACTGACTCCTCAGTTGGAGACTGTTCCACAGTGAGTGCCAGTCTGCTATTCCCCTGTGTGAGGGAATCAGATGCAAGTCCTTTCTTTTTCCTCACTTGACTGTCACACACCCTCTGTTTCCAGCAGGGACACTAGATAGTTACCAGGAGAGGACATGGCAACTTTCCTCCGCCTGCACCCCCACAGCCCCGCTGCCACTCCTGCCCCTGCCCCTACAAACCCTGCATTTTTGCAGACACATAGAGGGCAATGGAAAAGACAGTTGGGCAGAGTGTAAATAAGCTGGCATCACTGAATCACAGCAACTTGGAAATCTGGAAACATCCCAGACTCCTCCGTCACCGTCCCTGGGTATGTCCCATCCAACTTACAGGTGGGGAAGTCTCAATATTGACTCCATGGAGTCTCATGGCTTCAGGTCAAACAAGTTCAAGGAAAACTATCTCTCCCCTCCCAACTGATGAATGAGTACTTCACCATGTTAATCATCATGAGGGAAGTTGGCTAAGGACAGATCCCAAAACTGGGTATCCATGAGGTACAGTGAGCCATCAGCAGCAGCAGGATTGTATTCCACCACAATCTCACAGCTCGGCACAGCCCTCATTCCATGATTATCATCAAACCAGTAGATAGACATTTCAGGAACAGCATTGGGTCGAGTTTAGTGTCCAGATTTGAACCGAAGAAAGGGACTATAGAGGGCTACATGCAGGCTAAACACCACTATCTAGTGAAAAAACAGGTCTCAGAGTGAAGGCACCCCTGGGTAGCAGCAACCACAATATGATTAAATTTTACACCCACTTTGAACGAGAGAATAGTGGGTTTAAGATTAGTATTTTAAACTTAAGCAAGCACTACTATGTGGGCATGAAAGCTGAGCTTTCAAAGTACTAGGTTAGGGGATAGATCAATAGAAAAGCAGTGGCAGACATTTAAGGGGATATTTCAGAATACTCATGGTAAGTATTAGACTATACAAGAAAGAAAAATTCTAAGGGGAGCACCCACCATCCATGATTAACTAAAGTAGTTAAGGAAAGCATCAAACTTAAGGAAAAAGCATATAACTGCACAAAGATGAGTGGGAGGACAGATGACTGGTCAGAATATAAAGAACAGCAGAGAATGACTAGAAGGTGAATCAGGAGAAAGAAATTCAAGTATGAGAGAAAGCTAGCTAGAAATGTAAAAACGGAGAGTAAGATTTTCTACAGGTATTTACAAAGGAAAAACGTAAAGTGAGTGTTGGTTCTTTAGATAGCGTTAAAATGGGGAGTTAATAGCAGATAATGAAGAAATGGCAGATGAAATGAACAAATATTTTGCTTCTGTCTTCACTATAGAGGATACCAAAAATACTCCAGTAATAAGTGTAAACCAAGAGGTGGAAGAGAGAGAGGAACTTGGTGAAATTACAATCACTAGAAAAGCACTTCTGAGCAAATTGATTGAGCTGCGGGCTGAAAAGTCTCTGGGCCCTGATGGACTTGATCCTAGGGTCTTAAAAAAGGTGGCTTATGAGGCAATAAATGAAATGGATGTTAATTTTCCAAAATTTGCTAGATTATTGAAACATTCTATCAGACGGGAAAGTAGCAAATATAACCCCTTTATCAAGAAGGGAGTGAGGCATAAAACAGGAAACTACAGGCCAGTTAACTTGACGTCTGTCATGGGGAAGGTGTTAGAATCGATCATTAAGGAAGTACTTGGCTGGGTACTTTGAGAAACTCAGGGTAATTGGGAAGAGCCAGCATGGTTTTGTGAAAGGAAAATCATATTTAACTAATTTATTGGAGTTCTATAGGGGAGTGACATGTGCTGTGAATAAAGGGAAGCCTGTAGACATGCTGTTCCTCGGATTTCTTGAAGGCATTTGATAAGATGCCACATCAAAGGTTACTGTGGAAAATAAAAGCTCATCGTGTAGGGGGCAACATATTAGCATGGATAGAAGATTGGCTGGCTGGGAGAAAACAGAGTATGCATAAATGAGTCATTTTCTGATTCGCAAGACGAGTGGAATCCCACAGGGATCTGTGCTGGGGCCTTTTTACAATTTACATCAATGACTTAGTTGAGGGGAGTGAAGGTATGGTAACTAAGTGTGTAGACAACGCAAAGGTAGGTAGGAAAGAATGTTGTGAAGAGGACATAAGGTTGCGGATGGATATAGATAGGTTGAGAGGGGCCAAAAATCTGGCAGATGGAGCAAAATGTAGAAAAATGTGAAGTTGTTCACTTCGGCAGGAAGAATGTAAAAGCAGAACATCACTTAAATGCAGGACGGCTGCAGGATTCCAAGGTGCAGATGGATATAGGTGTTCTACTGCGTGAGTCACGAAAAGTTAGTATCCTGATACAGCAAGTAATTAAGAAGGCTAATGGAATGCTATCCTTTATTACAAGAGGGATTGAACATAAAAGAAAGGATGTTATGCTTCAATTATACAAGGCATTGGTGAGACCATGTCTCGAATATTATGTGCAGTTTTGTCATGTAAATGCATTGGAGGTGGTTTGCTAGATTGGTACCTGGAATGAGCAGGTTGACTAATGAGGAAAGGTTGGACAGAATGGGTTTGGTTTCACTGGAGCTTAAAAGAGTGAGGGGCAACTTGATTTAAGTGTATAAGATCCTGAATGGTATTGATAAGGTGGATGTGGGTGAGTCAAGAACTAGGGGCACTGTTTTAAAATTAGGGGTTGCCCCTTTAGGACAGAGATGAGGAGAAATTTTTTCTCAGAGGGTTGTGCAACTTTGGAACCACTGTCTCCCAAGGTGGTGAAGGTGGGAACATTGAGTATTTTTAATGCAGAGATAGATAGATTCTTGTTAGGCAAGGGAATCCAAGGATATTGCAAGTAAATGGGAATATTGAATTTGAAACACAAATAGATCAGCCATGATCTTATTGAATGGCGGAAAAGTCTCGAGGGGCCAAATAGCCTGCTTCTGCTCTTATTTCTTATGTTCTTATGTATCGAAACAGCCTCCCAACCAACAGATCAGAGCAAAACTCTGTACTCCTACCACGTGTTGCTTTGTGGACGTCCAGAATTGTGGACAACCAGTCAAGTAACAGGAGAAAGTAGCTCCATGAACACCTCCATTCTCAACCATATTGGAGTCTGGTGCAAGACAGAACATTAAAGTGTCTTCAGCCAAAAATAGTGAGCGGATGCTCTAACACAGCCTCACCCTGCGGTGCTGTCAGAACCCTCCAGACCACTGAAACCCCTCCCAGTGTTGAGAAGGAGTCAGGAGTGTGTTATGAACGCAAAGTTTGTAAGAATGTTATGTTTTAAACTGTCTTTGTAATTTAAGGCAAAATAGAATGTCCTGGAAAGGGGGACTCGGGAGAGGTTACATAACCCTGCCTAGCAACAGGTATCTTAATTACCGTCGCGATAGGTTGGGACTTGCCAAGCAAGATGTAATGCTGTGCTGAAGATAACAGCAGCTGGACTGTACCTATCTTCTGTCTCAAGATTTGGGATGGAGAGAGAGAGACCGAGACCAAACACTGCAGCAAATATGGTCAACAGAGTGTCCTTTCTGTGGTCTACCAGGCAGAATGCTGCAGAAAACACAGTCTCCAGCTGAAGAGATGCACCACATAGCAATCTAAATCCTCCAGAAGATTTTTCCTGGCATGGTCAGGGAAGTAATCGCTCAAGGGGGCTTCAATGTTGGCAGTCGGTTCAGAAGTTCTATGGAAACACAGAAATTAACATTTTGACAGACACTCAAAGTTACACTTCAGTGAAACAGGGAGAAACGAAGAGCTGAGGGTGACGTTGGACTGATTCCTTTAAAAACTATGATTCTGCAGATAGCGGGACATAAAGTATAAATGTGGTGTGGGGTGTTCGCTTAGGTTAATAGTTAATGGAGGGGATATCTTTTCTGTATTTTTATGTAATAGGTGCCTACTAGATATTGTTTAGTCAATATTGCTTCTAGTTGGTTTGTTCGAGTAAAAGTCTTAAAATTGTCATGCAATTCCTTTAAGGTGTTCACTGGGAATTTAAATATTTTTTGAAATTTTTCAGTCTCTACAGGTATTGCAACAATACCTTGAAAAATACCACGAGAAAAGAGTAACTGGTCATTATCACGTTGCTGTTTGTGGGAGCTTGCTGTGCGGACAGTGGCTGCCATGTTTCCCATATTACAACAGTGACCACTTCAAAAATACTTTGTTGGCTGTAAGTGGTTTGGGACATCTGGTTGTGAAAGGCTCTATATAAATGCAAGTCTTTTTTTTCTGAGGATGTTACAGAGATGGGGGTGTTAGAGGTCTTTGAAAAGACAGGAAATATCCAGATCCCAACACACAGACAGAACTGACCATTCACAGTCCACAGGATAATAACCAGCTCCCAACACACACACACACACACACACGGAACTCAACAATAGGAAATCAGTAAGAATCCTCAGACACTCTGCACCTCCCAGATAATTACACCTCACCTTCTCATATTCAGTAATGACCCAGCAACAAAACTCAGCCTGTAAATCAGAAGGGAAATGCTTCCAATAAACACACTCAATATCCAGCACACAGCTCCAGTCAAACAGCTCAGCACAAAGCACTGAGTAAACAGCTCTCTCAGCTGGATCTTCTCACACAGCATAAGGGGCATTTCCACACCTGATTCCCCACAGGATAGTCATACTGCCTGAACATTAGTGTGGATATTATGTGATGTAATTATTATAAATTCTGTTCCTTCACTCACCATCTCCTCACTTGGTTTTCAGTCCCTACAGGAAGTGAACCAGCTGTGGAAGAGGAAGAGGAGAGAATGGGCAGAGTGGGTGGGCTCTCTGATTGACGTCTCTCACAGCCAATCGAAATATTTCTGGAGTAACATGAGTTTCCTGAAGCTTGGGAAACTGACCGGTGAAACGGAGGCGACTTTGAGCAGCAGATCAGGTGGGGATTTAAACTTGTCATTGTCCCATCTGAATAAAACCTCATTTATTGCAGCTGCTGTCTCAGTTCCTCCTGATAAACGTTTGACAGAGATTTCTAGTGTGGGAATAGCATTCTTCATCCTCAGAGGCTTTCAGACAACATCAGTGTGGGATGTGTAGCCTTGGATGTGTTTGACAGCAGATCAGAAGAGGAAGACCCACAGCATCCAAGGCAGTGGGGTCAGCACATGTATGGGTGAGAGGGGCAGGGTGGGGAAGAGGGGGCCAACAGGGAGAGGGAGTGCAGAAAAGAGAGTGGGGAGGAGATTTAGCCAGTGTTTGAGGAGAAACCCTGTTGCTCGGTGAGTCTGACTCGGGGAGTGATTCTGTGCTCGGAGCGGAGGGATGAAGGGAGCGGGGAGAGCAGGGGTGTGAGCGGTGGGGGCTGGCAGTGAGCACGGAGGGGGCAGTGAGAGCAGTGTGCAGGCTGTGAAATCAGGGGGAATGCTGGGTTGCGGGGCCAGTGAGATCCGTGGGGCAGTGAGAGTGGGGTGGGGTGGTGAGAGAGATGTGGGGGGTGCAGCTGGTGAGAGCAGGGGTTGTTTTCTGACAAAAGGAAGAGCCACCAAATGTCCAACCTAGTTTCTGATGAAAAGTCATCTTGAGCTGAAACATTAACTGGGTTTTTCTCCACAGATGCTGCCCGACCTGCTGAGTATTTCCAGCTTTTATTGTTTTGATTCTAGTTTTTAAAGCACAAAAACAGATATACGAACATACAAATTAAGAGCAGAAATAGGTTATTTGGTCCCTCAAGCCTTGTTCCACCATTCAATAATATCATGGCTGATCCGTTTGTGTTTCAAATTCCACATTCACATTTACCCTGATAATCTTTGATTCCCTTGCCTAACAAGAATCTATCTACCTCCATCTAACAAGAATCTATCTACCTCCATCTTAAAGATATTCAGTGACCCTGCCTCCACCACCTTCTGAAGCAGAGTTCCAAAGTCACACAATCCTCAATGAAAAAAATTCTCATCACTTCTGCCATAAAAGGGCAGCCCCTAATTTTAAAACAGTGCCCCCTAGTTCTTGACTCACCCACATGAGGAAACATCCCTTCCACGTCCACCTTGTCAAGACCGTTCAGGATCTTATATACTTCAATCTTCAAAACTCCAATGGAAACAAACCCAGTCTGTCCAACCTTTCCTCATAAGACAACCCACTCATTCCAGGTATCAATCTAGCAAACCACCTTTGAACTGCCTCTAATGTATTTACATCCTTAAATAAGGAGACCAAAGCTGCACACAGTGTTTGAGATGTGGTCTCACCAATGCCCTGTATAACTGAGGCATAACATCCTTACTTTTATGTTCAATTCCTCAAAGGATAGCATTCCATTAGCCTCCTTAATTACTTGCTGTACTTGCATACTAACTTTTTCTGACTTATGCACTAGAGCGCCTAGATCCCTCTGCACCTTGGAATTCTGCAGCCGTTCTTTAAGTCATATTCTACTTTTTAATTCTTCCTGCCAAAGTGAACATCTTCACATTTTCCCACATCTTCCTCCGTCTGTCAGATTTTTGCCCACTGATGCAAATATCTATATCCGTCTGCAAACTCCTTATATCCTCTTCATAACATACCTTCCTACCTACCTTTGTGTCGTCTGCAAATTTAGCTACCCTGACTTCATGCTCCTCGTCTAAGTCAATTATTTAAATTGTAAAATGTTGAGGCCCCAACAAAGACCCCTGCAGAACTCCACTAGTCACATCCTGCCATTCAGACAAACACTCATTTATGCATACTCTCCTTTTTCTGCCTGTCATCCAATCTTCTATCCAGGCTTATGTGTTACCCCCAATACTATGAGTTTCTATTTTCCGCAATACCCTTTGATGTGGCACCTTATCAAATGCCTTTTGGAAATCCAAGTACAGTACATCTACAGACTCCCCTTTATCCACAATGCATGTTACTCCTTCAAAGAACTCCAATAAAGTGGTTAAACACAAATTTCCCTTTCACAAAACTATGCTGACTCTTCCTGATTACCTTGGGTTTTTCTAAGTGCCCAGTTATAACCTCTGTAATGACTAATCCTAACACCTTCCCCACAACACATGTCAAGCTAACTGGCTGATAGTTTCCTGTTTTCTGCCTCCCTCCCTCCCTTCTTGAATAGCGGGGTTATTTGTGCTACTTTCCATTCTGACGGAACTTTGGAAAATTAACATCAACGTATCAATACCTCATTTGCCACCTCTTTTAAGTCTCTAGAATAAAGTCCACCAGGACCCCAAGACTTGTCAGCCTACAACTCCATCAGTTTGCTCAGTACCGTTTTCCCAGTGATTGTAATTTCACCAAGTTCCTCTCTCCCTTCCATCTCCTGATTTACAGCTATCACTGGAATGTTTTTGTTTCCTCTATAGCGAAGACAGAAGCAAAATATTTTTTCATTTCATCTGCCACTTCCTCATGATCTACTATTAACTCCCCATTGTCACTCTGTAGAGGACCAACACTCAGTTTACTCACTCTTTTCCTTTTTAAATATCTGTAGAAACCCATGCTATCCGTTTTTACATTTTTAATTAGCTTCTCTCATGCTCTAATTTCTTTCTCCTGATTAATCTTTTAGTCATTCTCTGCCATTCTTTATATTATGACCAATTATCTGACCTCCCACTCATCTTTGTGCAATGATATGCTTTTTCCTTAAGTTTGATGCTTTCCCTAACTTCTTTAGTTAACCATGGATGGTGGGTCCCCATCTTCGAATTTTTCTTACTCTAAGTATTCTGAAATATCCCCTTAAATATCTGCCACTGCTTTGCTGTTGATCTATCCTCTAGCCTGGAATCCCAGTTCACTTCAACTAGCTCAGATTTCATGCCCACTTAGTTGCCCTTATATATGTTTAAAATACTAGTCTTAAACCCACTATTCTCCCTTTCAAACTAGGTGTAAAATTCAATCATATTGTAATCGCTACTACCTAGGGGTGCCTTTATTCTTGTCACATTACACAATACCAAGTCTAATATAACCTGCTCTCTGGTTGTTTCCAGAAGGTGCTGCTCTAAGAAACCATCTTGAAAGCACTCTGTGAACTCCTCATCCAGGCTATTACTTCCAATTGACACGTGGATTAAAATCACCCATGATTATTGCCATCCCTTTATCATGAACACCCAATATTTCTTCTTGTATACTTTGTCCTACATTGTGGTTACTCTTAGGGGTCTGTAGACCACCCCCACTAGTGACTTCTTTCCCCTACTATTCCTCATCTCCACCCAAACTGATTCTCCATCCTGATATCCTAAACCAAGGTCATCTCAAACTATTGATCCTTTATTAAGTGTTTCCCCTCCACCTTTATGGCACATCCTATTCTTTTTGAATATCATATATCCCATAATATTCAGAACCCAATCCTTGTCATCCTACAGCCACGTCTCCATAATGGCTATCAGATCATATTTATTTTCTTCAATGTGCACTATCAATTCATTTACTTTGTTATGGATGCTACCATTCAGCCCAACAGCTTTCCACAGGTGTGTATGCTCCGCTTGAGCTTCCTCCCTACCTATTCTATCTCATCCTATTATCAGATCCTTCTACTCCTGTCTCCCTAATGTACTTACCTGGCTTCCCATCAAATACATTGAAACTATTTGCCTCAACCATTCCCTGTGGTAGCAAGTTTCACATTATAATCATTCTCTTGGTAAAGAAGTTTCTCCTGAATTCCTCATTGGATTTATTATTCACCATCTTATATTTCTGGCCCCTAGTTTTGAACACCCCCACACAAGTGGAAACATCTTCTCCCCTTTTACCCCCAAATTCTTAATTTTATAATTCATAATTTTAAAGATTTCTACTATTTCACCCCTCAGCCTTCTGTTTTCTTGGGAAATGAGTGTCAGCCTGTTCAGTCTTTCCTGATAGTTGCAATCTCTTTAATTCTCAATATTATCCATATAAATGTTTTATGCACCTCTCCAGTTCCTTTACGTTCTTTTTCAATATGGAAACCAGAACTGTGCACAGCTCTCCAAGTGTGGTCTAACCAAGGTTCTATACAATGTCACTTGCCACTGTCAGTCCAAGCCTGGATATTGTCCAAGTCTTGCTGCATTTGGACATGGTATCTAGGAGTCGTGAATGGTGCTGAACATTGTGCAATCATCAGCGAACATCCCCACTTCTGACCTAATGATGGAAGGAAGGTCATTGATGAAGCAGCTGAAGATGGTTGGGCCGAGGACACTACCCTGAAGAACTCCTGCAGTGATGTCCTTAAACTGAGATGACTGACCTCCAACCACCACAATCATCTTCGTTCGTGCTAGGTATGACTCTAACCAGCGGAGACTTTTGCTCCGGATTCCCATTGACTCCAGTTTTGCTATGGCTCCCTTGATGCCCTACTTAGTCAAATGCTGCTTTGATGTCAAGAACAGTCACTCTCTCCTCGCCTCTGGAGTTCAGCTCTTTTGTCCACGTTTGAACCAAGGCTGGAATGAAGTCAGGAGCTGAGTGACCCTGGCGGAACCCGAACTGAGCATCAGTAAGTAGGTTGTTGCTGACTAAGTGTCGCATGATAGCACTGTTGATGATCCCTTCCATCAAGAGTAGATTGATGGGGCAGTTATTGGCCGGGTTGGATTGGTCCTGCTGTTTGTGTACAGGGTATTCCTGGGGTGAAGGGGATGGGGGGGGGTGGGGGGGTGGTGGTGAAGGAGGGGGGATGGGGGGGTGAAGGAGGGGGGCTGGGGGGGTAACAGAAGGGGATGGGGGTGAAAAAAGGGGATATGGGAGGGTAAAGGAGGGGGCTATGGGGGTGGGGTATGGGGTAGAGAGGGGGTTAAACGGCTGAGATGCTGGATCCCGCCCAAGGCTCAGATTTACTGGTGCGCACCTCCAATTCCAGCACCGACCACGTGACAGACACTCGGGCTCGCCCTTTCTCAGATTCCAACTCGAGAACGCTGAGCACCAACCGCCGTTGGGCGCGTCAGAACTACAACTCCCATCAGACGCGATTTCCGTGTCACCGATTCCACACTGCCGCACTTCAGGGAGGGTCACATGCAGCTTCAGGTAATGTAGTTCTGACCGATTGATTGAAAGGAAAGAGACGCCCTCTCCTCTGTGATTGGTTCATACGAGTGATTTACATTTAAATCATGGAAGAATTTCACTTATTTCTTTTTCTGATTGGCTGTGCGAGATGTCAATCAGAGAGCCCACCCACTCTGCCCATTCTCTCCTCTTCCTCTTCCACAGCTGCTTCACTTCCGGTAGGGACTGAAAACCAAGTGAGGAGATGGTGAGTGAAGGAGCAGAATTTATAATAATTACATCACATAATATCCACACTAATGTTCAGGCAGTCTGACTATCCTGTGGGGAATCAGGTGTGGAAATGCCCCTTATGCTGTGTGAGAAGATCCAGCTGAGAGAGCTGTTTACTCAGTGCTTTGTGCTGAACTGTTTGACTGGAGCTGTGTGTTGGATATTGAGTGTGTTTATTGGAAGCATTTCCCTTCTGATTTACAGGCTGAGTTTTGTTGATGGGTCATTACTGAATCAGAGAAGGTGAGGTAATTATCTGGGAGGTGCAGAGTGTCTGAGGATTCTTACTGATTTCCTATTGTTGAGTTCTGTGTGTTTGTTGGGAGCTGGTTATTATCCTGTGGACTGTGAATGGTCAGTTCTGTCTGTGTGTTGGGATCTGGATGTTTTCTGTCTTTTCAAATCCCTCCAAGACCTCCCAGCCTCCTATCTCTGAATTTTGGAGAGGGTACAGAAGATATTTACTCGAATAGTTCCAGGATTGAGGGATTACAGTTATGTGGTTAGACCAGAGAAGCTGGGATTGTTTCCCTTAAAGCAGAGAAGGCTAAGACGAAATTTTTTAGGGATGTTTGAAGTCATGAAGGGTCTAGATAGAAGAAATAAAGAGAAAGTTTCCATTGGCAGTAGTGTCAATAACTAGAGGTTACAGATAAAAGATGACTGGCAAAAGAATCAGGTGATGAGGGAAAACATTTTTACACAATGTGTGGTTAGTATTTGGACTGCACTGCCTGATAGGACAACGGATGCAGACTCAATAATCACCTTCACCAGGCTCAAACCTGGACTCTAAACTATACCCAGTGCTGCTCCTGACATGTCTATCTACTAGTTTGATGATAATTATGGAATGAGGGCTGTGAGATTTTGGTGGAATACAATCCTGCTGCTGCTGATGGCTCACTGCACCTCATGGATACCCAGTTTTGGGATTTGTCCTTAGTCTACTTCCCTAGTGATGATTAATATGGTAAAGTACTCATCCATCAGCTGAGAGGGGAGAGGTAGTTTTCCTTGAAATTGTTTGACCTGAAGCCATGACATTCCATAGAGTCAATATTGAGACTTCCCCACCAGTGGGATGGGGACAAACCCAGGAATGGTGACAGAAGAGTCTGGGATGTTTTCAGATTGATATGATTCTGTGACAATAGTTCAGCGTGAATTGATAACCCGTTATACACTCTGCCCAACTGTCTTTTCCATTGCTCTGACAGTGTCTGGGAGGTGGGTGGGTGGAGGAAAGAAAGTGGATACATTGTCAGATCCTGGTCACTATCCAGTGTCCCTGCTAGAAAAAGTGTGTGTAACAGTCAAGTGAGGAAAAAGAAATAACTTGCATCTGATCCCCACAGGGGAATAGCAGACTGGCACTCACTGTGGAACAGTCTCTAACTGAGGAGTCAGCCCCTTCAGCAAAGGAGGAGAGGGAGTTGGAGGAAATCATGTTTCCTTTTCCTGTTTTACAGAAGGATTGCACCGTACTGCACCAGAGAATACAGAGAGGATAGACACTGCAGATAGATCCTGACCATTACCCAAGGAACAACTGCACAACTGTGGGAAGACATCCAGTCCCTTCACAGCATTGCTCAACGCAGAGAAGGTTGGGCAGTGAAACCATCATCTGGAAATCGGTCAGGTCGGGGAGCTTTGACATATTATCAGATCTGAAACTGGTCAGTGGTGAGGAACCTTCCATCAGAACCAATCTTTCTGAAGGTTTGGCTGTGGGCGATCGGTCAGGGTGAGGCTGGGAAGAAGTGTGAGTGGCTCCAAGTGTGGTGAGAGCTTCAATCATTCATCGAACCTCATGAACCACTGACTCATTCCTACAGGTGAGAGGCTGTTCAAGTGTGAGGTGTGTGAGCAGGGCTCCACAGGCTCATAAGATTTCCGAATATTCAAGGTGCATCTTCTGTGCAACTGTAATCACAAGAAAAGCTTCATGGAAGAGAAACCGTTCAAGTGTGACGTGTGCAACAAATCATTCTCGTGCTCATCTCACTTCCTCGTACATCAACGCACTCATACAGGGGAGAAACCATTTACCTGTGATGTATGCAGTAAATCATTCTCTCAGTCAGTGACCCTCCGTGTCCACCAACGCATTCACACAGGGGAGAAACCATTCAAGTGTAAGGTGTGTGACAAAGCCTTCACACAGTTATCGAGCCTCTTGGTCCATCAGGCAATCCACACAGGGGAGAAACCGTTCAAGTGTGAAGCTTGTGATAAAGCTTTTCCGACATCTACAAGACTCCTGGAACACCAGAGCATTCACACCGGGGAGAAACCATTCACCTGCAGAGTGTGTGACAAATCATTCTCGCGCTCATCTCATTTTCGTGTACACCAACGTATTCACACTGGGGAGAAACCATTCACGTGTGAAGTGTGTAACAAATCATTCTCGCGGTCATCGACTCTCCGCGAACACCAACGCCTGCACACTGGGGAGAAGCCATTCAAGTGTGAGGTGTGTAATAAGGGATTTGCACAACTACCAGGCCTGGTGAGTCACCGGCGCATTCACACAGGGGAGAAGAAAACATTCACGTGTGAGGTGTGTAATAAGGACTTTGAACAACTATGGGGTATGTTGGACCACCGTCGTATTCACACAGTGGGAAAGCCAAGTGAGGTGTGTGACTGAATCTTCACGCAGTCAATGAGGATGAGGATTTCAACAGCAGATAGACGAATGTGGGGGTGGGGATCGTTGGAAATGGGTGATGTTACCGAGGAGGTAGTAGGCGATATTTGTGATGGAGAGGGTTATGGGATCAGAAGCTCAGCTGAAGATTGAAGAGGATGATACTGATCAATTGTTGTTGGACATGAATGTGGAGAGGGCAATGAAGAGGAATTTGAGGAATGTAGGAGCTAGAGTAATCCCTTGAGCCCGTTACACCATTCAGTTCGATCATGGCTGATCCGTATCTTAACTCTATCTACCTGCCTTGGCTCTATAACCCTTAATCCCTTTGCCTAACAATAAACCTATCAATCTCAATTTTGAAATTTTCAATTGACCTCCAGCCTGAACAGATTTTTGTGGGGAGAGAGTTCCAGATTTCCAGTCCCCTTTTTGTGAAGAAATGTTTGCTGACATCACCCCTGAACAACCTGGCTCGAATTTTAATGTGATGTCCCCTTGTTCTGGACTCTCCCACCAGAGGAATAGTTTCTCTCTAACTACTCTATCAACTCGTTTAATCATCTTAAACACCTCAATTAGATTACTGCTTAATTTTCTACATTTAGGGGAATACAACTCAGTCTGTACAATCTGTCCTCATAATTTACACCCTTTGAGCCTCAGGAACATTCTGGTGAATCTACACTGCTCTCTCTCCCAGGCCAGTATATCCTTCCTGAGGTGCGGTGCCCAAAACTAAACACAGTTCTCCAGATAGGGTCTAAACAGAGCTCTGTACAGCCGGAACATAACTTCCACAAGGACACAGTTGGTTTTGAGGAGGAGAAGTTGTGGGTTATCTTCTCAGGATGATTCTGGAGTAATGAGCAGTTTGGACAGAAGAAAGCAAGTTCACTTGTGCTTGATGTGGTCCAGTCAGATCTGGCGATGGATGGCTAAACCAGTTGTGTACCAGATATGCTCAGCTCTTCACCCCTTGAACTTGAGAAGCAGGGAGATCAATCAAGTAGGAAAAAAGTAAAGGGCTTTTTTTTGGGGGGAGGGGGTGGGGAGGAAATAAGGGTGTGGAAAGTGGATATGAGTGAATGGTTAAATCAGATTGCCGACAATAGAAACACTGTGGTGAATGAAGGGTCAAAGGGCAGAGAGTTGAGAATTAGTTTTTGAGTTTGTGTGTTAGTAAAGTGGGTATGGGGTAGAATCGGACCCTGCTTTAGTTAGTGAATTATAGACAGATCCTCTTTTGGTGATGGGTCTCTGACTAATATCATGGGCAATGTTTGTACTCTCCTGTCTGGGAGGACTACTATCCTGAGTATGGTGAGGGAGTGGGTATAAGTCTCTACAGACCTGAGTTCCCTCAGCCCATCATACCTCGATGTAATAACAGTGTGATATGTTCACCTTACACTCTTCCAAGATTCATTTCATGTTCTGGGAAAGATCTTGAGTCATTTTCAAATGCTTTCATTTTACTTGCTTCGAAGTTTATGCAAGCTGAATGTTTTGTTTGTCTGCTGTTTTATCAATCTTCTGTATACATTTATAACTCATAATAAATTCATTCTTTTAGCCTAACCCAAACTACCTGGTTTGTCAGCATGGTGTGTTGCTATTCACTCAGGAGCCTACAGTAAGAGCACTGTACACAGTATATTGGTCAATGTCGCTGTGGGCTCTATCAATGTGTTTATAATTTCCAGTTCACAGGAAACATTACATTTCCCTAAGAAAGAAGAGCTTGAATTTCAATATCAACCCTAACTTTTCCGTAAAAAAGAATGACTTGCATTTATATATCAAATTTCGTGAACTCGGCATCCAAAAGCACTTTACAACCAATGAAGTACTTTTGAAGTGTGCCATTGTTGTAATGTAAGAAACATGTTAGCCAATTTATGCATAGCAAGCTCGCAGAAACAGCAATGTAATAATGACCAGATATCTGTTTCTGTGACATTGATTGCAGGATCCATATTGGTCAGTACATCAGGGATAATTCCCCTGCTCTTCTACGATGCAGTGTCATAGGATCTTTTACATTCACCTGAGAGGGCAGATGGGGGCATTGGTTTAACTCATCTGAAAGATGGTACCTCTGATAGTGCAGCACTCCCTCAGTACTGTACTGGAGTGTCAGCCTCAGTGCTCATGTCTCAGGAGTGACACTTGAACCCGCAATCTTCTGACTCAGAGACGAGAGTGCTAACTAAGCCATGGCTGACAATAGCTTATAATACTTCTGTTGTATTAGATTCTGTTTCTAAGGGGTTAAGTCCCAAGGCTGTGTACAGAAAGCTTTTCCTCTGTGAACTGGCAGCCTGAAAGTTTGATTTGATTTAAAGTGGTAACTAATTAGAGCTGCAGGTGTCAGTGTTGTCTTTGTGTCTGGGTTCCTGAAGCTGTGAAAGGTGGTAAAGTCCCTGGTGTCAGGAGAAGTGAAACTGATGGAGAAAAGTGGTTTGACTCCAGGAGTGAGGAACAGCCTATAGACTCAGTACTGATGGAGGTTCCCCACTTCAAGCAAAAACCCAAACATCCAGATTCCCACTGACTCAAATAGAGCCACACTCCAGACCAACCAACTTCTTTTTGAGTTCTCTGCCCAAAGGCAGGTCTGACCCACATTGCCACAAGCTCCACCACAAGAATGGCAAAGAGGCAGATCCCGAATCCACCCCAGCCAGAACAGGGATGGAACCCATGTTGATTGTACTGATCTGATCCACATCACCTGTCCAACTAGCACCCCTACCCCAATGAATCATTGGAAAATAGGAGCTGGAGTTGGCCATTCGGCCCCTTGAGGCTGCTCTGCCATTTACTTGATCGTGACTGATCTTCTACCTCAATGCCTCAGTCTTTCCTCTCGGACAATCCCACCTCATAGGGATTAGTCTGGTGAACCTTTGTTGCACTCCCTCTATGACCAGTATATCCTTCCTTAGGTAAGGAGACCAAAATTGCACAAAATACTCCAGGTGTAGTCTCACCAAGATTCTATGCAGCAAGACTTCCTTACTGCTGTACTCAAGTCCCCTTGAAATAAAGGCCAACATCCCATTTGCCTTCATAATTGCTTGTTGCACCTGCCTGTTAGCTTTCAGTGGCTTATGAACAAGGACATCCAGGTCTCATTGGAGATCAACATTTCCCAATCTATTCCCATTTAAGAAACACTGTTTTTGTTTCTGTTCTTCCTACCAAAGTGGATAACTTTACATTTTTTCCACATTACATTGCAGTTGCCATGTTCTTGTCCACTCACTTAGTCTGTCTAAACCTCCTTGAGGCCTGTTTGCATCCTCCTCACAACTCACATTCCCATCAAGTTTTGTGCCATCAGCCAACTTGGACATGTTACATTTGGTCCCCATATCCAAATCATTAATGGGTCTGAGTTGCTGTGGCAACATCCACGTTTACATGCATGTTGTAATCTGGAGCTATGGATAGTGATGATTGAGTCTCCAGTTTCTTTCCATCACATAGCTGACCAAGCATCTCTCCTGCTCTTAAAGCCTGCCATTGCCGTGTGTTGGAAGGATTTACAAGTTCATTTTCAACCTGTTTGGCCGTGTTATGAACACTCCTTCCTTGGCCATGAAGTCTTGGCGTGGAACTTGCACCCGGAGCTTCTGGTTCAGAGGCAGGGACACTACCCACTGCCTCTCAAAATCCCCATTCAATAACCATCAACTGTCTGAAAATCACTGGTACTGCAATATTGGTCTGCAGTGTATACTGCCACCACTGAATGTGCTATATCTGGAGGACTGTCCATTATTTATAAAGGGGTCAGGTGAGGAGTGAGAGGCAAAGATAAGGGATATAGCATCAGCTAAGGGGCGAGAGGTTGGCAGAGAGCTCTGGTGAGGAGCGACTGATCAGTCTCTAAGTCACTCTACGTTAGAGAGTCAATCTCTGAATCACAGTCACTCCCCTCGTTACAGAGCCTATCTCCGAGTCACAGACACTCCCCAATGACCGAGTCACTCAAGGCACTTATGGAGTCACAGCATGACATCCCATCTCCTGTGTCCCCTCCCTCGTGTTCCCCCCCCATCATGTGCCCTTTCTCCTGTGACCCCTCTCCCTTGTGTGCATGTGCTGATCCCACCGCTGCATGTCATTGCTGCCTTGAACACTGTGGGTCTTCCTCTTCTGATATGTTACATAGATCAGAGGATGCACATCCCATATTGATGTTGTGAGTTTGAAAGTCTCTGAAATTGAAGAATGCTTTTCCCACTAGAAATTTCCCTCAAACATTTATCAGGGGAACTGAGATGGCAGCTGCAATAAGTGAGGTTTTATTCAGATGGGACAATGACAAGTTTAAATCCCAACTGATCTGCTGCTCAAAGTTGCCTCCATTTCAACAGTCAGTTTCCCAAGCTTCAGGAAACTCACGTTGCTCCAGAAATATTTGGAGCCATCTGAATTTTAAACACTGTTCCACGTGTTATGATGTGGTAAGTGATATGTGCCAGGCAGGCCAAATCCACAAGGGAAACTTGGCCATACTATCACAACAGTTTTACAATTTGTATTTGTTATGAGAAGATTTGTGCAATGAATTCAGAAGTAGTGAATCCACTAACACCTTTAGTGATTTTAAAAATTAAATTAAAACATTTATTCAGAAAAAAGAATTCAAACACAGACTTAAGATTACAGTTCCTTAATATTACAACAAATTCCAAAATTCCTAATTAACCTGACTCCCAAATACACATCCCCTTTAAGGCAACAGTCCAAAATAGATTTTAAATTCAAATAGGCATTCCAGCATGCACTCGGCAGTGGAATTCCAAAGGCTCTTAACTCGACTTTAGTTACTGGACACAGCAGACTTCTGCAAAAGTGGCTAGAGGCTTTTTCCCACGGCTGCTTTATATGGTGTACCTTTCAAGATGTTACACGGCCACCCCCACATAACCTTCCATCCTTCCTTATATATGTTTCTTTCTCTTTAATGTATAAAATCCCACTGTTCTACATGTCTTTGAAAATTTACTTTTCCCATAATATAAAAATCTTTCACGTCAATATGGCCTCTTTCCTTTTGGGAAAAATACACATAATAACCTTGCCCTATTAATCTTGTTCATTGTAAACATCCTACCATCCCTTTGAAAATCAAACAACCCTTTCACATACCTAAAAATTCAAATTTCATTCACATTTTATGTATGGAACCCTCATCTTCGCTTGTCCATCTCCATTTCAAAAGTCTGCTTTACACCTAACTCTTTTGGTCAACCTTGCAGTCTGTCTGACTCTAATTCAATTAAATCAGTCACACAGACAGAACCACCCATGCTCACACCCATAAGCCTACAATAATATGAAAAATATTATAGTTTAGTGACACCTCCATCCTTATCAAAAACTGAACCATCATAATTTTAAAAGACAGCTTCATTTTGTCAATCAACCTTACATTCTTTACTATATTTACCTATATACCCAAACCATTAAATTATCAGATGCATGCATTGGCATAAATATATGTACAAATCCTTTGTATCAACAGAGGTCTTTTCAGTCCAATTTTAAACATCCAATTTTCTTTGAGAAGTTTTGAGATTTCTGGGCATGAGTGGATTTTACTGTAAGTTTGTACCAAATTTTAGCAGTGTGGTTGCTCCATTGGCTGAACTAAAAAGAGAACAAAAAGTTTCAATGGACACAGGAGTGTCAGAATGCACTGACAGCTTCAAAACTATATTGGCAAATACACTAGTTTTGGCAGTACCTGATTATGCCAAGCATAATTGACAATGCATCTACAATTAGATTTTCTCGTCCAGCTACATGTCTAAGCTATAAATTAAATGGTTGCAGTAATAAACTCCATTTGAACAGTCTTGCACTTTGGTCTCGAAATTTGTCCAGAAATTTTAAAAGATTGTGGTTTGTATAAACAATTGTTTCAGACGAATTTGCTTGCAACATAAACCTCGAAATGCTGCAATGCTAACACCAGACCTAGAGTCTCCTTTTCGATGGTTGAATATTTTCTCTGATGGACATTTAGCTTTTGTTGAAAATATCCTATCAGCTTATCAATTCATGTTTCATCTTGTAACAATAGAGCACCAATAGCTACATCGCTTGTTTCAACTGCCAACTTAAACTGCTTGGCATAACAAGATACCGCCAAAACTGGTATCATAGTCAATATAGTTTTGAAACTGTCAGTGCATTCTGACAATACTGTGTCCATTGAAATCTCTTGTTCTTTTTTAGTAGTTCAGTCAATGGTCAGTGGAGCAACCACACTGCTAAAATTTGGCACAAACTTCCGGTAAAATCCACTCATGCCCACAAATCTCGATTTGTTGCAGGCACTGGGAAACACATGATGGCTTTTATTTTCAAATCTCTCAGAGCTATCTGACCGTGTCCAACCATATGGCTTAGATATGTAACTTGCGCTTTTGCACATTCACTCTTAGCCAAGTTCACCACCAAATTAGCTTCTTGCAGTTGATCAAACAGTTCTTTCAATTGCTGTAAATGCACCTCCCACGTTTGACTGAAAACTATCATCAATATAACTAGCACAATTGCTCAGCCCTGCAACTACTTTGTCAGTTTTTGAAATGTTGCTGGTGCATTCTTCATACCGAATGGCATAACTTTAAAATGATATAGTCCATCTGGTGTCACAAAAGCCGATATCTCCTTTGCTCTCTCTGATTAACGGTCCTTCCTAATATCCTCTCAGCAAGTCAATTTTTGTGATAAATTGTGATTGTCCCACTTTCCCAATGCAATCTTCCAACTGTGGAATAGGATATGATTCCACTTTTGTCACTATGTTTACTTTTCAATAATCCAGTCTTTGTGTTCCATCTGGCTACAATAGGCACACTCCAGTTACTACAACGAGACTCAGTTATATCATTCTGAAGCATGAATTTGATTTAACTTGTGAAAACTTTACTGGATTCAATTTATAAGTTTGTTGCCTTATTGGAAATGAATCACCTACATCTACATCATGTGTAACTAAATTTGTCCTCCCCAGCTTATTCCCACAATAGCTTTGTGTAACAGCAATAATTTCTCCAACTCACTTAGACAGTCTGGAAGGTAACTCAATATTACATTTAAATTTTTAAGTGCCAATTTGATTAGAGATAAATCTATTTCAGAATCTTTCATTTCTACCTCATTTTCCTTTTCTACCATCACTAATACTTCATTTTGGTTATTTTCCCTGTCAAAGTACCTTGTAAGCATATTTACATGACACGCCCTCTTTTTTTCTTTTAACTGGAGTATTTGCTAAATAATTTACTTCACTCCGTTTCTTCTCAATCCTGTAAGGTCCACTGAACCTGGGCTTTAATACTTCACCCAATACTGGTAATAAAACTGACACCTTTTCCCCAGCAACAAAGCTACAAGCTTTGGCCCTCTCATCTGCCTTCACCTTCATTACCTGCTGTAATACCTTTAAATGTTCCTCACCTGACTCACCTGCTCTGTTCAATCTGTCTCTGAAGTTTGTCACATAATCTAGGAGAGTAGTTTCTGAATTCTGATCCACTAAATTCTCCTGAATCAACTTCAGTGGTCCCCTTACTCATGACCATAGACTAATTCAAAAGGACTAAATGCTGTTGATTCATTAGGAGCAATCCTAATGGCAAATAACAAGAATAACAACAATCGGGAATTCCCCGATCCTAATCCTGTGGATAATCTTGATTATAAGCCCCTATCATGGTTTTCAAAGTTTGATGTCATCTTTCCCAAGCACCTTGTGATTCAGGATGATAAGCTAATGACTTAAACTGCTTTATCCCCAGCTGCTCATTACTTCCTTAAATTGCTGTGACGTGAAATTTGAACGCTGATCCAACTGTATTTCTTTCAGTAATCCATATCCTGTAAAAAAAAATTAGTTAACTCCTCCCACAATTCTCTTTGCTGTAATATTTTCTAAAGTTATCACTTCCAGGAACCTTGTAGGCACATCCATAATTGTCAGCAAGTACTGATTTCCACTTTTAGTGTTAGGAAGGAGCCCTACACAATCAATCAAGACCTGGTAAAAGATTCCTCAAATACTTCAATTGGAATTAAAGGCGTCGGTTTAATCATTGCCTGAGGTTTACCTGTCACCTGACATGTTGACATGGTCTACAGAATTTGACTACATCTTTATACAATCCAGGTCAAAAGTAATGTTTTTGTATTTTCACCTGAGTCTTCCTACTTCCTAAGTGTCCCGCTACTGGAATTTCATGAGCTACTCTCAATATTTCATTTCTGTACTCAGATGATATAATTATTAGATGTACTACTGTCCATTTCTCATCTGCTAGAAATTGAGACAGTCTCTACTTCTTCGTTAACACATTTCCTTTAAGGTAATAACATTCTAAAATATATTCTACTTCTGCTTCCGAATAAGCTGTCTGATATATCTGCTTTACTCGTGGTTCCTTCTGCTGTAACTCTACCAATTTAACTGAACTAAACACTTCTGCTTCATTCTCTACAAACTTTTCTTCCTTCACAATCTTTTCAAAAACAGCTCCAGCTAATTGGATATCAACATCTTTCCCCGTCTTTTAAATTCATCCTCTTCCTGTTTTAACCTGTGAGTTTGTGATCTCATTACTACACAACCTGGAAACAATCCAGGATGGTGTTCCTGCAACTCCTCTGTTGAATGCACTTCCACAGGCTGCTTGACTACAGTAGGCATCACAAACATTTGTGCCCCAGCTATTTCATTACCTAAAATAAGTTGAACCCCTGCAATGGACAATTTTTTCACTACTCCAACAGTCACGTCACCTGTTTTCAACTTAATTTTTAAATTTAACTTACACAATGAAATAGGTTTAGCATCTCCATGAATCCCAGTTATTACCACTTTTTCCCACAATACTCCCTCTGGACAACAAATATCCCATAACACTAAGGATTGACTAACATTATCTCATAACACAGGATTCACTAGCACCTGTGTCTCTTAAAATTTTAATAGCTTTGTCTGCTCCAGCCTGGACACATGGAATGACTTTCCCTTCACATACAAAACGTTTAAACATTTCTTTAACCTGCCCTTCAGCACTGCCTTGTGTAAATTGTGAACACATTCCCACTTCTTTACCTATCACTGATTCTTCCTGTTTCACCTGTACACAAACCACTGGGTTTTCCTGTGCCTGGATCTCAGAACTCACAGTACTCATATTTCTAGAACTTTTCTGCATTCCAAATACTGCAATGTGTTTTCCCTGTGATCTCCAGCCCACTGACTTCATGTGCCCCACCTTATTACAATGAAAACACCTCAGCTTTTGAGTGTCACTCACCTTCCTTTTTGGTCTGAAGAAAAACTTTCTGCAAATTTCCAATTGCTCCTTCTCTTCCTTGACTAGCTACCTTCCTTTCACTTTCCCACTTTTTATCTTTCTCTGATTTAGAAGGGTGACAAAAATGGTTTAGATCTATGAACTAACTCATAATCAGCAGTTGCTGCTTGCCTAGCTGTTTTAACCCTCTGTTCTTCTACATGAGCTCTCATTACTGAACGAATTAAATCTTTAAATTATTCCAAAAGAATTACTTATCTAAGAGCTACATATGTTGTCTCTACCTTTAATGCCCATATCCACAGGTCAAAACTACTTTCTTTTACTCTCTCAAACTCAATATGAGTCTGTCCAGGCTGTTTCCTTATATCCCTAAATTTCTGCCTGTACACCTCAGGATATGCACTCAAGATAACTTTTATTGCCTCATAATCCAGCGACATCTCTTCTGACAGTGATGCATATATCTCATGAGCTCTACTCACCAACCTAATTGTAACAACAATTTCTTGTGCCATTTCATCTGCTTAACTATCTTTTCAAATGAAATAAAGAACGCCAATACATCGCTTTCCTCAAACTTTGGAAGTGCCTGCACAAATTTAAACATCCCCATTGGGTTTTAGATTGGAAGTGGTCACATCATCCTCAGAACCTCCCTCAGCCTCTGAGATCTCTTTTTTAACTTCCAGTTCTTTAAGCTGATACTCCCTTTCTCTTTCCTTCTCCCTTTCCTTCATCACTAACTTCTCCCTCTGAAGAACAAGTTTTCTCATTTCCATTTCCCTTTGAAATGCTCTCTCTTTTTCCTGTTTCTTTTCTTTTGTCTCCAACTCAAGTTTTTTCAGTTCCATTTCATGTTCAAACTGCTTCATTTGCAACTGGATCTCAGCTAATTCAACTGACTCTGGTAGAACAATGGGATTTTACACATTAAAGAGAGATAAACATATATAAAGAAGGAGGGAAGGTTATGTTGGAGTGGCCATATAACATCTTGAAAGGTACACCATAAGAACCTGGTCTCTCTCGTATCCCTTCCAATTTCAAATGCTGTGCTATTGCTTCAATTATGTCTGCTTTCTTATGGTTCAAACTAACTGCAACCTATCACCAATTCTGTTTACTTAACCTTAGTTACTTTTTATAAACCAATCAGGGTTATATCTTCCAATCCCAGAAAAATCTTAGCTATGGATAAAGCCATATTTGCAATCTCAACACTTTAAAATCCCTCACACCAACTCGAGTTCAATGTTCCTTGAGTACTTGTAGCCTTAAGTTTCACCAACTCCAAGCCAATCAAGAAATTTTAAAAATCCCGCCATGAGCCCCCAATTTTGTTATGATTTGGCAGGTGATATGTGTAAGATGGACCAAATCCACAGGGGAAATTTGGCCAGGCTATCACAACAGTGTTGCAATTTGAATTTATTACAAGAAGATTTGTGCACTGTATTCAGAAGCAGTGAGTCTACTAACACCTTTAGTGATTTTAAAAATTAAATTAAAACATTTATTAACAAAAGAAAAGAATTCAACACAGACATAAGATTAAAGCTACTTTACATTACAACAGATCCCAAAATTCTAATTAACCTGACTCCCAAGTATGCAACCCCTTTAAGGCAACAATAAAATAGATTTTAAATTTAAATAAGCAATCCAGCAAGGTTACCACAGCACCCACTTGACAGTGGTATTCCAAAGGCTTTTAACTCAACTTTAGTTACTGGACACAGCAGGCTTCTGAAAAGTGACTAGAGGTTTTTCCCCAAGACTGCTTTATATGGTGTACCTTTCAAGATGTTATATGGCCACTCCAACGTAACCTTCCATCCTTCTTTATATATGTTTATCTCTCTTTAATGTGTAAAATCCCATTGTTCTACATGTCTTTGGAAATTTACTTTTCCCATAATATAAAAATCATTCATGTTGTCAATATGGCCTCTTTCCTTTTGGGAAAAACACACATAATAATCTTGCCCTATTAATCTTGTTAGTTGTAAACATTCTACCATCCCTTTGAAAATCAAATATCCCCTTCATTCACACCTTATCTGTGGAACCCTCATCCTCGCTTGTCCATCGCATTTCAAAAGTCTGCTTTACATCTAACTCGTTTGCAGGCTATCTGACTCTAATTCAATTAAATCAGTCACACAGACAGAACCATCCACAATCACACCCATAAGCCTACAATAATATTTTGAAAAACATTACAGTTTTGTGCCACGTGTGTAAAATGGCCACTGCCCTCAATCCTTTATTTACATATGATAACTTCAGAGGTCACATTAATATGAGAAGCCACAGTGTACAAAGGGATTTATCCAAACATCCCCCTTTTTGCTTGCAAGTTACTCCACATAAATAGTCCATGGAGAAGATGATCACACGAATAAAAAATCTATTTGTTCTTTCTAGTCTGTTCCAATTTTGTCTGCTCATACACACGCATTGCACATATAATCTTTCAAGCATTCAGGTCTTCACTTCCATATATCTCTGCAAATGAAGTGACATTATTTGCAAATGCTTTGGATTGGACAGAAATGGTCTGAATAAGATGCTTTGAAGTGGCTTGTAGCCAGATTCTACCATCACTTTCTCTCTCCAAAACAGCTACTGGTTGAAATGTTCACAAGCAAAGACATTACCCAGGTTCTCTTTCTCAATCTGTGCATAGCGTCGTTCAGTTTGTGTTAATGCTCTGGATATAAACACAACTGGTTGTCCTCACTGCATGAATGTTGTCCAAGTCCTGTTTCACTGGCATCTCACTGCAGGGTGACTTCATCGTTGACATCATCGTACCTCAGCACTGGTGTTGTCGTCAACAGTTGTTTAATGTGAGTGAAAGTTGCTTCTTGTTCTGTGTCCCAATATCACTGAACATCCTTTGCAGTGAGAGTGTGTAGACAGTCACACTCTAATGACAGATTGGCAGGATGTGACTATGAGTGAGGCAGGTAGAGGGATCCAGGAAGTAGCACTGCAGGAGCCTCAGCCCTTGCCCTTACTCAACAGGTTCGAGATTCTTCCTCCCTGTGTGGACGAGAGTGGGGACTGTAGGGAGGATGAGCAAACTGACCATAGCACCGTGGTACAGGGAGTCATTCAAGTGGGGGGAAAAAAGAGAAATGTAGTTGTAATCAGGGATAGTATAATTCGGGGAATAGATACTGTTCTCTGTAGCCAGGATTGAGAGTCCTGAAGGCTGTGTTGCCTACTTGATGCCAGGGTTAAGGATATCTCATCTGGGCTGCAGAGGAACTTGGAGTGGGAGGGGAAAGATCCAGTTGTCGTGGTCCATGTAGGTACAACGATATAGATAGAACAAGGAAAGAAGTTTTGCTAGGGAATACGAGCAGCTAGGGGCCAAATGAAAAAGCAGGACCAAAAAGGTAATAATCTGCAGATTACTATCTGAGCCACGAGCTAATTGGCACAGTGTCAATAAGATTAAAGAGGTAAATGCATGGCTCAAAGATTGGTGTGGGAGAAATGGGTTCAAATTCATGGGACATTGGCACTAGTACTGAGGAAAGAGGGAGCTATTCCATTCGGATGGGCTCCACTTGAATCATGCTGGGACCAGTGGTCCTGGCGAATTGCATAAATAGGGTTGTAGACAGGGCTTTAAACTAAATCGTGGGTGGGGAGGGTTCAGTTGCATGGAAATATAAAAAAATCAAAGTTTAAGGAGAGGGTAAGAGTGCAGGTTAGTGACGAGGCTGATTGATACCAAAAAGTGAAAGGATGGGACAGAGTGCGTGAACGCCATATTGCACCAAAGAATCATATAAGAATAGGGAAAATTGACAATAGGGCAAACTTAAAGGCTTTGTATCTGAATGCATGTAGCATTCGGAATAAAACTAATGAGTTAACAACGCAAATAGAGATAAATAGGTATGATTTGATGGCGATTACTGAGATGTGGTTACAGGGAGAACAGGTTTGGGAGTTGAATATCCAAGAGTACTCAGTGTTTCAGAAGGAAAAGGAGGTGGTGTAGCTTTGTTAGTAAAGGAAGAGATCAGTGCTATAGTGAGGAATGATATAGGCACTGGAGAGCAAGACGTAGAGTCAGTCTGGGTAGAAATAAGAAATAGCAAAGGAAAGAAGTCCCTGGTGGGAGTAATCTATAGGTCCACAAACAGTAGTTCAACAGGAGGGCACAGTATAAACCAGGAAATACTGAGAGCATGTAAGAAAGGCACCACAATAATCATGGGTGATTTTAATATGTATATAGATTGGACTAATCAAATTGGCAAGGGTAGCCTCGAGGAAGAGTTCATAGAGTATATTAGAGATTGTTTCTTGGAGCAACATGTTGTGGAACCAACCAGGGAGCAGGCTATTCTGGATTTGGTTTTGTGTAATGAGATGGGATTAATTAATGATCTCATAGTAAAGGATCCTCTGGGGAAGAGTGATCATAGCATGCTAGAATTTCAAGTTCAATTTGAGAGCGAGAAACTTGAATCCTACACTAGTGTTCTGGAGTTAAGCAAAGGTAACTACATAGGCATGAGGGCAGATTTGGCCCGAATGGACTGGGCACAAAGACTACAAGGTAGGATAGTTGATGAACAGTGGCAGATATTTAAGGAGATATTTAATTCCTCCCAAGTAAAATATATTCCAAAAAGGAAGAAAGATGGTAAGAGGGGGAAAAAGCATCAATGGCTAAGCAAGGAAGTTAAAGATAACATAAAGGCAAAAACTAAGGCATACCAAATTGCAAAGGTCAGTGGCAGGCTGGAAGATTGGGAAACTTTTAAAGATTAGCAAAGGGTTACTAAAAAATAATAAAAAGAGCAAAGGTAAATTTAAAAAAAAACTAGCGCAAAATGTAAAAACTGATAGCAAAAGCTTCTACAAGTATACAAAAGAAAAGAGAGTAGCTAAAGTGAATGTTGGTCCCTTGGAGGATGAGACTGTGGAGTTAATAGTGGGGAATGCAGAAATGGCAGAGATGCTTAATCAATATTTTGCCTCAGTTTTTACGGTGGAGGACACTAGTACCACCCCAATATTAATAGGTAGTGCAGAGGGTATAGAGAAGGAGGAACTTAGAGCAATCACCATCACTGGAGAAAAAGTATTGAGCAAACTATTGGGATTAAAGGATGACAAGTCCCCAGGACCTGATGGCCTACATCCCAGGGTCTTAAAGGAAGTGGCAACGGAGATAGTGGATGCATTGGCTATAATATTCTAAAATTCCCTGGATTCTGGAAAGGATCCAGTGGATTGGAAAAATGCTAATATAACGCCCTTTTTCAAAAAGGGGGGGGGAGGCAGAAAGTAGGAAACTGTAGACCAGTTAGTTTAACATCTGTCCTTCGGAAATTGTCGGAATCCATTATTAAGGAAGTAGTAATGGGGCATTTGGAACGTCAAAATGCAATCCATCAGAGTCAGCATGGTTTTATGAAGAGTAAATCGCGTTTGACTAATTTGCGAGAGTTCTTTGAAGATGTGACAAGCAAAGTGGATAATGGGTATCCTGTAGATGTAGTATATCTGGACTTCCCGAAGGTCTTTGGTAAGGTGCCGCACAAAAGATTAATACACAAGATAAGACCACACGGAGTTAGGGGTAATATTTTAGCTTGCATAGAGGATTGGCTAACCAACAGAAAGCAGAGAGTCGGGATAAATGGGTCTTTTTCTGGATGGCAAGCTGTAACTAGTGGGATGCCACAGGGTTCGGTCCTTGGGCCCCAACTACTTACAATCTATATTAATGACTTGGAATCAGGGATAGAAGGTACGATAGCTAAATTTTCAGATGACACCAGAATAGGTGGGAAAGTAAGTTGCAATGAAGAAATAAAAAATTTACAAATGGATATGGACAGTTTAGGTGAATGGGCTAAAATTTGGTAGATGGATTTAATGTGGATAAGTGTGAGGTTATCCATTTTGGTCAGAAGAATAAAAAGGTGACTTATTATTTCAATGAAGAGAAACTTCAGAATGCTTTGGTGCAGAGGGATCTGGGTGTCCTCATGCATGAATCGCTGAAAGCTAGTATGCAGGTACAGCAGGAAATAAGGAAGACAAATGGAACTTTGGCATTTATTGCTAAAGGAATAGAGTATAAAAATGGGGAAATGTTGTTGCAACTGTACAAGGCATTGGTGAGACCACACCTGGAGTACTGTGCACAGTTTTAGTCCCCTTACTTGAGGAAGGATGTAGTTGCATTGGAGGCAGTTCAGAGGAGGTTCACTAGATTGATTCCAGAGATGCGGGATTTGTCTTATGAGGAGAGATTGAGCAGTTTAGGCCTATACTCACTAGAGTTTAGAAGGATGAGAGGAGATCTAATTGAGGTATATAAGATGCTAAAGAGTATAGACAAAGTAACGTGGAGCAGATGCTTCTCCTTCCGGGGCATTCTAAAATGAGAGGCCATAGTTTTAGGCTAAGGGGTGGCAGATTTAAATCAGAGATGAGGAGGAATTACTTTTCTCAAAGGGTCGTGAATCTGTGGAATTCACTACCTCTGAGTGCAGTGGATGCTGGGACACTGATAAATTTGAGGAGATAGACAGATTTTTAATTAGTAACAGGTTGAAAGGTTATGGGGTGAGGGTGGGAAATTGGAGTTGAGGCCGAAATTAGTTCAGCCATGATCGTATTGAATGGCGGGGCAGGCTCGAGGGGCGGAATTGCCTACTTTCTGCTCCTAGTTCTTATGTTCTTTTGAGTCTGAGAATGATTTGTCATACGCAACGCACGTGAATGGTTTCTCTCATGTGTGAACTTTCTGATGGAACAGGAACTTGAAAACTTTATGAAGGTTTTGTCAGGCACCTCACACTTGAATGGTTATTTCCACATGAATATGTTGATGTGCACAGAGGGTTCAAGACTGCGAGAATGATTTGTCACAAACCTTGCATGTGAATGTTTTCTTCCCTATGTGAATGCGTTGGTGTGCACGGAGGGTCGATGTCTGCGTGAATGATTTGTCACACACCTCGCAGGTGAATGGTTTCTCCCCTGTGTGAATGCGTTGGTGTTCCCACAGGGCTGATGAATCAGAGAATGATTTGTTACACACCTCACATGTGAATGGTTTCTCCCCTGTGTGAATGTGCTGGTGGACACGGAGGTCCAATGACCGTGTGAATGTTTTGCCACCCCCCTCACACCTGAATGGTTTTTCCCCTGTGTGAATGCGTTGGTGTTCAAGGAGGGTGGATGACCATGAGAATAATTTGCCACATGATTCACACCTGAATGGTTTCTCCCCCGTGTGAGTGCGTTGGTATCTGCGGAGGGCTGATGACTGCAAGAATGATTTGTCACACACCAAGCACGTGAACGGCTTCACCCCTGTGTGAATCCTCTGGTGAGTTTGGAGATTGGAGGATTGGGTGAAAGCTGCCTCACAGACATCACACCTGAAGGGTTTCTCCCCTGTGTGAATCCTCTGGTGTATCAGGAGGATTGAAGATGTCACAAAAGCTTTGTAACAAACCTCACACTTGAATGGTTTCTCTTCCATGTAGATGCCTTTGTCTTAACAGTGGCCGTAAGAGATGCACCTTGTGTTTTCAGATATTTTAAGACCTTTTGCAGCCCTGCTCTTACACCTCACAGCCTCTCACCTGTAGGAATGAGTCAGTGGTTCATGAGGCTCAATGAATGATTGAAGCTCTCACCACACTTGGAGCCACTCACACTTCTTCTCAGCCTCACCCTGACTGATCACCCACAGCCGAATCTTTGGAAAGGTTGGTTCTGATGGAAGGCTCCACACCTGACCAGTTTCAGATCTGATGATATGTCAAAGCTCCCCTGACCCTACTGATTTCCAGATGATGGTTTCACTGCCCAACCTTCTCTACATTGAGCAATGCTGTGAAGGGACTGGATGTCTTCCCACAGTTTTGCAATTGTTCCTTGGGTGATGGTCTGGATCTATCTGCGGTGTCTATCCTCTCTGTATTCTCTGGTGTAGTACGATGCAATCCTTCTGTAAAACAGAAAAAGGAAACATGATTTCCTCCAACTCCCTCTCATCCTTTACTGAAGGGGCTGACTCCTCAGTTAGTGACTGTTCCACAGTAAGCACCAGTCTGCTGTGTTAATTCAATGGAGATTTTCAAATTTCTCCCCTTGTTTCCAAAATTATTTGAAGAAAACACACTGGGCAGCAAGTGCTAGAAGCTAAGGAAAATATTGCTTCAGTGTAGCTGATTGAAGGGTTCTGGTTTATCCTGGGAAATTAGATACACTGCACTCGCTCAGACTGCACATCCCAAATTCAGCTATCAGCCACAGAACTGGGCAAAACTATCAAATCCGAGCCCAAGCTTTTGGGAAAGGCTGAGGCATTCAGGAAAAATCTTTAAAGAAGCTTCCAAGGAGGCAGCTCTCCCTCAGCACTGCCGCTTTGACTGGGCAACACTCCCAGAGAGGGACGGAATCAGGATAATAACCATCTCCAAACACACACTGAACTCAACAATAGGAAATCAGTAAGAATCCTCAGACACTCTGCATCTCTCAGATAATTACACCTCACCTTCTCATATTCAGTAATGACCCAGCAACAAAACTCAGCCTGTAAATCAGAAGGGAAATGCTTCCAATAAACACACTCAATATCCAACACACAGCTCCAGTCAAACAGTTCAGCACAAAACACCCAGTAAACAGCTCTCTCAGCTGGATCTTCTCACACAGCATAAGGGGCATTTCCACACCTGATTCCCCACAGGATAGTCAGACTGCCTGAACATTAGTGTGGATATTATGTGATGTAATTGTTATACATTCTGTTCCTTCACTCACCATCTCCTCACTTGGTTTTCAGTCCCTACAGGAAGTGAATCAGTTGTGGAAGAGGAAGAGGAGAGAATGGGCAGAGTGGGTGGGCTCTCTGATTGACGTCTCTCACAGCCAATCCAAATATTTCTGGAGTAACATGAGTTTCCTGAAGCTTGGGAAACTGACCGGTGAAACAGAGGTGACTTTGAGCAGCAGATCAGGTGGGAGCTTAAACTTGTCATTGTCCCATCTGAATAAAACCTCATTTATTGCAGCTGCTGTCTCAGTTCCTCCTGGTAAACATTTGACAGAGATTTCTAGTGTGGGAATAGCATTCTTCATCCTCAGAGACTTTCAAACTGACAACATCAGTGTGGGATGTGAAGCCTTGGATGTGTTTGACAGCAGATCAGAAGAGGGAGACCAAAGCATTCAAGGCAGCGATAACGTGCGATGATGGGATCAGCACATGCACAGGAGGGATGGGGACAGTAGAGGAGAGAGGAAATTGACCCAGTGCTTGGGGAATGAATCTGTAACTTGGGCAATGAATCTGTGAATTTGGACTGAGGTGGGGCTCATTGTCTGAGTAAATGCCTCATGAGTTGATATCTGACAGCCTTGCCCTGTCCAAGGGTTGTCTCCTGTGGAGGTTCAGCTCCTCTCAGCTCCAATTTCTGAGGCTCAACATTCACCTTGTTGAATTCCTCTCCTGGGATGTTCCGGTTCATTCACCTCTCCTGGGCTGTCCCAGTCTAGGCCTTGTTTGAGAGTGATATTGTTCAGCATGCAGTATGCTATGATGATCGTGACCATTCTCTCTCTCTGGGGAATACTGTGATCCACCTCACTGGTGTACCCCATACCATAAACAATTTTTCAACATCCCACTAGCTTCTCTCGGTGAGCTGCCTCAGAGAGACACGGGCATCAGTAAACAACACCTCCTCCTCAGTGTGTGGTGTATGAAATGGTAGCATCAGCCATGGAAGGAAGGGATGGACCTTGTCCCTAATCAGTTGACCATCAGGTCACTCCCCTTCCCTGAATATGGGTCTGATGTCCGAGTTCCTGACAATGAAAGCATTGTGGGATGATCCAGTGTGAATGACTTTCGCATGGAGTATTCTCAGACGGATATTACACGCTACATGAAGGAGGGGAATTACTTTCTGTTCAGGTAGCTCTGTGAGTCTCCTCAGGCGACCTTCAATGTCATGTGAGTGTTATCAATTACTCCCAGCGCCTTGGGGAAGCAGCTATTACATAAAACTCAGGTGAACTCTGCTGCTGCTCTCTGAGTGTTGTATTAAATTTAAGAAAGTCATTTACTCTGTCAAGCTATTTATTCTCCTCCTCTCTCCTCCCCACCCCCCTCCTCTGTCTCCTCTTCCTATCTTTCCACTGTCATTCTGCTACTCCCCCCTCCTTTTATCTCTCTCTTCCTCTCTCCTACAGTTCCCCTCCTCATCCAGTATTATAAAGATGAGAGGGATGGAGTGAAAGTTCACCATTTTAAACTCTATCATAAATAGACAAACAAAGCAGAAACTCCATACAATATTATGGAGGTAATAATGTAACTATGATTATCGTCATCACTCTCTGGGAACATAGGACTTAGGATCAGAAGACGACCATTCAGCTCTTCAAGTCTGCTTCGCTAAATGGTAAGATCATGCCTGATCTGGTTATGGTCTCAACACCACTTTCAAGTCTATCCCCACTTGACTCCACTCTCTATCAATAATCTGTCTATAGGAACAGAGAACCTAGGTCGAAGTGCTTTCAGACAATAGGTTTGTGAAAGTTGTTATATAAATGCAAGTCTTTCTTAGGGAAACATTATTCTTCCTGTGAATTGGAAATATATTAACCAATTGATGGAGAAAGTACACCAGCCCAAGGTGACATTGACCAATATAGTGTGTGCAGGATCCTTACTGTAGGCTCCTGGTGTTTCACTGAATAGGACACAACATGCTGACAAATCAGGGAGTTTTTGTTAAACTAAGAAATGAATTATAAACCTATACAGAAGGTTGATAAAACAACAGACAAACAACAACACAATATTCAGCTTACATCAAAGTGCAAATCAATTAAAATAACAAAGTATTTGAAAATGACTCAAGATCTTTCCCAGAACATGAAATGAATCTTGGAAGAGTGTAACATGAACATATCACACCATTTTTACATTGAGGTATGATGGGCTGAGGGAACTCAGGTCTGTAGAGACTCATCCCCACTCCCTAACCATACTTAGGACAGTAGTCCTCCCAGACAGGAGAGTACAACATTCCCCATGGTATTTGTCAAATACTCAACACCTGAAGAGGATCCGTCCATAATTCACATCACCAACTAAAGCAGGTTCTGATTCTACCCTATACCCAATGCTGAGAGCTGGCTCACTTTACTAACACATACACACACACACACACATCAGGGGAAACTCTCTCAGAATACTACAGACAGAAGTTTCTTCAAAATCCCTGTGCTTTAGTCTGACTTCTAATTCTGATGGTCAGGAATGACACTGAACTTTAGTCACACAGGTTGGAGCTCGTTTCCATCATACAAACCCACAATGGTTACAGAGATCCAGTGGTCATGTGGGTCCATGGACCAATCAGTTTCCATTCCTGGAAGGCACTTTTCCCCCAGGTGAGTTGGACAGCGCTTTCTAATTCCCAACTCTCTGCCCTTTGGCCCTCCATTCACCACAATGCTGCTGTAGCCGTCAATCTGAGTTAATCACTCCCTCGTATCCACCTTCTACACCCTTATTTCCAAACTGACCTTTACTCCATTCCTGGTCAAAGCCAGCATTTTTTACTGATCTCTCATCGCCTTTGAGAAGATGGCAGCCACCTTTCTGAACCCCTGCAGTCCAAACTGCTTCAGTCAGACACTCATTGCTGTAGTTTGTAGAAGGCTGAACCGTCACAGCTGATCTGGTGTTGGATCTCTTTGTCAATGGTGACCTTTTGACAGAGTTGGCTGTCGAGCTCTGGAAAGCGTTCAACATGGTCCAGAGAGGTTCTGAAGAAGAGTCATATTGGACTTGAAACATTGACTCTGTTTTTCTCTCTCCACAGATGCTGCCAGACCAGCTGAGTTTTTCCAGCATTTTCTTTTTTGTTACTTTAGATATCCAGCACCCGCAGTATTTTGCTTTTGTTTATATCTATTACTTGATCCATGTGGGGGACTGATGCCTGCTGGACAGATCATTGCCTTGTTCGATCGATGATGGATATCCGCCCAACACCAAGGCATTTTTTTCACTCATTGATGGGATGTGGTGTTGCTGGCTGGGCCAACATCCATTACCCATCCCTAACTGCCTTTGAAAAAGTGGTGGTGAGCTGCGTTCTTGAACCACTGCAGTCCATGGCGAAGACCAAAAGTCCAAGATGAAGAAGATCAATGGCTCAGCCCTAAAACCGCCCAACTGAAGAGAGGAATTCCAGGTACAGATCATGATCAATCTGAAAAATCTTCACACATCCAACTCAATTCCTGAACAATGGGATCAAATAAAGTCAGCTGTACTAAACTCCTGTGCCCAGACCATTGGGTTCGAGTATCATCGTCACCAGGACTGGCTCGACAAACATGATGCTCAAATATGTGACCTCCTGGAAAAAAATGATCAGCCTTCATTGCCTGACAGAACAACCCAGGAAGGTCACAACTCAGGAAGGCAGCATTTCAACAGCTCAAGACTGACACCCAAAGACAAATCTGGAAGATAAAGGACATCTGGTGGGAAGAGAAATCCTGAGAAATCCAACAATTTGCAGATCATCATGACATGTGAATCTTATCTGAAGTCACCTGAGCCATCTATAGACCGAGGTCAAATTTTAAAAGTTCTTTCAAGGGATGTGGGCATTGCTGAATAGGGCAGCATTTTTTATTGCCCATCCCTAATTACCCTTGAGAAGGCAATGGTGAGCTGCCTTCTTGAACTGCTGTACATATCCAAAATACCCTTCGTTCACAGGATGGTGTTTCTCTTCTTAAGGATGACAATGCCATCTGTTAACACTGGTAAGAACATTTTGAACAACTCCTCAACCCTGAATCCACAATGGCAGCTGATCCCTCCAGTCTATCCCTCAATGCCCTATGGTAGAATCCATGGGTGAGCCACTGTTAAGGACAGGAGGGGATTTAATTTAAACAGCATTAATTCCTCCTCTCACCACCTGTCCATAAACAGAAAGGTATTTTGAAATAAGCCGTGGCGTATTTCCAACCCTTCAGTTTAGGTGCAATCCAATTTTCTATTAATAATCCCACAATAAACTTGAGAAAGGATGAACTTAAAGGGCTAGTTTATTTGCACAGACTGAAAACATGGGAGAGTCACAACGTTGCCTCCTTTGCGTTCATACAGAAAAAAAGAGACAGAGAAAGCAAAATTTACAGTGCAGAGACCACAGAGAAAAGAAATATTGTTTCATGTGGGGTCCAGAATCAAAGATCAATGAGGTATTTCTTCACAGAGGTCGATGAGCTGAAAACCAATGTTAGTTAATTCAATTTTTCGGTGGTGTTGACTTCACACAATGAGATAGGCAGGCAGGGATGAATCAGTCTTGTAGGCAATGGTACAGAATTTCCAACAGAAGCAGTGTAGATGGGGCCAGGTGTCCAACCTGGGCCAGAGCTCCTTGTCTGTGAGGCTGCTGTTTGAGCTAGGTAAAATGGCAGACTGACTTTGCAGTTCCACAAGGCAATATTACTGGTTCCACAAGCTAGAGGTCCACGTCAAATGACTCCACACTGTCTTTGACAAAGGATGTGTATGCCTCGTCTGGGTCCCCGAGACTGTTAATTGTCTCAACCGTTAAGAATTGAAAGGAAGGTTACGGAGCCTTTAGCAAACAAGCAGACTCCAGTTGGCCAGCCTGGATTAGGAAATGCAGATGGCCTTTGTATAGCTCTCTTTGAATTTGGTTTGTGCAGCCTACAGGGTGAGTCATTAGTGGCCCTTCAGAAATAAAGTTGTGTGTGTTTCCCTGAAAATGCCAGGTATCTCCTTTTGTTTGGGGTCACAGACAAATATAAATTTAGCCATTTTAAGTCTTTGTCCAGTTTGAAATTTTTTGAGATAGCAATGAGCATATCTCGAAATATTTTATAAGAAAAATATACAAGGTGAGGTCTTAGTCCCTCACAATCACCATCGATGGGAGAACTGCAACAAGCAACCAAACAGAAGACAAATAACAAAGCCCCTGGCCCAATGGTATTCCAGCTGAGGTCTTCAAAGTTGGTGAACTTTTGGTCAGATCAACTTTCCATGAACTCATGTTAAAGATTTACAAGGAAAAAGAACTTCCACCAACCATATACCGAGAGAGGAGCAATGCAGCCAAAGCATGTGACCCAGCTCCAAGACCCTGTGGAGACATCAGTGTATGGTGAGAGAGGAAGAGTAGGTGAAACAATCCTGGCACACGTCACACTGGAAGGGTTTGTCTCCCGTGTGGGTTCGCTGATGTTCCAGGAGGTCTAACAACTGTGTAAAGGCTTTATTACAGAACTCATACGGATAGGGTTTCTCTCCCGTGTGAGTGCATTGATGGACCAGGAGGTACGCTGTCTGTTTGAAAGTCTTGTCACACGATTCACACCTGAATGGTTTCTCATTATGTGGAACTACTTGTCCTTTAGGAAATTGGAGGATTGAAAGCCTTGTCCTAAACATCGCACCTGAAGAGTCTCTCCCATGTGAATCCTCTCCTGTCCCAGGTGAGTTGAAGATATCAAGAAAGCTTCATCACAAACCTCACATCTGAATAGTTACTCCAATGTGTGAGTCCTCTGATGGAGCAGGAGGTACGATGATCTTGAGAACGATTTGTTGCACACCTTGCACCCGAATTGCTTCTCCCCAGTGTGAATATGTTTGTGTCTGCGCAGGGTCGATAAGTTGGACAATGATTTGTTGCACAATTCGCATGTGAACAGCTTCTCCCCTGTGTGAATGTGTCGGTGTGTACGGAGATCCGATGACCACGTGAATGATTTGTCACACACCTCACACGTGAACGGTTTTTCACCTGTGTGAATGCGTTGGTGTACACGGAGGTTCGTTAACTGTGAATATGATTTGTCACACACCTCACACATGAATGGTTTCTCCCCTGTGTGAGTGCGTTGATGTACACGGAGGGTTGATGATTGTGAGAATGATTTCTCACACACCTCACAGCTGAAAGGCTTCTCCCCAGAGTGAGTGCGCTGGTGCGTACGGAGGTCTGATGAACACGAGAATGATTTGTCACAAACCTCACACGTGAATGGTTTCTCCCCTGTGTGAATACGGTGATGTACACGGAGTGTTGATGACTGTGAGAATGCTTTGTCGCACACCTCACACGTGAATGGTTTCTCCCCTGTATGAATGCGTTGGTGTTTACGGAGATTTGACGACCATGAGAATGATTTGTCGCACACCTCACACTTGAATGGATTCTCCCCTGTGTGAATGCGTTGGTGTACACGGAGGGTCGATGACTCTGAGAATGATTTGTTGCACACCTCGCATGTGAATGGCTTCTCCTGAGTGTGAACACGCCAGTGTTTCAGCAGGGCTGATGATTCTGCAAAGCTTTTGTTGCACATCTCACACATGAACCGTTTCTCCCCAGTATGAATCCGTTGGTGTTTCACAAGTGTTGATGACCGTGCGAATGCTTGATCACACATCTCACACTTGAATGGTTTCTCTTCCATGTGGCTGCCCATGTTACAGATGGTACAACAGATGCACCTTGCTTTTTCGAAAATCATATGATTCTGTGCAGCCCTCCACAAACACCTCACACTTGAACAGCCTCTCACCTGTAAGAATGAGTTAGTGGTTCATAAGGCTCAATGAATGATTGAAGCTCTCTCCACACTTGGAGCCACTCACACTTCTTCCCAGCCTCACCCTGACTGATCACCCACAACCGAACCTTCGGAAAGGTTGGTTCTGATGGAAAGCTCCACACCACTGACCAGTTTCAGATCTGATGATATGTCAAAGCTTCCCTGATCCAACCGAGTTCCAGATGATAGTTTCACTGCCCAACCTTCTCTGTGTTGAGCAATGCTGTGAAGGGACTGGCTGTTTTCCCACAGTTGTGCAGTTGTTCCTTGGGTGATGGTCAGGATCCATCTGCAGTGTCTATCCTCTCCATATTCTCTGTTGTAGTGCAGTGCAATCCTTCTGTAAAACAGGAAAAGGAAACATGATTTCCTTGAACTCCCTCTCCTCCTTTGCTGAAAGGGCTGATTCCTCAGTTAGAGACTGTTCCACAGTGAGTGCCAGTCTGCTATTCCCGTGTGGGGATCAGATGCAAATCCTTTCTTTTTGCTCACTTGACTGTCACACACCCTCTGTTTCCAGCAGGAACACTCACTGGATAGTGACCAGGAGCAGACAACGTGGCTACTTTCTTTCCTCCACCCAGCCCCCATCTTCCCAGGCATCATGAGGACAATGGAAAAGACAGTCGGGCGGAGTGTAAAATAGGCTATCAATTCACTATGAACTTGAGTCATGCTGGTGAAGACCAGTTTTACCCTTAGAGTATGTGCTTAATACAAAAAATACTCAGGAGAAATGTTAATTCAATGGAGATTTTGAAATTTCTCCCCTTGTTTTCCAAAATTATTTGAAGAAAACACACTGGGCAGGAAGTGCTAGAAGCCAAGAAAAATATTGCTTCAGTGTAGCTGATTGTAGGGTTCTGGTTTATTCTGGTAAATTAGATACACTGCACTCACTCAGACTGTACATCCCAAGTTCAGCGATCAGCCACAGCACTGGGCAAAATGATCAAATCTGAGCCCAGGCTTTTGGGAAAGGGCAAGGCCTTCAGGAATCTTTAAAGAAGGCATTAAAAGAGATTTCAATAAATGTGTCTCCAGGTATGGAAGCCGAATTGCTCTAGTGCTGGATTAACAATCCAGAGATTGAGAGTTCAAATCCAACCACAGAAAGTTACATACATAGAATTACAGTGCAGAAACAGGCCATTCAGCCCAATTGGTCCATGCTGGTATTTATGCCTCACACGAGCCTCTTCTCACCCCTCTTCATCTCACCCGATCAGCATATCCTTCTGTTCCTTTCTCCCTCATGTGCTTATCTAGTTTCCCCTTAAAGGCATCTATGCTGTTCACCTCAACCATTCCATGTTGTGAAACCGAATTTGATAAATTTTGGAATTTATGGATCAGAATCAAAATAAAAACATGAAAACTTTCAGATTGTCCCAAATACCCAAATATTATCCTTCAAGGAAAGGGACCTGCTACAACTGCCTGGTCTGGTCCAGGTGACTCCAGTCCCACAAAACATTGTTGACTCTGAACTACCCTCTGAATTGGCCTAGCAAACAATCATAAACAATCACTACAAAGTCCAATAATAAGAGGAAAATCAGATAGATCTGGACAATCCTGGTATTATGTCAGAATAAGATTAAAGAGATTTCAGCCCAGTCAAGTCTGTAAAGTCTCTCTTACCAAGGTCTGAGAACAAGTACCCAAGTGAGGAGAGCTACCCCACAGACTGGTCAAGTAGCAGTGATACTCACTGAATCGTATCAATCTGGAAACATCCCAGACTCCTCCGTCACCATCCCTGAGTATGTCCCATCCCACTGGCAGGTGGAGAAGTCTCAATATTGACTCCATGGAGTCTCATGGCTTCAGGTCAACCAAGTTCAAGGAAAACTACCACTCCCCTCCCAACTGATGAATGAGTATTTCACCATGTTAATCATCGCCAGGGAAGTAGACTAAGGACAGATTCCAAAACTGGGTATCCATGAGGTGCAGTGAGCCATCAGCAGCAGAATTGTATTCCACCACAATCTCACAGCCCGGCACAGTCCTCATTCCATGATTATCATCAAACCAGTAGATAGACAAGAGCAGCATTGGGTATACTTTAGAGTCAGGTTTGAACCGAGTGAAGTTTATTATTGAATCTGAATCCACCATTCTATCAGACAGTGCATTCCAAATCCTAACCACACGTTGTGTAGAAAAAGGTTTCCCTCAAGTCACCTCTGATTTTTATGCCAATCATATTTTATCTGTAACCTCTAGTTATCGACCTTTCTGCCAATGGAAACAGTTTCTCTTTATTTACTCTGTCTAAACCCTTCATGATTTTAAACATCTTTACAAATTTCCTGTTAGCCTTCTCTGCTCTAAGGGAAACAATCTAAGTGTCTCCAGTCTATCCGTGTCACTGTAATCCCTCAATCCTGGAACCATTCTAGTAAATCTCTTCTGTACACTCTCCAAAATTCAGAGATAGGGTGGTGGGAGGTCTTGGAGGGATTTGAAAAGACAAAAAACATCCAGATCACAACACACAAACAGAACTGACCATTCACAGTCCACAGGATAATAACCAGCTCCCAACACACACACACACAGAATTCAACAATAGGAAATCAGTAAGAATCCTCAGACACTCTGCACCTCCCAGATAATTACACCTCACCTTCTCTGATTCAGTAATGACCCATCAACAAAACTCAGCCTGTAAATCAGAAGGGAAATGCTTCCAATAAACATACTCAATATCCAACACACAGCTCCAGTCAAACAGTTCAGCACAAAGCACCCAGTAAACAGCTCTCTCAGCTGGATCTTCTCACACAGCATAAGGGGCATTTCCACACCTGATTCCCCACAGGATAGTCAGACTGCCTGAACATTAGTGTAGATATTATGTGATGTAATTATTATAAATTCTGTTGCTTCACTCACCATCTCCTCACTTGGTTTTCAGTCCCTACAGGAAGTGAACCAGTTCTGGAAGAGGAAGAGGAGAGAATGGGCAGAGTAGGTGGGTTCTCTGATTGATGTATCTCACAGCCAATCCAAATATTCCTGGAGCAACATGAGTTTCCTGAACCTTGGGAAACTGACCAGTGAAACGGAGGTGACTTTAAGCAGCAGATCAGGTGGGATTTAAACTTGTCATTGTCCCATCTGAATAAAACCTCACTTATTGCAGCTGCTGTCTCAGTTCTCTCTGCCAGCCCCTTGCTAGAAACTAGATAAGCACAAAAGGGAGAAAGGAACAGAAGCTACACTGAATGTATATTTTCCTTAGCTTCTAGCACTTCCTGCCTAGCATATTTTTTAAAAAATAATTCTGGAAAACAAGGGAGAAATTTCAAAATCTCCATTGAATTAATATTTCTCCTGTAAGGGTACAACTGGTCTTCACCAGCATGACTCGAGCTCACCGTGAATTGATAGCCTATTTTACACTCCACCCGACTGTCTTTTCCAATGTCCTCATGGTGCCTGGGAAGATGGGGGCCTGGGCAGAGGAAAGAAAATAGCCACGTTGTCTGCCCCTGGTCACCATCCAGTAACCCTGCTGGAAAGAGGGTGTGTGACAGGAAAGTCAGGAAAGAGAAAGGACCTGTATCTGATCCCTCAGCTGCAACCTGTGCTAGGTTGTCAAATATTTCTCAATTTGCAACAATACCAGAGTACTGGTATTTTCAAATCGAGTATTGGCCTGCTATGTCTAACAGAACATCTCTTAATATGTGTGTAATCACTGCATAAAGCAGCAGCCTGCTTGATCAGCACCTCATCAACCACCTTAAACTTTCACTGCCTCCACCACTGATGCACTTTGGCAGCAGTGTGTACCATGTATAAGATGCACTGTAGTAACTCACCAAGGCTCCTTCAACAACAGCTTCCAAACCTACGACATCTCCCACCTAAAAGGACAAGGGCAAGAGACACATGGCAACACCACCACCTGCAAGTTCCACTCTTTAAGTCATCCTGACTTGGAAATATATCACCATTCCTTCACTGTCACTGGGTCAAAATCCTAGAACTCGCTCCCTAACAGAACTGTGGGTGTACCTACACCACAGACTGCAGTGGTTCAAGAAGGCAGCTCACCACCACCTTCTCAAGGACAACTAGGGATGGGCAATAAATGCTGGTCTAGCCAGTGATGTTCACATCCCATGAATGAATAAAAATTAGTTGAATGAAATAGTCATTGAGCGTTGATAGAATGCCTGAATGTGGTTGCAATAGGGCACATGTTACATGTCTGACTGTGGTATTGGATCAGGTGTCTCTGAACACAGTGTGGGATTTATGTACAGGAGAACATGAGCTGCAGGACAGCTGTTGCTGAGCCAGGGTCAACAGAGGATTAAGGGAGATGGTTACACATAGGGACACACAACAAGACTCCAGAAGAAAGCTCACTGACAGGAAGACGAGATCCTACAGCTGGAGGAGCAGTTAATGAATGAAATGAGTAAACTGCACCGTGACCTGGGAGTTTGAACCATTTTCAGCTGTTGCTGAGCTGTGGGGATTTGTTTCAATGACATTTGTGCTGATTCATTATAATCTGTCAAAGTGAAGGAGGAGAAATCCCTGTGGATGTTGGAAGGGATTCTGGTTGGAACTCGCTGTAAACTGAAATCCCTGGTGTAAATTCGGTGGTGAATTAAGGAGCTGCTGTGAACTCCAGATTGACTGTTTCATAAACTGTGTGCTCAAACTAGAGTTACCAACCCTCCAGGACTGGTCTGGAGTCTCCAGGGATGAAAAATTAATCTTCATCACACTGCAATGACCAAGCTGGGAGAAAAATCATTCCTGGAGGCATTGATTGTTTATTAGCCTTACCATCTGTTGATAATCACATTGACATTGTGGCCACCAGGGATCAAAATCATTTCTTTCCTGAGGGTTCTTTGGGAGACTTTCTGCTTTTTGATTTTTGGGGGCTACTTTTTGGTTTTCAGGGGCTCCTCGATGGTAAAGCAGATCGAAACATTTAAGTTAGAAACAAAACTGTCCTCAATGCAGTAATTTGTAAACTCGCTCTACACCTCCATTAAAGGATATTAAAAAACGAGGCTCAGTGCTGGGCAGCTGGTCAAGAATCCAACAATTAAACAGTTTTTCTTCATTCACCCTCCCACCCACCCCCCACTCCCCAGTCCCCACCCCGTCTTCCTCCTCCTGATATCCTGGCTGATATTGAAGCAAGCACAAGGCCGGAAAGTCTGACTCTTCTGGGTGAGTGGACTCCCAAATTTTTCTACACATCAAAACTTTTTATTAAAACAAGAAAACACACACACAACAGCCAATAAAAGCTTGTAAACAGAGACACACTTTTATAGCAGAAACAGTTAAAGAAAAATCTAAGGCAAATAGAAAAAACTGGATTTCACCCACAATATTCTTTTTCCCTCTACACCAGATCTCTCTCAGCTTTATTCACAAAATAATTTATTGGATGAATATCAAAGAGGAAGAAAACCACAGGAAAGAGTTTAACTTCTTAATTTTTTATTTGGTTATTGTCATTCCAGCAGCAGTTTGTAAATTTGAAAGCCTGTCCCAGGAAGAGGGTTTTAGAAGGAAAAATAAAGATTATTTTTTAAAAAGAGTTGGGAAATTATATACCTTAACAAATAAAATAAGCTCCGAGTGTGAAAGTGAGCAATGTTGTCTGTTTCATATACCCTCTCCCTCTCTCTCACTCACTTCTGCCCCAAGAGGCCTCCTCCCCCTCATCCCCACTCTCCATCGCAGTGTCTCTCTTCCTTTCCCTCCATCCCCCTCACACACTCCCTCTCTCGTTCCCTCCTTCTCACATTCCCTCCCTCTACCTCTCTCCCTCCATCCATCCATCTCACATTCCCTCTCCCTCCCTTCCTCTCACATTCCCTCTCCCTCCCTTCCTCTCACATTCCCTCTCCCTCCCTTCCTCTCACATTCCCTCTCCCTCCCTTCCTCTCACATTCCCTCTCCATCCCTTCCTCTCACATTCCCTCTCCCTCCCTTCCTCTCACATTCCCTGTCTCCTTCTCCTCACCCCCCTCCCTCCCCTCTCACACATTCCATCCCTTTCACAGTCACAGCTGGAGCTCATTTACCTGCACTGGATCCTTCACCATCTTGTCCTCCCTCTCTCCCTCCAAATCTGCCAATAATGGTGCTGAGATCCTAATTCTCATCTTTTCTTTTCTACCGAAATGGGAGGGTTGTTGTAACCGGGAGAGGGATGGGGGGTCGGGAAGGGGCTGTTTATTTATAAATAATTTTAAAAGACCCACCTCAGTGCATCCTCGCTGGTGGCTGCCAGAAACAGTCCCTTCCCCCCCCTCAATAAAAAACATACAACTCAAAATGGATTAAAAAAAATTCCAAAGGGTGGAAAAAAGTGTAAACTATCCAATGACTTTCAAGTTCTGAGATTCTGCTCGAAAGAGAATTGTTTCCATTTCTTTTTCTCTCTCTTTTCAACTTGCAGAGAGGTTTTTTGTTTTTAATTCTCCTCCAATCACAGATTCTCTCTCCCATGCTACAGGTTCTCCCATGACAAATATTGTACCCTAACCCTTTATTTAATTATGTGCCACTGTCTTTGCTTCTTTGCAGCTATCTGTAACATTTCAAAGGCAAATTCACCACTACCCTCATGTGTTTTTAATCCTAATCCCCACATTCAGCAAAAACCCAAACATCCCCAATCGCACTGGTTCAAGTACAACCATTGACTGTCTGAAAATCCCCAATATTCCTTAGTGATACTAGTCAGAAGTGTGCCCTCCCACCACGACACACGCTATGTTTGGAGCAATCTCTCTCTGATACAAAGCTGGCAGGACTGCAGTACAGCCTCCTACCACTAGATGTGCTGTAACTGGAAGATTCTTTCCCAATTATGAGGCCAGCAGAGCTGCAATGTGCCCTCCCTCCACAAAATCCATTATACTTCAAGAACTGTCTTCCACTGTGATAAAACCAGTGGGTCAGGAGTGTGCTTTCCTGCCAACCCCTCAGTCATTGAGTCAATCTCTGAGACACTGTCACTTGACAAATTTCCAGAGTCACATTGTCATTCCTTTAGTCACTCCCCAAGTCGCAGAGTGAATCCCCAACTCACAGGTCATTCCCTGAGTCACAGTTACTCCCAATGTCACTCCTCGGGCAATTAATCAAATACTTCTTCCCCTCCTGCATTCCATCTTCCTGTGCTCCTCTCTCCTGTGCACCTCCCTCCTGTGTCCCTCTTTCTCTTCCTCCCTCCTGTGCCCCTCCCTCCTGCCCATGTGCTGATCCACCACTGCTTGTCATCGTTGCCTCAGATGCTGTGGGTCTTTCTCCTCTGATCTGCTGTCAAACACATTTGAGGCTACACATCCCACACTCTTGGTGTCAGTTTGAAAGTCTCTGAGGATGAAGAATGCTATTCCCACACTAGAAATCTCTGTCAAATGTTCACCAGAGGGGAACTGAGACAGCAGCTGCAATAAGTGAGGTTTAATTCAGATAGAACTAAATCCCCACTGATTTGCTGCTCAAAGTCACCTCTGTTTCACTGGTCAGTTTCCCAAACTTCAGGAAACTCATGTTACTCCAGAAATAGTTGGAGCCATTTAAATTTTAAACAATGTTCAATGCGTTGTGCAAAATTATTACATCCTTCAAACCTTTATTTACATATGATGAAGACAGAGGTCACATTAATATGGTAAGCCACAGTATAAAAAGGTATTTATCCAAATATCCCCCTGTTCAGAATATTGTGTACAAAATCCTTCACGTACATAGTCCATAAAGAAAATGATCATAAAACTGTTTGTTCTTCCTATTCTGCGCCAATTTTGTCTCTCCCGACACACACACACACACACACAATCTTTAAAGTGTTCTGCTCTTACGGTATCTGTGTGAGTTGTTTTTGGCTGTTCATCCAATGTCTGCTGGTTCCTGAGGAGATGTTGTCTCTCTGGGGAATGTTGTTCCCGCGGTGAGTGTTGTTGTTGTGGTAATTGTTGCTGCTGATCTGCTGCATTTATTGGGGAACAGTTGACCTCTGGGACTGATGGTCGTTCAGTTCGTTGCTCATTTGGTCCAATCAGATCTGCCTCATCAGCTGTCTGCTGTGAAGGAGCAGCTTCTCCAGTTGCATGTAGATGTCTGCAGTTGTGACAATAGATCTGGTCATTCACTTTCACCGTGTATGGTTGAGGTGACAACATTTCTACACAGGACCCAAGTTGCCAAGTGAGCTGACTTTTGTTGAGTGTGTTGAACGTTTTCACTCTGACTGGCTCTCCAACTCTCAGCTCTGGCAATGATGTGGCAGCTTTATCAAAGTGAAATTTGTCTGTCGTTTCACTTTGATCTTGTCACTCACTCCCTGTTACTATTTCTGGCCTCAGTAGTTTTTTAGCTGTTGGAAGAGTAGTCTGGATGCAGTGTGACATTAGTCACTGGACTGGGTAACTTTTCATGCCTTCAGGAGGTGTGTTTCTACACTCTAAGATTGCCTAACACATCTATGCTGGATCTAATCGATTTTTTGATGATCCCTTAGGCAGTTTCACCGCTATCTCAGCCTTTCCATTTGACTGGGGATAATGTGGAGGTGGTGTGTAGTGCTGAATTTCCCAATCATTCATCAAGTGTCTGAATTCTTCACTCGTGAATTGAGGGCCATTGTCACTCATCACAATGCCAGGAATGCCATGACGGCTGAAGTGTGCTTTCAGGCATTCTACAATCTCACTGATAGTTGTTGATGTCAGCTGGTCTAACTCCCAGTAGTCTGAGTAGTAGTCGACTGTGACAAGATAATCAGTTCCAGTGAGAGTGAAGAGGCCTATTCCAAGCTTCGTCCATGGTCTGTCTGGGATGTCATGAGTCATGAGCAGCTCTTTATCTTGCTCAGCTTGATGTTCATTACAAATACCGCACTGGCTGATGTGGTCCTTAATCTCATTGCTCATGTTTAGCCAGTAGAGCTCTTCTCTTCCCTCCCTCAGACTAGACTCGATTCCTTGATGGTTTGTGTGGATGTGCTTCAGCATCTCTTTTCTCATCTCTTTAGGGATAAAGACCTGAGTTCCTTTGTACAAAATGCCATCTTGGGTGACCACTTCATTTCTGTCTGCCCAATTCTCTCTTACAGCAACAGGTGTGTCTCTGATGGTTTCAGGCCATCCTTTCATCACAACTTCCTGTAACATTTGAAGAGTTGTATCTCATTGTGTAGCTTTCTTGATCTGAGCATCATCAACTTCCTTCAAAGAGGGAATTCGGTGACGTAATGGTATTATCGCTGGTAATCCAGAGACCCAGGGTAATACTCTGGGGACCCAGGTTCGAATCCCACCATGGTGAAATTTGATTCAGTATCTGGTTCACTAATGGCCCTTTGGGAAGGAAATCTGTTGTCCTTACCTGGTCTGCCCCATATGAGTCCAGACCCACTGCAATGTAGTTGACTCCGAAATGGCCTAGCAAAACCACTCAGTTGTATTAAACCACTAAAATATCACAAAAGAATGAAACTGGACAGGCTACCCGGCGTTGACCTAGACACAGAAACAACAATGGCAAACTCAGCCCTGTCGACCCTTTAAAGTGCTCCTTACTAACATCTGGGGGCTAGTGCCAAAATTGGGAGAACTGTCTCACAGACTGATCAAGCAACAGCCTGACAGTCTTATTCACGGAATCATACCTTACAATGTCCATGTCCGAATGCAGCAAGACCTGGACTACATCCAGGCTTGGGCTGACAAGTAGCAAGTAATATTCGTGCCAGGCAATGTCCATTTCCAACAAGAAAGAGTCCAACCATCACCCCTTGATGTTCAATGGCATTACCATCACTGAAACCCCCACTATCAACATCCCGGGAGTTACCATTGACCAGAAATTGAACTGGACGAGCCATATAAATATTGTGGCTACAAGAGCAGGTCAGAGGCTTGGAATCGTGTGATGAATAACTCACTTCCTGACTCACCAAAGCCTGTCCACCATCTACAAGGCACAAGTCAGGAGTGTGCTGGAATACTCGCTCCTTGCTTACATGAGTGCAGCTCCAACAATATTCAAGAATCTTGACACCATCCAGGACAAAGCAGCCCACTTGATTGGTACCCCATCCACAAACATTCACTCCCTCCAAGGTGTACCATCTACAAGATGCACTGCAGAAACTCACCAAGGCTCCATAGACAGCACCTTCCATGCCCACCACCACTACTGTCTGGAAGGACAAGGTCAGCAGATACATGGGAACGCCACTACCCGAAAGCCCCCATCTAAGTCACTCACCATCCTGACTTGGAAATATATCACCGTTCCTTCACTGTCACTGGGTCAAAATCATGGAACTCCCTCCCTAAGAGCACTGTGGGTGTACCTACACCATGTGGAGTGCAGCAGTTCAAAAGACAGCTCACCACCACCTTCTCAAGAGCAATTAGGGATGGACAATAAATGCTGGCCTAGCCAATGACGTCCACTTCCCGTGAATGAATTTTTAAAAATGTCGCCAATGTCCATCTGCTTCCTTGCTTGTATTTCACTTCCAAATTATATCTCTGCAAACGAAGTAACAATCTTTGTAAACCCTTTGTCATAGAGTTTTACACCACAGAAAGAGGCCCATCGTCTCCATGCCAGTCATCAAGCACCTATCTATTCTAATCCCATTTTCCAGCACTTGGCCCATAGCCTTGTATGCTAAGGCATTTCAAGTGTTCATCTAAATACTTCTTAAATGTTGTGAGGGTTCCTGCCTCTACCACCCTTTCAGGCAGTGAGTTCCAGATACACCCCACTCTCTGGGTGAAAAGATTTTTCCTCAAATCCCCTCTAAACCTCCTGTCCCTTACCTTAAATCTATTCCCCCTGGTTTTTGACCACTCCACTAAGGGGAAAAGTTTCTTTCTATCTACCCTATCTATGCCCCTTATAATTGTGTGTACCTCAATCAGGTCTCCCCTCAGCCTTCTCTTCTCAAAGGAAAGCAACCCCAGCCTATCTAGTCTCTCTTCATAGCTGAAACGCTCCTGCCCAGGCAATATCCTGGTGAATCTCCTCTACACCCTCTCCAGTGCAATCTCATCCTTCCTAAAATGTGGCAATCAGAACTGCACACAGTACTCCAACTAACTAGCATTTTATACAGATCCAACATAACCTCCCTGCTCTTATATCCTTTGCCTCGACTAATAAAGGCAAGTATCCCATATGCCCGCTTAACCACCTTATCTAACTGTCCTGATGCCTCCAAGGATCTATGGACATACACACCAAGGTCCCTCTGATCCTCTGCATTTCCTAGGGTCCTACCAATCATTGTGTATTCCCTTGCTGTGTTAGTACTCTCAAAGAGCATCACCTCTCACTTCTCAGGATTAAATTCCATTTGCCACTGTTCTGCCCATCTGACCAGCCCATCTATATCGTCCTGTAGTCTAAGGTTTTCCTCCTCACTATTTATGACACCACCAATTTTCAAGTAATCTGCGAACTTACTTATACATTCATGTCGAGATCATTAATGTACACTACAAATAGCAAGGGACCCAGCACCGAATGCTGCGGCACACCACTGGACACAGGCTTCCACAGTTAAAAGCAGGAGCTACTTCTTGGAGCAGTTAGAAGCAGTCTGAGAAAGATGCTTTGAAGTGGCTTGTGGTCAGGCTGCACCATGACTTTCTCTCTCCCAAACAGGTACTAGTTGAAATGCACAAGCAAAGACAATAGCCAGGCTCTCTTTCTCAATCTGTGTATAGCGTCATTCAGTTTGTGTTAATGCTCTGGATACAAACACAACTGGTTGTCCTTGCTGCATGAGGGTTGCTCCAAGTCCTGTTTCACTGGCATCTCACTGCAGGGTGACTTCATCATTGACATCATCGTACCTCAGCACTGGCGTTATCATCACTAGTTGTTTGATGCGAGTGAAAGCTGCTTCTTGTTCTGTGCCCCAATACCATTGAAGATCCATTGCAGTGAGATTGTGTAGAGACTCACACTCCCATGACAAATAGAGTAAAAACTTAGCTGGGTAGTTCCTGTGTGGCTTCAGTGATGTTCCAGGAGATCCAACAACAGTGTGAAAGTTTTATAACAGAACTCACACCAATAGGGTTTCTCCCCTCTCTGAGTGCATTGATGGACCAGGCGATACACTGATTGTGCAAAAGTCTTGACACACACCTCACACCTAAATCGGTTCTCTCCAGTGTGAATCTGCTGGTGTTTCAGGAGATCGGAGGTGTGGGTGAAAGCTTTGTCACAAACATCGCACCTGAAGATTTTTCCCCTGTGTGAATCCTCTGGTATCCCAGGGGGGTTGAAGTTGTCACAAAAGCTTTATCATGAACATCAGACTTGAAGGGTTACTTGCCAGTGTGGCTCCTCTGATGGAACAGGAAGTTCGATGACCTCGAGAATGATTTGTCGCACACATGGCACATGAATGGTTTCTCCCTGGTGTGAATGCGCTGGTATCTGTGGAGGATTGATAAATCCGAGAATGATTTCTCACACACCTTGCACCTGAATGGTTTTTCCCCTGTGTGAATGCATAGTCTACGGATGTTCGCTGCCAGCAAGAATGATTTGTCACAAACCTCACAGATGAACGGTTTCTGCCCTTTGTGAATGCGCTCGTGTTTGTGGAAGATCGCTAAATCCGGGAACGATTTGAGGCACACTTTGCACATGAATGGTTTCACTGTGTGAATGAGTTGGTGTCTGCGGAGGGTCAATAAATCCGAGAATGATTTGATACACACCTTGTATGTGAATGCTTTCTCCCTTTTGTGAGTGCATTGGTGCATGAGGAGGGTCAAGGACTGCAAAAATGATTTGTCACACACCACACATTTAAATGGTTTCTCTCCTGTGTGAATGCATTGGTGTCTGCGGAAGGCCAATGAGTTCGAGAATGATTTGTCACAGAACTCGCACGTGAATGGTTTCTCACCTGTGTGACTCAACTGGTGCGACAGAAGATGGGAGGATTGGGTGAAAGCCTTCTCACAAACATCACACCTGAAGGGTTTCTCCCCAGTGTGAATCCTCTGGTGTATCAGGAGCATTGCAGATGTCATAAAACCTCTATTACAAGCCTCGCACTTGAATCGTTTCTCCTCCATGTATCTGTCCTTGTGTTAACAGAGGTTGTAACAGATGCACCTTGCATGTTAAAAGATCTTATGAGCCTGTGGAGTCCTTCTCACACCTCACACTTGAACAGCCCCTCCCCTGTAGGAAGGGGTCAGTGGTTCATGAGACTCGATGAATGATTGAAGCTCTCACCACACTTGGAGCCACTCACACCTATTCCCAGCCTCACCCTGACCAATTGCCCACAGCTGAAGCTTTGGAAAGGTTGGTTCTGTTGGAAGGCTTCACACCAATGACCAATTTCAGATCTGATGATATGTCAAAGCTCCTCTGACCTGACCGATTTCCAGATGATGGTTTCATTGCCCAACCTTCACTCTGTTGAGCATTGCTGTGAAGGGACTGGATGTCTTCCCACAGTTTTGCAGTTGTTCCTTGAATGATGGCCAGGATCTATCTGCAGTGTTTATCCTCCCAGTATTCTCTGGTGTAGTACAATGAAATCCTTCTGTAAGACAGGAAAAGGAAACATGACTTGGGAAGAGTGTCCTGCAGTCAGCATCGCGGTGAAGCAGTCTGGGAAGAGTGTCCTGCAGTCAGCATCGCGGTGAAGCAGTCTGGGAAGAGTGTCCTGCAGTCAGCATCGCGGTGAAGCAGTCTGGGAAGAGTGTCCTGCAGTCAGCATCGCGGTGAAGCAGTCTGGGAAGAGTGTCCTGCAGTCAGCATCGCGGTGAAGCAGTCTGGGAAGAGTGTCCTGCAGTCAGCATCGCGGTGAAGCAGTCTGGGAAGAGTGTCCTGCAGTCAGCATCGCGGTGAAGCAGTCTGGGAAGAGTGCCCTGCAGTCAGCATCACGGTGAAGCAGCCTGGGAAGAGTGTCCTGCAGTCAGTTCTTGTTGAAAATAACAAGAGTGACATCGTGCTCATATTTCTTCTTCCAAAAGGTACACAGAGAGAGCTCTGTGATCAGCAGCCTGAAGGAAGAAGATGGCTCAGTAAAGTCATTGCAATCTGACATTTTGAGGATCAGCAAATCCTTTTATGCCGGATTGTATGACGTGAAGCCCACAGACAGCACGGCCTCCCAGTCCTTCCTGTCCTCTATCACGGAGGTCTTAGACGACTGTACACGGGAGAGCCTGGACAAACCGCTAACTCCTGATGAACTGATTAAGGCCCTTGAGTCCTTCGAGAAGAGTAAAACTCCTGGAAGCGACGGCTTGCCGGCAGAGTTCTATTTGGCTCTGTGGGACTGGATCAGCCTGGACCTGCTAGAAGTGTACGAGTATGCTTCTGGCCAGCAGCATGTCAGAATCCATGAGGAAAGGCATCATCACCCTCATCTACAAGCACAAGGGGGAAAGGGAGGAAATTAGAAATTGGCGACCCATTTCACTGTTGAAAGTAGACTATAAGATTCTGTCCAAGGTCATCGCCAATCGGGTCAAGTCCGCTCTGGAAATGGTGATCCACCCTGACCAGACCTGCACTGTGCAGGGCAGGAAGATCTCTGACAGCCTCGTGCTGCTCAGGGATACGATTGCCTATGTGCAGGACAGGGGTATGGACACCTGCCTCATTAGCTTGGATCAGGAGAAGGTCTTTGACAGAATATCGCACACCTACATGGTGGATGTGCTCTCCAAAATGGGGTTTGGGGAGGGAATTTGTAATTGGATCCAACTACTCTACACTAACATCAGTAGCGCAGTCTCAATCAATGGGTGGGAATCAGATAGCTTTCCTATTAAATCTGGAGTCAGGCAGGGCTGCCCTCTCTCCCCTGTCCTGTTTGTGTGTTGCACAGAACCCTTTGCTGAGTCCATCAGGAAGGATCCGGGCATAAGAGGTGTGACGATCCCAGGCAGCGGAGGCACTCAGGTCAAAGCCTCACTGTACATGGACGATGTAGCCGTCTTCTGCTCGGATCCCCTGTCGTGCACAGACTGATCCACATCTGCGACCAGTTCGAACTGGCCTCGGGAGCCAAGGTAAATTGTGGGAAGAGCGAGGCCATGTTCTTTGGGAACTGGGCTGACCGATCCTTTGTCCCCTTCACTGTCAGGGCTGACGGCCTGATGGTGCTGGGGATATGATTCGGAGGGACCAGGGCACGCATTAGAAACTGGAAGGAGTGAGTGTCTATGGTGAAAAGAAAACTGGGCATGTGGGAACGACGCTCCCTCTCCATTGCGGGTAAGAACCTGGTCATCAGGAGTGAGGCACTGTCGCTGTTGCTGTATGTGGCGCAGGTCTGGCCCAATCCAGACTCCTGCGCAATGGCAATCACCCGAGCCATCTTTCGCTTTATCTGGAGCTCGAAAATGGATCATGTCCGCAGGGACACGATGTACAAGCCTCTAGATAAGGGGGGAAAAAACGTGCCCAACATCACCCTCATACTGATGGCCACCTTTGTGTGTGGCTGCATCAAGCGGTGCGTAGACCCTCAGTACACAAACACCAAGTGTCACTACATGCTGAGGTTCTACCTGTCCCCAGTGTTACGAAGGATGGGTCTGGCCACGCTGCCGCGGAACGCTCCAAGTAGTTGGACCGCACCGTACCACCTGTCCCTCGTGGGAAAATTTATGCAGAGAAACACCTTTGACCACAAGTCCATCAGGCAGTGGTCGGCATGTAACGTCTTAGAGGCCCTGAAGGAAAAGAAGAGGGTGGATCCTGTGGGATGGTTCCCCAAGCAGACTGTCAAAGTCATTTGGCAGAATGCCTCATTGCCAGAATTTTCCAACAAGCACCAAGATGTAGCTTGGCTGGTGGTGAGAAAGGCCCTCCCCGTCAGATCCTTCCTACACGCCAGGAGTCTCACCCCCTCTGCATGTTGCCCTCGAGGTGGCTGTGGTGGGGACGAGACCGTTGTTCACCTCCTTGTGTATTGTGCCTTTTGCAAAGAAGGTCTGGAGAGAGATGCAGTGGTTTTTGTTGAGGTTCATCCTGAGCAGTTCTGTGACACAGGACTCTGTGCTCTACGGGCTGTTCCCAGGGACACACACCGAGACAAACATCAACTGCAGCTGGAGGATCATCAACTCAGTGAAAGACGCTCTTTGGTCTGCCAGCGCAAAGAGTTGTCCCCGACCGAGTGTTGCAGACTGGCACATTCCAAAGTCCAGGACTAAGTGCTGAGGGACGTACTAAAGCTTGGGGCAGCTGCCGCAAAGGCACAATGGGGAAAGGTTGCTGTCTAAGACCTTTCTGCCACAATGCACCGAGGCGCTGGGAACTGTAAAGAGCCCCTCAGGTTGTACAGCTCAAAATGAATGTATGATTATAATTATAATACAATATAATTGTATAATTGTATTATAATTGTATTGAAGCACCTCAGAGTGCAACATGATGTATGTTGATAACTCCAATACCATTGTCTGATTGTCTGCATTGACCATATTGAAATGATTGTAATATTCATTAATTATATTGTTGCACCTTGTGATGCATGTTGTAAAAGTTGAATCTGATTGAACTTATGTGATGGTGATTTTTGAAATGGTTTGGAATGTTCTTCCAGATATTTTATGAATAAAGTATTTTTTTCAAAAAAAAACAAGAGTGACATCTCAAGACAGCGCGAGAGAGCAATGGAGAGATCAGAACCAGCGTGAGTGCAGGGAAGCTTCAAAAAGTGATGTCAGCACAAAGGTGAGAGCTGATTGGTGAGTAGTGGGTAAGTGTTTTTCTCCAGTTTTTCTCCAGTTTAAAATAGATTAAGCTAAGGAAGGGTAAGAGTTCTAGTTTTTATTTAAAGTACATCAATTAATTTAACATTTTTTTACTATATTTAACTTAAAGTAAGGGTTTTTCTTCAACTAGAGGTATGGCATGGCAGCTCAGTCCCATGTTATGTACTGCTTGCAACATGTGGGAAGTCCTTGATGCTCCTTACGCTCTGGATGACCACTTGTGCAGGAAATGCCACCAGCTGCAGCGACTTGAGCTCTGAGTTTCGGAGCTTGAGCGGCAGCTGGAGGCACTGATGTGCATCCGTGAGGCTGAGAGTTTCGTGGTTAGCACATTTTTAGACATGGTCACCCCACAGCTTACAGAAGTGCAGACAGAGAGGGAATGGGTGACCATCAGTCAGAAGAAAGGTGTCAGGCAGATAGTCAGGAAATCCCCAGGGTGCATCTTACTTGAGAACTGTTTCTCTGTGTTGGAAAACGGTGAATGTGACGGTTCCTCTGGGGAGTGCTGCCACTCATGGCACTCTCAGTGGCTCAGCTGCATAGGGGAGGGGGGTGGAAAAAGAGGGTAAGAACAATAGTGGTAGGAGACTCGATAGAAAGGGGAACAGACAGGCATTTCTGCGGCCGTAGTTGTGACTCCAGGATGGTATGTTGCCTCCCTGATGCCAGGATTAAGGATGCCACTGAATGGCTGCAGGTCATTCGAAAGGGGGAGGGCAAACAGACAGAGATCGTGGTACATATTTGTACCAATGAAATAGGTAGAAAGAGGGATGAGGTCCTGCAAGCAGAATTTAGAGAGCTAGAATGCAGATTAAAAAACAGGACCTCAAAGATAGTAATCTCTGGGTTACTTCCGGTGCTATGCGCTAGTGAGTATAGAAATAGGAGGTTAGTCCAGATGAATGTGTGGCTGGAGAGATGGTGCAGGAGGGACGGCTTTAGATTTCTGGGACCATTGGGACCATTTCTGGGGCGGTGGAAACTGTACAAGGCAGATGGGTTGCACCTGAACTGGAATGGGACCAACATCCTTGCGGGGAGGTTTGCTAGTGCTGTTGGGAAGGGATTAAACTAACTTGGCAGGGGGATGGGATCCTGAGAGGAGGTTCAGCAGGGGGAGATGCACAGCCAAAATTAGAAGAGACAGCAAGTGAGTCTGGAAGGCATAGAAATTATAGGCCAGTTAAGGCACAAGAGAGTTTGGCAAGGTTGGATGGTATTTATTTCAATACAAGGAGTCTGACAAATAAGGCAGATGAGTTGAGGGCACAAATTAACACATGGAAGTATGATGTCATTGCTGTCACAGAGACATGGTTGAGAGAGGGTCAGGATTGACAGCTCAATATTCCAGAATATTGGGTCTTCAGGCGACACAGGGAAGGAGGTATAAGAGCAGGGGGTATTGCAATATTGATCAAGGAATCAATTACAGCTGTAAGGAGGGATGACATCTTAGAAGGCTCCTCAAATGAAGCTATATGGGTAGAACTTAAAAACAAAAAAGGAGCAATCATTTGCTGGGCGTGTACTATAGGCTCCCAAACTGTCAGAGGGAAATAGAAGAGCAGATATGTAGGCAAATTTCAGAGAAGTGTAAAAATAATAGGGTAGTAATAGTGGGGGATTTCAATTTCCCCAACATTAACTGGGTTAGTCATCGTGTGATAAGTTTCGAGGGAGCAGAATTCTTAAAATGCATCCAGGAGAGCTTTTTAAGCCAGTACGTAAAAGGACCTACAAGAGAGGGGGCAGTCATGGACTTAATTTTAGGGAATGAAGCCGGGCAAGCGGTAGAGATATCAGTGGGGGAGCATTTTGCAGATAGTGATCATAACTCCTTAAGATTCAAGGTTGTTATGGAAAAGGACAAGAATGGGCCAGAAATCAGAGTTCTAAATTGGGGGAAGGCCGATTTTAATAAGATCAGATATGATTTGACCAGAGTGGACTGGGAGCAGCTACTTTTAGGTAAATCTGCATCACAGCAGTGGGACTCATTCAAGAAGAAAATAGGGAGAGTACAGGGCCAACATATTCCAGTAAAGATAAAAGGTGGGACCAACAAATCCAGGGAACCCTGGATGTAGAGGGATAAACAGGATTGGATAAAGAGAAAAAGGGAAGCTTATGGCAGATACCGAGGGCTCAAAACAGCAGAAGCCCTAGAGCAGTATAGAATGTTTAAGGGGGAGTTTAAAATGGCAATTAGGAGATCAAAAAGGGGGCATGAAAAAACATTGGCAGGCAAAATAAAGGAAAATCCAAAGTTATTTTACAAGTTCATTAAGAGTAAGAGGATAACTAGGGAAAGAGTAGGGCCCATTAAGGACCATAGTGGTAATTTGTGTCTGGAGATGGAAGACATCGTTAGGGTTCTAAATGAATACCTTGTGTCGGTGTTCACAAGTGACAGGGACAACGTGGGTATGGAAATCATGCAGAAGGACTGTGATATAATTAAAGAAATTAGCATAGAAAGGGAGGAGGTTCTAAGTGGTCTGGCAGACTTAAAAGTAGATAAATCTCCAGGCCTGGATGAAATGTGTCCCAGGCTATTGAGTGAGGCAAGGGAGGAGATAGCAGGGGCGTTGACAATAATTTTCAATACCTCTCTGGCCACAGGAGAGGTGCCAGAGGATTGGAGGACAGCCAATGTGGTACCGTTATTCAAGGAGGGAGGAAGGGATAAACCAAGGAACTACAGGGCAGTCAGTCTAACCTCAGTGGTGGGGAAACTATTGGAAGCAATTCTGAGGGACAGAATTAATCTACACTTGGACAGGCAGGGATTCATCAAGGACAGTCAGCATAGTTTTGTTAAGGGGAGGTCATGTCTAACCAAATTGATTGAATTTTTTGAAGAGGTGACCAGGTGTGTAGATGAGGGCAATGCAATTGATGTAGTCTACTTGGACTTCAGCAAGGCTTTTGATAAGGTCCCGCATGGGAGACTGACAACGAAGGTAAGAGCCCATGGGTCCAAGGCAATTTGGCAAATTGGATCCAGAATTGGCTGAGTGGCAGGAAGTAGAGGGTGATGGCTGAGGGCCGATTTTGTGACTGGATACTTGTGTCCAGTGGGGTTCCACAGGGATCGGTATTAGGTCCCTTGCGTTTGTGGTACATATAAACGATTTAGACTTGAACGTAGAAGGGTTGTTAAATAAGTTCACAGATAACCTGAAAATTGGTGGGGTGGTAAATAGTAAGGGGGATAGCCTTAGATTACAGGAGAATATAGACGAATGGTCAGATGGGCTGATCAGTGGCAAATGGGATTTAATCTGGATAAGCGTCAGGTGATGCACTTGGGCAGGACAAACAAGGCACGGGCAGACACGATGAATGGTAGGACCCTGGGAAGTAACAAGGATCAGAGAGACCTTAGTGTGCATGTCCACTGGTCCCTTAAGGTAGTGGGACAGGTAGATAAGGTGGTTAAGAAGGCATATGGGATACTTGCCTTTATTAGCCGAGGCATAGAATATAAGAGCAGGGAGGTTATGGTGGAACTGTATAAAACGCTGGTTAGGCCACAGCTAGAGTATTGCGTGCAGTTTTGAAATCCGCATTATAGGAAGGATGTGATTGCATTAGAGAGAGTGCACAGGAGATTTACCAGGATGTTGCCTTGGCTGGAGAGTTTTAGTTATGAGGAGAGATTGGATAGATTGAGGTTACTTTCCTTGGGAGCAGAGGAGATTGAGGGGGGATATGATTGAGGTGTATAAAATTATGAGGGGCATAGATAGTGTAGACAGGAAGGAGCTTTTCCCCTTGGTGGAGGGATCAATAACCAGGGGGCATAGATTTAAAGTAAGGGGCAGAAGATTTAGAGAGGATGTGAGGAAGAATTTTTTCACCCAGAGGGTGGTGGGAATCTGGAACTCACTGCCTGAAAGGGTGGTAGAGGCAGAAACCCTCATAACATTTAAGAAGTATTTGGATGTGTACTAGCAATGCCATGACATACAACACTATGGCCCTAGTGCTGGAAAATGGGATTAGAATAGTTAGGTACTTGTTTGACCAATGCAGACTCGATGGGCCGAAGGGCCTTTTTCTGTGCTGTAGACCTCTATGACTCAATTTCCTCCAAGTCCCTCTCCTCCTTTGCTGAAGGGACTAACTCCTCAGTAAGAGACTGTTCCACACTGAGTGCCAGTCTGTTATTCCCCTACGTGGGGGATCAGATCCAAGTCCTTTCTTTTTCCTCACTTGACTGTCACATGCCCTCTGTTTCCAGCAGGGACACTGGATAGTGACCAGGAGCAGACAACATGGCTACTTTCTTTGCTCCATCCAGACCCCATCTTCCCAGGCACTGTGAGGGCGATGGAAAAGACAATCGGGCGGAGTGTAAAATGGGCTTTGACTATGAGCTCATGTTGTGCTGGTGAAGACCAGTTTTACCATTAGAGCTTGTGTTTAATAATAAAAAGCACTCAGGAGAAATGTTAATTAGTTGGGATTTTGACATTTCTCTCCTTGATTTCCAGAATTATTTCAATAAAAACCACTGAGCAGGAAGTGCTAGAAGCTAAGAAAGATATTGCTTCAGTATAGTATATTGAAGGGTTCTGGTTTATCCTGGGAAATTAGATACACTGCACTTGCTCAGACTGCACATCCCAAATTCAGCTATCAGCCACAGCACTGGGCAAAACTATCAAATCCAAGCCCAGGCTTTTGTGAAAGGCCGAGACCTTCAGGTTAAATCTTTAAAGAAGGCATTAAAAGAGTTTTAATTAAATGTGTCTCCAGGTATTGCATCCAAATTGCTCTGGTGCTGGATTAACAATCCAGAGATTGAGAGTTTAAATCCAACTATGGAAAGTTGCATACATAGAATTACAGTGCAGAAACAGGCCATTCAGCCCAATTGGTCGATGCTGGGGTTTATGCTTCACACGAGCCTCCTCTCACCCCTCTTCATCTCACCTTATCAGTAGATCCTTCTGTTCCTTTCGCCTTCATGTGCCCATCTAGTTTCCCCTTAAAGGTATCTATGCTATTCCCCTCAACCATTCCATGTTGAGAAACTGAATTTAATAGACTTTGGAATTTGTGGAATACAATCAAAATAAAAACATGAAAACTTTCAGATTGTCCTGAAATCCCAAATATTGTCCTTCAGGGAAGGGAACCTGCTCCAACTGCCTGGTCTGGTCTACATGTGACTCCAGTCCCACACAACGTTGTTGACTCTGAACTGCTCTCTGAAGTGGCCAAGCAAACAATGATAAACAATCACTGCAAAGTCCAATAATAAGAGGAAAATCAGATAGATTTGGACAATCCTGGCATTGTTTTAAAATAAGATTAAGGTGATCTCAGCCCAGTGAAATCTGTGAAGTCTCTCTTACCAAGGTCTGAGGACAAGTACCCAAGTGAGGAGAGCTGCCCCACAGACTGGTCAAGTAGCAGTGATACTCACTGAATGGTATCAATCTGGAAACATCCCAGACTCCTCCGTCACCATCCCTGGGTATTTCCCATCCCACTGGCAGGTGGGGAAGTCTCAATATTGACTCCATGGAGTCTCATGGCTTCAGGTCAAACAAGTTCAGGGAAAACTACCTCTCCCCTCCCAACTAATGAATGAGTACTTCCCATGTTAATCATCACTAGGGAAGTAGACTAAGGACAGATCCCAAAACTGGGTATCCACGAGGTGCAGTGAGCCATCAGCAGCAGCAGGATTATATCCAGCACAATCTCTCAGCCCAGCGTAGCCCTCATTCCATGGTTATCATTAAACCAGTAGATAGACATGTCAGGAGCAGCACTGGGTAAAGTTTAGAATCCAAGTTTGAACTGAATGAAGGTTATTATTGAATCTGCATTCACCATCCTATCAGACAGTGCATCAGTGCATTCCAAATCCTAACCTCATGTTGCGTAGAAAAGTTTCCTTAAGTCACCTTTGACTCTTTTGCCAATCATGTTTTATCTGTAACCTCTAGTTATTCACCTTTCTGCCAATGTTAACAGTTCCTCTTTATTTACTCTGTCTAAACAATTCCCGATTTTAAACATTTCTAACAAATCTCTTCCTAGCCTTCTCTGCTCTAGGGGAAACAATCCCAGCTTCTCCAGTCTATCCACATAATTGTAATCCCTCAATTCTGGAATTATTCTAGTAAATCTCATCTGTACCCTCTCCAAAATTCAGAGATAGCGTGGCAGGAGGTCTTGGAGGGATCTAAAAAAACAGGAAACATCCAGATCCCAACACACAGACAGAGCTGACCATTCACAGTCCACAGGATGATAACCTGCACCCAACACACATACACACACAGAACTCAACAATGGGAAATCGGTAAGAATCCTCAGACACTCTGCCCAGATAGTTGCACCTCACCTTCTCATATTCAGTAATGACCCATCAACAAAACTCAGCCTTTGTTTCTCAGAAGTGAAACTGTGGTAAAGTGAGGTATCCTGCTCCTTTAAGACAATGCAAGTGTACTGATCATGTGACAACACTGACGAATCACTATACAATGCAACTTGGGCAACTTGGAACTGTAAGTATAGTTCTGGAGGTTTCTGAGTGAGCACGTAGCTGGTGCTCTGGCCTATGTGTCAATAAACCATCACTGTTTATTCTTAAATCAGTCTCTCTCCAGTATTGATTGCAAGCAGCAATTGATGAGAACATAGGAAGGCGTGCAATTAGATTTCGGTTGGCCAATGATCTCATTTACCCAAGGCATAAAAGTGGTGACAAGGATAAAGGACAAAAGAAAATAAATTTCAAGAAGCCTGAGCAAAACATTGGAAAGAGCATCTGTACTTTAACAGTAAAATAGGTGACAGCTAGTAATTCGAGCAGAAAGCAGTGCTGCAGTTTAAAAAAAAACACCCTGAGGAATCGCGATCCTGCCAAAATTCAAAAAGAGCACGAAACCCAGCAGAGAAAAGCTAACAGCTATAGAGGCAGTGTTTAAAAAAACGGTGACTGCTCTTAATGCGGCAATACATTTAAAAGGGAAATACATGAAAAATGGCTGTGGACAGGAAATTACAAGAGACCCCGGAGAGAGGATGACTCAGCCTATAAACAAGAAGGGAAATGCTTCCAATATATGCACTCAATATCCAACACACAGCTCCAGTCAAACAGTTCAGCACAAAGCACCCAGTAAACAGCTCTCTCAGCTGGATCTTCTCACACAGCCTATGGGGCATTTCCACACCTAAGCCAAACACCTAAATTCGTCATTACCTGGTAAGCCTATCGGAAGGGCAGTCCCCTTGCAGTTGTTCACGATGCTGCAGTTCAGGTGTGTCGATCCATTCAATCCCATTGCAGATGACTGGTCTCAGTATGTCAAACGCCTAGCGTTCTTTTTTACTGTTAATGACATCACGCAGGAGGAAAAGAAGAGGGTGATTCTTTGGTCCTCATGCAGGAGCAAAACAAATGAGCTGATCCGCAGCCTTACGTAATCTAGCACCCCAGACTCGAAGACTATTGACAAATTAATAAAAATTGTACAGAGCCACCTGAGACCAAAACCCTCGGTTATACGTAGCCCTTCAAGTTCAATTCAAGGAACAGGGTTCCAGAGGAGTCAATAGCTGACCATATGGCCATTTTAAAGGCATTTACTGAGCATTGCGAATTTGGAATGTCCATTAGTGATATGTCGAGAGACTGGCTGATTTGCAGAATTAGAGATGATACTATCCAAAGGTGTTTGCTAGCTGAACCTAGTCTAGATTTCAATAAGGCATTAGAATTAGCCACAGCCTTGTAACATGCTATTAGAAATTTGGAAGCTATAAGAGATGCACAAAATGGCACCATCTAACTGGTCGAGTGGGACAATCTGGCAACAAAAGGTGCAAAAACTTTAGACTCCACGGAAAGGCAGGAAAACTCTCTAGCTCCAGACCATTGAGAAACAATGGTACTTCAGTGAAAACCCACAAAATGAATGAGAGAAATACATTCAGGCCTCCAGTGTGCAAACAACAATTCCAACAAGTCAAGTGATCATCTGAGTGATCCTTTGAGTACTGTGAGTATGGCCGGGCAAGTACTTACTACATTTATCGCTTATATAGTTTTTAAGGTCTTATTTTGTGGTTCATCATTTACGGCTATATTCTGTAACAACGAGAAGCAGGGAAGAAGGGCCCTAGATTAATTGGTATTATCTGATATTAAGTCAGCCTGACATTAGTAGTGGGGAAAATTCTAGAGTCCATTATAAAAGATTTAATAGCTGAGCACTTGGAAAACAGTGGCAGAATCGGACAGAGTCAGCATGGATTTACGAAAGGGAAATCGTGCTTGACAAATCTACTGGAATTTTTTGAGATGTAATTAGTAGAGTTGATGAGGGGGACCCAGTGGGTGTGGTTTATTTGGACTTACAGAAGGCTTTCGACAAAGTCCCACATAAGAAATTAGCATGTAAAATTAAAGCACATGGGGGTAGTGTATTGAGATGGATAGAAAACTGGTTGGCAGACAGGAAACAAAGAGTAGGAATAAATGGGTCTTTTTCCGAATGGCAGGCAGTGACTAGTGGGGTACCGCAGGGATCGGTGCTGGGACCCCAGCTATTCACAATATATATTAATGATTTAGATGAGGGAACTAAATGTAATAGCTCCAAATTTGCAGATGACACAAAGCTGGGTGGGAGGGTGAGCTGTGAGGAGGATGCAGAGATGCTTCAGGGTGATTTGGACAAGCTGAGTGAGTGCGCAAATGCATAAGTGAGGTTATATTCAGTTGGGACAATGACAAGTTTAAATCCCCACCTGATCTGCTGCTCAAAGTCGCCTCCGTTTCACTGGCCAGTTTCCCAAGCTTCAGGAAACTCATGTTACTCCAGAAATATTTGGATTGGCTGTGAGAGACGTCAATCAGAGAGCCACCCACTCTGCCCATTCTCTCCTCTTCCTCTCCCACAGCTGGTTCACTTTCTGTAGGGACTGAAAATCAAGTGAGGAGAGGGTGAGTGAAGGAACAGAATTTATAAAAATTGCATCACATAATATCCACACTAATGTTCAGGCAGTCTGACTATCCTGTGGGGAATCAGGTGTGGAAATGCCCCTTATGCTGTGTGAGAAGATCCAGCTGAGAGACCTGTTTACTGGGTGCTTTGTGCTGAACTGTTTGACTGGAGCTGTGTTGGATATTGAGTGTGTTTATTGGAAGCATTTCCCTTCTGATTTACAGGCTGAGTTTTGTTGATGGGTCATTACTGAATATGAGAAGGTGAGGTGTAATTATCTGGGAGGTGCAGAGTGTCTGAAGATTCTTACTGATTTCCTATTGTTGAGTTCTGTCTGTGTGTTGGGAGCTGGTTATTATACTGTGGACTGTGAATGGTCGGTTCTGTCTGTGTGTTGTGATCTGGATATTTCCTGTCTTTTCAAATCCCTCCTATCTCTGTAACCTCCTCAGTAAAGAAAAAAAAAGCCTTGGATTGATTTAGAGCCTTTCGTGACCAAGAGATGTCCCAAAGCTCTTTATAGCCAGTGACGAACTTTTCAAGTTGGTCACTGTTGTAATGCAGGAAACATGGCAGCTAATTTGTGCACAGCAAGCTCCCACAAAGAGCAATATGATAATGATCAGATAATCTGTTTTTTCGTGGTGTTGATTGAGGGATTAATTTTGGTCAGGACACCAGGGATAACTCCCGTGTTCTTCTTCAAAATAGTGAAATGGGATCTTTTGCACCCACCTTAGAGAGAGCAGAAGGAGCCTTGGTTTAACATCCCATCTGAAAGTTGATTCCTCTGACAGTGCAGCACTCCCTCACCACTGCCCTGGAGTGTCAGCCTCAATGCCCGAGTCCTGGAGTGAGACTTGAACCCACAACCTTCTGACTCAGAGGTCAGACTGCTACCCCCAAGCCAAGGTTGACAATCACCTCAGCCCTACAACTCTCTAAGACCTCTGCACTCCTCCAACTTTGGTCTCTTGAGCATCTGTGATTTTAACCATTCCACCCTTGGTGGCAGTGCCTTCCACTGCCTGGGCCCTAAGCTCTGTAATTCCCTCCCTAAACCTCTCTGTCTCTCTACCTCCCTCCCCTTTTTTAAAATACTTTTTAAAACCTACCTCTTTGATCAAGAGTTTGCTCATCTCTCCGAATATCTCCTTATGTGGCTCGCTGTCAAATGTTGTCTGATAATGCATCTTGAAATGTTTTGAACCTTTACAATGTTAAAGGTGCTATAGAAATCCAAGTTGTTGTTGTTGCTGGACAGCACAGTGGCCAGCTCCCTGATTCAGGATTATATTGAGCTTTGTGTGTTTAACCAGACCGTCCTTACTTCAGGTTTTATAGCCTGCTGTTCCAGAGGTTAATACTGGAGTTCATTGTGACCAGCTGAAGAGCTGGGTCAGTGCTCAGAAGTGAGGTTATGCTTTGAAATCGATGTGTAGGGAGGGGGTGAATGGAATCTGATTTGATGTGGAGAAATGTAACTCTTTCGAGTACTAACCCGTTTCCATCTGTTACAGATTAAGTTACATTGTTTCATAGTTTGCCATTGTGAGATGTGAATTCTTGATCTTGGGGTTACAAACCCAGTACCATAACCACTTGGCTATTTAGGCCAAGCCTGGAGAAATGTATGATTTGTTTTGTAACTCTTTCGAGTACAAACCTGTTTCCATCTGTTCCTATTCAGATGAAGTTACATTGTTTCATAGTTTGCCATTAGTGAGATTTGAACTCTTGACTTTGGGGTTACAAACCCAGTACCATAACCACTTGGCTATTTAGGCCAAGCCAAAAGTTGTAACTCTTTCGAGTACAAACACGTTTCCATCTGTTCCTATTCAGATGAAGTTATATTGTTCCATAGTTTGCCATTGTGAGATTTGAACTCTTGAGCTTGGGGTTACAAACCCAGTACCATAACCACTTGGCTATTTAGGCCAAGCATAAATGCAAATAACTCTTTCGAGTACAAAGCCGTTTCCATCTGTTTCAGATGAAGTTACATTGTTTCATAGTTTGCCATTGTGAGATTTTGAACTCTTGATCTTAGGGTTACAAACCCAGTACCATAACCACTTGGCTATTTAGGCCAAGCCTGGAGAAATGTATGATGCACTGCTTTGTACTGTTTCCTGATCATTCAGCTGTCTTGTGTAACTGAAAACAGCTGGTTGGTTTGTAGACTGCGTCTTGCTCATTAAGACTGTCCATTCAGCCTGTCTGTTAGAGAGAGGCTGAGGTGATCTGGGGGAGGTCCAACGAAGAATTTTGGAGAGGGTACAGAAGAGACTTATGAGAATGTTTCAGGATTGAGGGATTACAGTTACGTGGATAGACCGGAGAAGCTGGGATTGTTTTCCTTTGAGCAGAGAAGGCTAAGAGCAGATTTGTTAGAGATGTTTAAAGTCATGAAAGGTTTAGACAGAGGAAATAAAGAGAAACTATTTTTATTGACAGGAGGGTCAATAACAGGAGGTTACAGGTAAAAGATAATTGGCAAAAGAATCAGAGGCAACTTAAGGAAAACTTTTTCTCTGCAACATGTGGTTAGGATTTGCAATGCATTGTCTGATAGGATAGTGGATGCAGATTCAATAATAACGTTCAAAAGGGGAAAGAGGAAACATTGTAGGGATATGGGAAAGGGGTGGGGCCGTAAGATTAACTAGATTGTTCTTCAAAAGAGCAGGCAAAGACTTGATGAGCCGAATAGTCTCCTTTTGCGCCATACTATTCTATGACTCTTATGATTCTATGAAGGGTTCTCCGTTAACATCCCTGGCTTTCACTGTCATTCCCTATGTTGGTCAGGAATAGGGACACTGTGCATAGGAAGAGGTACAAGTTCCATTCACAGGAGAGACCAGTGATGTCCTGCCTCAGCTCATCTGTTGCTGAAACCCTCATCCAGACCTTTGTAGGCTCTCGATTCAACTATTCCAATGCTCTTCTGGCTGCTCTTGTATCTTGCACTGTAAACTTGAGCTCCTCCAAAACTCTGCAGCCCATGTCCTAACTGACACCAAGACCCATTCCCCAGTCACCCCTGTGCTCGCTGATCTACACTGGTTTCTGGTGAAGCAACACCTTAATTTTAAAATTCTCATCCTTGTTTTCAAATCTCTCCATGGCCTTGCCCTTTCCTATCTCTGTAAACTCCATTGCAATTCGGTTGCCATACCTGGAGACACATTTATTGAAATGTCTTTTAATGCCTTCTCTAAAGATTTTTCCTGAAGGTCTCGGTCTTTCCCAAAAGCCTGGGCTTGGATTTGATAGTTTTGCCCAGTGCTGTGGCTGATAGCTGAATTTGGGATGTGCAGTCTGAGCGAGTGCAGTGTATCTAATTTCCCAGGATAAACCAGAACCCTTCAATCAGCTACACTGAAGCAATATTTTTGTAGCTTCTAGCACATCCTGCCCAATGTGTTTTCTTCAAATAATTTTGGAAATTGAGGGGAGCAATTTCAAAATCTCTGAATTAACATTTCTCCTGAGTATTTTTTATATTAACCACATACTCTAAGAGTAAAACTGGTCTTTACTAACAGACTGAAACTCATAGTGAATTGATAGCTCGTTTTACACTCCCCCCGACTGTCTTTTCCATTGCCCTCACGGTGCCTGGGAAGATGGGGTCTGGATGGAGCAAAGAAAGTAGCCACGTTGTCTGCTCCTGGTCTCTATCCAGTGTCCCTGCTGGAAACAGAGGGTATGTGATAGTCGTGAGGAAAAAGAAAGGACTTGTATCTGATGCCCCACACAGGGGAATAGCAGACTGGCACTCACGGTGGAACAGTCTCTAACTGAAGAGTTAGTCCCTTCAACAAAGGAGGAGAGGGAGTTGGAGGAAATCATGTTTCCTTTTCCTGTTTTACAGAAAGATTGCACCGTACTACACCAGAGAATACAGAGAGGATAGACACCGCAGATAGATCCTGACCATCACCCAAGGAACAACTGCACAACTGTGGGAAGACATCCAGTCCCTTCACAGCATTGCTAAACACAGAGAAGGTTGGACAGTGAAACCATCATCTGCAAATCAGTCGGGTCAGGGGAGCTTTGATATATCATGAGATCTGAAACTGGTCAGTGGTGTGGAACCTTCCATCAGAACCAATCTTTCTGAAGGTTCGGCTATGGGTGATCGGTCAGGGTGAGGCTGGGATGAAGTGTGAGTGGCTCCAAGTGTGGTGAGAGCTTCAAACATTCATCGAGCCTCATGAACCACTGACTCATTCCTACAGGTAAGAATATGTCCAAGTGTGAGGTGTGTGAGGAGTGATCCAGAGGCTCGTATGATCTGTTGACACGGAAGGTGCATCTTTTAAGACCACTGTTAACACAATGGTAACTACATGGAAGAGAAACCCTTCAAGTGTGAGGTTTGTGGTAAAGCTTTTGTGGTGTCTTCGAGTCTTGTGAGACACCAGAGGATTCACACAGGGGAGAAACCATTCACTTGTGAGGTGTGCGTTAAATCATTCTCGTGGTCATCGACCCTCCGTTTACACCAATGCATTCACACCGGAGAGAGACCATTCATGTGCGAGTTGTGTGATAAATCATTCTCGGAGCCTGCAACCCTCCATATACACCAACGTACTCACACAGGGAAGAAACCATTCACATGCGAAGCATGTGACAAATCATTCTTGGATTCACCGACCCTCCGCAAACATCAACGCATTCACACTGGAGAGAAACCATTCTCATGTGACGTGTGTGACAAATCATTCTCACAGTTAACGAGCCTCCATGTACACCAACGCATTCACACAGGGGAAAAACCCTTCATGTGTGAGGTGTGTGACTAATCATTCTCACAGCCATCGACACTCAGAGCACATGAATGCATTCACAGAGGGGAGAAACCATTTCCATGCAGGATATGCAACAAATCATTCTCCAATTCATCGCAATTCCTGATGCACCAACACATACACACTGGGGAGAAACCATTCCCATGCGGTATGTGCAACAAATCATTCCTGAACTCCACGAACACAAACGCCTTCACACAGGCGAGAAACAGTTCATGTGTGAGGCGTGCGATAAATCATTCTCCAAGTCATGGAACCTCTGTGCGCACCAACGTGTTCACACGGGAGAAACCATTCATAGGTGAGGTGTGCGACAAATCGTTCTCGCAGTTAGCGAACCTCCGTGCACACCAACGCATTCAAACGGGAGAAACCATTTACTTGCAAAGTGTGCAACAAATCATTCTCACAGTTAACGAGCCTCCATTTACACCAATGCATTCACACAGGGGAGAAACCATTCAAGTGTGAAGTATGTGACAATGCCTTCAGACAATTATTGAGCCTCTTGGTCCATTGGAGGATCCACAAGGGTGAAAACCTTCAGCTTTGATGTTTTTGACAAGTCTTTCACCCACTCCTTCAAACTCCTGAAGCACCGGTGGATCCACACTGGTGAGAAACCATTCAGGTGTGAGGTGTGTGACAAGGCTTTCACACAGTCAGTGTATCTCCTGCTCCATCAGTGCACTCACACAGGGGAGAAACCCTATCAGTGTGAGTTCTATAATAAAGCCTTCACACAGCTGTCAGACCTCCTGGACCTCAGTGAGCCCGCACAGGATATCAGCTGTGGATCCATGTTAGTAGATTTGTTCAAGATGTTCTTTCCAGCATTGACAGATAACATTCTCAACCTTAACAAGAGAAACACTATCCTGTGACCATGGCCCTGGTGACTTCAAAAAAGATTCACGTGTCGTGATGATCATCATATTGTTGGATCTCTTGGGCTTTCTCTTCCCACCACATGTCTTTGGATGTCAATAGTTGAGTTTCTGCCTCTTTTTCCAGATTGGTCATGAGCCTCACCTGGAATTCCTCTCTTCAGTCAGGCTGTTTTAGGGCTAAGACATTGATCTTCTTCCTCTTGGACTTTTGGGCCTTGTGATGTCTTGGTGCTGGGTGGATGTTCATCACCGATCGAATAAGTCAATGATCTGTCCAGCAGGCATCAGTCCCCCACATGGATTGAGTGATACAGGCATAACTTAGAACTTTGACTTGGCTTTAGACCTTCCAGAGGAATCTCCGACATGGCCTTTGTTCCCAGAGAAATCCAAGAAAAACGTCAAGAACAGCACCAGGAACTCTTCATTACATTCATCAACGTAACCAATGCATTTAACTCAGTAAATCGCGAGGCTCTGTGGATCATGCTCCAATGATTTGGATGTCCAAGAAACTTCATCACAATCCTGCAATTGCTTCATGATGATATGACTGCAGCTGTCTTGAGTGGGAGATCTGAAAGAGAAGCCTTCAAAATCTAGACTGGTGTCAAGCAAGGCTGTGTGATAGCCCCCATTCTATTTACAATCTCCCTGACAGTGACTGTTCACCTCATCAAAGATCAACTGCCCTCTGATGTCAGTATTAAATACCATCTGGATGGGAAACTCATTTACCTTAGTCACCTCCGTGCCAAAACTAAACTGACCACCAGAGATACACATGATCTACAGGTTTGCGGATGACTGCAGTGTCATTGCCCACTCTGTACGAGATTTACAGACCACTCTCAGTCTCTCCAATTCTGAATACAAGAAACTTGGCCTATCCTTGAATGTTGCCAAAGCAAAACTCATGTATCAACCCACACCTGGTCAGCTAAATATTCCACCTCCCATATATGTTGAAGTAGAGACTCTGGAATATGTCGAGCACTTCCCAAACCTTGACAGCCACCTCTCTCAAAAGGTCACCAGTGATGAGGAGATCCAACACTGGATCAGCTGTGACAGTTCAGCCTTCTACAAACTCAGGCAGCGAGTGTCTGACTGAAGCAGTTTGGATTGCAGAGGTTCAGGATGGTGGCTCACCACCATATTTTCAAGGGAAATTCTGGATGGGCAATAAACACTGGCTTTGGGAACAAGGGTTTAGAAGATGGACTTCAGGGAGTGGTTAAACCGGATTGATGGCTACAGAAGCATTGTGGTGAATGGAGGGTCAAAGGGCAGAGAGTTGGGAATTAGAAAGCACTGTCCAATTCACCTGGGGGATAAGTGTCTTCCTGGATTGGAAACTGATTAGTCCATGGACCCACGTGACGACTGGATCTCTCTAACCATTGGTGGGTTTGTATGATAGAAACTAGCTCCATCCTGTACCACTAAAGTTCGGTGTCATTTCTGCCGATTGGAATTGGGAGCTAGACTAAAGCACAGAGATTTTAAAAAATCCTCTGTCTGTAGTATTCTGAGAGAATTTCCCTTGATGTGAGTATGTGTGTGTTAGTAAAGTGAGCCAGCTCTCAGGAGTGGGTATGGGGTAGAATCAGACCCTGCTTTAGTTGGTGATGTGAATTATAGACAGATCCTCTTCAGGTGATGGGTGTTTGACTAATACCATGGGGAATGTGTGTACTGTCCTGTCTGGGAGGACTACTATCTTGAGTATGGTGAGGGTGAGCATCTACAGACCTGAGTTCCCCCAGCCCATCATACCTCGATGTAATAATGGTGTGATATGTTCACCTTACAGTCTTCCAAGATTCATTTCATGTTCTGGGAAAGATGTTGAATCATTTTCAAATGGTTTGTTATTTTGGTTGGTTCATTGTTTACTATAAACTGAATAACGTGTTGTTGTTTGCCTGCTGTTTTGTCAATCTTCTGAATAGGCTTATAACTCACAATAAGTACATTTGTTTAACTTAACCCAAATACCTGATTTGTCAGCATGGGAGTTCTTATTCACTGAAACACTCAGGAACCTACAGTAAGAGTCTTGTACACAATATATTGGTTAATGTTACTGTGGGCTGGTATACTTTCTCCATCAATGGGTTTATAATTTCCAATTCACAGGAAGCTGGGGGAAGAAAGGCTTGAATTTATTTATCAGCTTTCACGAACGCAAGGTGTCCAAAAGCAATTTACAGCCAATGAAGTGTAGTTCGTGTTGTAAGAAACATGGCAGCCAATTTGTGCACATTGTGACGATCCTGTTAGGGACCATTAACATTTATAGAGAAATGCAACCTCCCAGTGATTAAACAACAGAACCACACTGTAAGATTTCACTTTTTAAAAGTAAAACAAACTTCATTGTGTATAAAGGAAAAAAAAGCAAAGCAAACACAATGACCTTAACACTATAGTTTCTAATTACTTATGCTTCGAACTCAGTTCTGCTTCTTACTTGCCCCTCAAGAGTTCCCTCATACATGACAAGAATCTTGAAGATTCATTAACTTCTTTAGGGACCAAGCTAAAGGTGTGCCACAGCCCTCCAGAATTCACTTCAATTGTCCTCAGTGTTCCAGTCATTCTCCTTTCATTAGTTTTTTGGGTGAGCAATCCCTGAACTTTCCTTTAATATCTCACACAGTGAATGCCTCAGCTCCATGTTTGGATTGCCAGCAGAAACACGCTGCCATTGCACACTCTCCAAGCTAATTTTGACTGCTTTCTGCCAAAAGGCTCTTTGAAGACCACTACAGATTTCTTCCCCCAGCTTCGAACAAGGCAAATCTTCCAGCTGCTTTTCCCTCATTAAATCCAAACTGAGCTTGATCTCGACCCGCATTCCACATGGTGAACAATAAAGTTTGTGTTTTTTCTGTTTAAAGCGGAGGCCTGATTAACAATCTCCTGTTGGCTCTCTTTATCCACTAAGATGCAGTCTACACCAAAGTAAAACTGCAACTGCCATCTGTGAGCAAACACCCAGCTAAGTTAAACAAAAGAAACTGACAAGTGGGAAGTAGCATTCGCACCACACATGTGCTAGACAATAACCATTTCCAACAACAGAGAATCTAACCAATGTGCTTTGTCATTCAATGGCATTACCATCACTGAATCCACCCCCCCCCCCCCCACTATCAACATCCTGGGGTTACCATTGACCAGAAACTGAACTGGACTAGCCATATAAATCCTGTGGCTACAAGAGCAGGTCAGAGGCTAGGAGCCCTGCGACAAGTAACTCACCTCCTGACTCCCCAAAGCCTGTCCACCATCTACAAGGCACAAGTCAAGAGTGTGATGAAATACTCTCCACTTGCTTGGGTGACTGCAGCTCCAACAACATTCAAGATGATTAACACCATTCAGGACAAAGCAGCCTGCTTGATTGGCACCTCATCCACAAACATTCACTCCCTCCACTACCGATGCACAGTAGCAGCAGTACCATCTACAAGATGCACTGCAGGAACTCACTAAGGCTCCTTAGAAAGCACCTTCCAAACCCATGACCCCTACCATCTAGAAGGATAAGGGCAGAAAATACATGGGAACACCACCACCTGGAAGTTCCCCTCCAAGCCACTCACCATCTTAACTTGGAAATATATTACTGTTCCTTCACTGTCGCTGGGTCAATTAAGGAACTCTCTCCTTAATAGCACAGTGGATGTACCCTCCTTGGTCTGTTGAGCTGGAGCTGCGGGGGTCACAGGAAGAGGGGATTTGCATTGGCCAGACGTTCCTGGAGTCACCTGGGTAGATGGCCCTGGGTTTTGAGCTGCTGGTCCTCCTCCCTGTGGGTGCCTGACAGCCCCTGGCTGACTCCCTGAGGAGAAGGGGAAGTTGGAGTGAGATCAAGCTGCCCCACACTCCTCTTGCGTTGACATTGTTGGAGGCCAACTATGGCGTTAGCAATGGAGTTCAGCCAGCACAGCAGTGCAGGATTGATGTCCTGGACCCAAGGTCTCTATGGTGGCCACCATCGTACCAGTGTTGATCTTGGTGCGCTGGCATGCTGGCGCTATCACCTCACACTGAACGTGGACGGACTCCTCCATCGTGCCTTGCAATTTGAGGAGTGGAGCAGATATCCCTCCCTGATGTTCCCAAGCTTGCCTTTGCAGCTCCAGCAACTGAGGTATGACTGAGTCCAGTGACTCCTAATCTGACTCGGACTCAGCAGATTTCTGGCGTCCAACAATACTCTGAGCGCTGGAAACTTGGGATGTCCTTGCCTCTGCCTACTCTGGATCAGACAGTGCGATGTGTTCACCAGATTGTAACCCCAAGGTGACTCTAGAGCTTGGTCCTGCCGAGTTGTGTGTCTCTGTAATGGTGGAGGATGTGGATGAGCGCTATGGCATCTCTTTAATTAAGGTGTCATCAGATTCTTCTTCGTAGGTGCTTTCGGAGGTTGACTTGAGAACCTGGGTCATAGACCCCCTTGGTTGCTTCCCAGATGTGCTTGCAAAAGTGAGGGGCGATAATTAGTGCATGGCAGGGACTGCAAAACAGGGGAACTGACTCACAGTATGTTTGTCTGATGGATGTTGCTTCTCACTTGGTTGAGCACCTCACTGTCAGCACAGGAATAATCCAGGTCTTCACCAGCCAGCTGGATGACTCTATTTCCAAAGTCTGTGAGGACCTTAAAATCAGACATTCTGCCACCAGTCTGCGACCTCTCTCTTTTGTTGTGTGCCAGCTTATCCAGCTTGAAGGCAGATGGAGAGATTGGAAGCCGGACACCTACTAGGCCAGATGAGAAGGATGCCTGGCATGAAAGTGAAAGTCGCTGTAGTCCCTGAGGATCATAGGCTGTTCTCTCATTAGAAAGAAACAACTGGTGGTGAGTTTAATCTGAGGGTCACCACACCTTAGGTGAGGGGAGAGGTTGAGGAGGCAGGGCCTTCATGCATTACCTCAGCTGGTATGGGAATTGAACCCACACTGTTGGCATCACTCTGCATCACAAACCAGCTATCAAGCAATTGAGCCATGGGCAGGATGTGGACACAATCCTCAGGACAGATGAAGGTGTGTGTGAGAGAGTGAATGGTGATGTCCCTTGAACTGGCAGTGATTGAGATCTCTGTGGATGTGTGATGGGTTTGTGAGTGTGAGAGTTGAGAGTGATGAGAAGAGTGACTTACCTTTGCGGAACGGAGATCATTCATCCTCTTCCTGCACTGGGTGGCTGTCCTCTTTTGTAGGCATTGGCACTGATCAGCACTGCCACCACCTCTCATTCTGGATTGGTGGTCTTTCTTGCTGGTCTTTGCCCAGAGCGGGGGTAGAGGACTTCACGGTGGGCCTTCTTCATGGACCCCCTCGGTTGCTTCCCAGATGTGCTTGTGAAAGCAAGGATCGATAATTAGTGCATGGCAGGGACTGCGGAACAGGGGAACTGACTCACAGTATGTTTGTCTGATGGATGTTTTCTATGGCTCAGTTGGCTGGATGGCTGGTTTGCGATGCAGAGTGACGCCAACAGCACAGGTTCAATTCCCGTACCGGCTGAGGTCATCCATGTAGGCCTCACCTGCCCGAGGGAGGCAGTCAGTATGTTTCCTCCCTTTAGCAGCCATGACTTTCCAGCAGCTTTTGATTCCTTAGAGAGTGCTAGCACTGTGCAGGGGGACCCTTTAAATATGGCAGCCAGATTATTGAAGGCCTGAGCTAACGGCGGGGCGGGCGAATCAGAGGCCATCCTGCCAGCGATCCGGAGTGTTTTCCTGCATGCATTGTTAATGAGGTGGGACGCGTCGGGGATTGTACGATATGGCGCGAAAACCCACCTTCCATGACTTTTCCACTCACTTTGTAAATCTGGAACGATTTCCCCCCCATGGCTTATCTGATTGCAACCTCAACTCCACATTCCCACCTACCCTTGAGAATCTTTAACCCACTTGCTTATCAAAAATCTATGAAAGTCTGCCTTAAAAATATTCAAAGACTCTGCTTCTGCCACCTTTTGAGGAAGAGAGTTCACTTCCCACTGAGAGAAAAAAAATCTCTCCTCATCTCCGTTTTAAATGGGCGACCCTTATTTTTAAACAGTGACCCCTAGTTGTAAATTCTCCCACAAGAGTAAACATTCTGCCCTTTTCCACCCTGTCAAGACCCCTCAGGATCTTATATGTTTCAATCAAGTCACCTCTTACTCTTCTAAACTCTAACAGATACAAGCCTAGTTTGTCCAACCTTTTGTCATGAGACAACCTGCCAATCCAGGTATCAGTCCAGGAACCTGATTAACCGACCCTCAGAGAAGAAATCCCTCCTCATCTCAGTCATAAATGGCAAGCACCTTATTTTAAACTGTGCCCCCTAGATTGCCCCAAGAAGGAGGAGGCGACGGAGAGGTAGGAGAGAGGATGAGATTGAAAGTGCAGAGATTGGAGGAGAGGAACAGGAGGAGAAATGGGAGGAGGAGAGAGAAGGAGCGGTAGGTAGAGAGAGCAGAAAAAAGGAGGGATAGGAGGAGAAGATGTAGGGGGAGAGGAGAAGAGTAAATGACTTCATTCAATTTAATACAACACTCAGACAACAACAGCAGAGGTCATTGGAGTTTTATAGAATAGCTGCTTCCCCAAGGCGCTGGGTGTGATAGATAACACTCACATGGCATTGAAGGTCACCCGAGGAGACTCACAGAGCTACCTGAACAGAAAAAAATTCCCCTCCTACAGTGTGTAATGTCCGTCTGAGAATACTCCATGTGAACATCACTCACACTGGATCATCCCACAATGCTTTCATTGTCAGGAACTCGAACATCAGACCCATATGCGGGGAAGGGGAGTGACCTGATGATCAGCTATTTAGGGACAAGGTCTATCCCTTCCTTCTGTGGCTGATGCCACCATTTCATGCACCACACACTGAGGAAGAGGTGTTGTTTATTGACACCCTTGTCTCACACTCCAAATAATTGGATAATATTTTCTCTCCCTCCCAGGTGTCCTTTTCCTGTGTACCCATTTCTCTCTGCTATGACCCATCGTCCGATTCTGCAGTACCTACTGTGCTCCTCTCCCTGTGTCCCTCTCCTCTGTGTCCCTCCCTCTTGTGCATGGGCTGCTCCCACCATTGCACATCATCACTGTCTTGGACGCTGTGGGTCTTCCTCTTCTGATCTGCTGTCAAACACATCTGAAGCTACACATCCCACACTGATGGTCAGTTTGAAAGCCTCTGAGGATGAAGAATGCTATTCCCACACTAGAAATCTCTGTCAAACGTTTACCAGAAGGAATTGAGACAGCATCTGCAATAAGTGAGGTTTTATTCAGATGGGACAATGACAGGTTTAAATCCCCACCTGATCTGCTGCTCAAAGTCACCTCCGTTTCACTGGTCAGTTTCCCAAGCTTCAGGAAACTCATGTTACTCCGGAAATATTTGGATTGGCTGTAAGAGACGTCAATCAGAGAGCTCACCCACTCTGCCCATTCTCTCCTCTTCCTCTTCCACAACTGGTTCACTTCCTGTAGGGGCTGAAAACCAAGTGAGGAGATGGTAAGTGAAGGAAGAGATTTTATAATAATTACATCACATAATATCCACACTAATGTTCAGGCAGTCTGACTATCCTGTGGGGAATCAGGTGTGGAAATGCCCCTTATGCTGTGTGAGAAGATCCAGCTGAGAGAGCTGTTTACTGGGTGCTTTGTGCTGAACTGTTTGACTGGAGCTGTGTGTTGGATATTGAGTGTGTTTATTGGAAGCATTTCCCTTCTGATTTACAGGCTGAGTTTTGTTGATGGGTCATTACTGAATATGAGAAGGTGAGGTGTAATTATCTGGGAGGTGCAGAGTGTCTGAGGATTCTTACTGATTTCCTATTGTTGAGTTCTGTCTGTGTGTTGGGAGCTGGTTATTATCCTGTGGACTGTGAATGGTCAGTTCTGTCTGTGTGTTGGGATCTGGATGTTTCCTGTCTATTCAAATCCCTCCAAGAACCTCCCCCTGCCACAACAACCACCACCTCGCGCTCCCCCCCGCCCCCATCTCTGTAACCTCCTCAGAAAAGTATAAAAAGACTTGCATTTTATATTGAGCCTTTCATGACCACCAGACGTCCCAAAGCCCTTTACAGCCAATGAAGTACTTCTGAAGTATGGTCACTGTCGTAATTTAGGAAATCTGGCAGCCAATATGCGCACAGCAAGCTCCCAAAAACAGTAATGTGATACCACCAGATAATCTGTTTTTTAGTGGTGTTGATTGAGGGATTAATGCTGGTCTAGACACCAGGGATAATTCCCCCCTTCTTCTAAATAGTGCCATGGGATCTTTTACACCCACCTTTAGAGAGAGCAGAAGGGGCCTCGGTTGAAATCTCATCTGAAAGATGGCACCTCTGACAATGCACCACTACCACACTCCTTTTGTGCTGAATTATTCTATAAAGGGTTCTCCGTTACCATCCCTGGCTCTCACTGTCTTTTCCCTCTGTTGGTCAGGAACAGGGACACTGTGCATAGGAAGAGGTACAAGCTCCACTCACAGGAGAGACCAGTGACAATCTGCCTCCACTCATCTGCTGCTGAAACCCTCATCCATACCTTTGTGGGCTTCAGATTCACTAACTATTCCAATGCTCTCCAGGCTGCTGTCACATCTTGCACTGTAAACTTGAGCTCCTCCAAAACTCTGCAGCCCATGTCCTAACTGACACCGAGACCCAGTCCCCAATCACCCCTATGCTCACTGATCTACATTGGCTCCTGGTCAAGCAACATCTCAATTTTTAAAATACTCATCCCTGTTTTCAAATCTCTCCACGTCCTTGCCCCTCTGTCTCTGTAACCTCCATAGCAATTTGGCTGCAATACCCGGAGACACGTTTACTGAAATGTCTTTTAATGCCTTCTTTAAAGATTTTACCTGAAGGCCTCGGCCTTTCCCAAAAGCCTGGGTTTGGATTTGATACTTTTGCCCAGTGCTGTGGCTGATAGCTGAATTTGGGATGTGCAGTCTGAGCGAGTGCAGTGTATCTAATTTCCCAGGATAAAGCAGAACCCTTCAATCAGCTACACTGAAGCAATATTTTCCTTAACTTCTAGCACTTCCTGCCCAGTGTACTTTCTTCAAATAATCTGGGAAAACAATGGGTTAAATTTCAAAATCTCCATTTTATTAACATTTCTCCTGAGTGCTTTTTATATTAAACACATATTCTAAGGGTAAAACTGGTCATTGCCAGCACCACTCAAGCTCACAGTGAATTGACAGCCTGTTTTACACTCCGCCCGACTGTCTTTTCCATTGTCCTCATGGGAAGATGGGGGCTGGGTGGAGGAAAGAAAGTAGCCACATTGTCTGCTGCTGGTCGTCACTATCCAGTGTCCCTGCTGGAAACAGAGGGTGTGTGACAGTCAAATGAGGAAAAGAAAGGACTTGCATCTGATCCCCCCACACAGGGGTATAGCAAACTGGCACTCACAGTGGAACATATGAATATACGAAATAAGAGGAGAATTAGGCCATTCGCCCCTTGAGCCTGCTCCACCATTCAATAAGATCATGGCTGATCTGTTTGTGTTTCAAATGCTTTCTGGAAATCCAAGTACAGTACTTGTACAGGCTCCCCTCTATCAACAGAACATGTTACATGTTCTCCTTCAAAGAACACCAATAAATTGGTTAAAAATGATTTCCCTTTCACAAAACCATGCTGACTCCTTCCGATTACCTTGAGTTTTTCTAAGTGCCCAGCTATAACTTCTCTATTGATAAATTCTAACGCCTTCCCCATGACAGACATCAAGCTAACTGGCTGATAGTTTCCTGTTTTCTGCCTCCCTCCTTGAATAGAGGAGTTTAACTTGCTACTTTCCAGTCTAATGGAACCTTTCCAGAATCTAGCGAATTATGGAAAATTGACACCAACAAATCGACTACCTCATTAGCCTTTTCTTTTAAGACCCTAGGATATAGTCCATTAGGACCCAGGGACTTGTCAGCCCACAGCTCCATCAGTTTGCTCAGTACAGGTCCCCTAGAGATTCTAATTTCACCAAGTTCCTCTCTCCCCTCGGTGAATAGTCTCTGAGGAGTCAGTCCCTTCAGCAAAGGAGGAGAGGGAGTTGGAGCAAATCATGTTTCCTTTTCCTGTTTTACAGAAGGATTGCACCGTACTACACCAGAGAATACAGAGAGGATAGACACCGCAGATAGACCCTGACCATTACCCAAGGAACAACTGCACAACTGTGGGTAGACATCCAGTCCCTTCACAGCATTGCTCAACACAGAGAAGGTTGGGCAGTGAAACCATCATTTGGACATCGGTCAGGTCAGGGGAGCTTTGACATATCATCAGATTTGAAACTGGTCAGTGGTGTTGAGCCTTCCATCAGAACCAATCTTTCTGAAGGTTCGGCTGTGGGTGATCGGTCAGGGTGAGGCTGGGAAGAAGTGTGGAGAGAGCTTCAATCATTCATCGAGCTTCATGGACCACTGACTCATTCCTACATGTGAGAGGCTGTTCAAGTGTGAGGTGTATGAGGGGAGCTTCACAGGCTTCTAAGATCTCCTTATCAGCAGGGTGCATCTGTTGAACAGTCACATGGAAAGGAAACCATTCAAGTGTGAAGTGTGTGCCCAAGACTTTGCACAGTCATCGAGGCTCTTGAAACACCGACGCAGGCACACTAGGGAGAAACCATTCAAGTGTGAGGTTTGTGACAAATCATTTTCGCAGTCATCAAATCTCCACAGACACCAGCGCATTCACACAGGGGCAAAGCCATTTACATGCGAGGTTTGTGACAAATCATTCTCAGAGTCATCGCACCTCCGCGTACACCAACGCATGCACACTGGGGAGAAGCCTTTCACATGTGAGGTGTGCAAGAAATCATTCTCGGACTCATCGACCCTCCGTAGACACCAACGCATTCACACAGGAGAGAAACCGTTCACATGCGAGGCGTGCAGCAAATCATTTACGTACTTAGCAACCCTGCGCGTACATCAACGCATTCACACAGGAGAGAAGGCATTCACATGTGGTGTGTGCCACAAATCCTTTTCGCAGTTATCGAATCTCCACACACACCAACGCAGTCACACAGGTGAGAAGCCATTCACATGTGAGGTTTGTGACAAATCATTCTCAACGTCATCGAACCTCCGCGAACACAAACGCATCCACACAGGGGAGAAACCATTCACGTGCAAGGTGTGTGAAAAATCATTTTCACAGTTATCAAACTTCCTCATACATGAACGTATTCACACAGGGGAGAAACCTTTCAAGTGTGAGGTGTGTGACAAAGCCTTCTCACGCTTATCAAGCCTCTTGGTCCATCAGAGGATCCACACAGCAGAGAAACCCTTCAAGTGTGTTGTTTGTGATAAACCTTTCGCCACATCTACGAGGCTCTTGACACACCAGAGAATTCACACAGAGAAGTAATCCTTCTGGTGTGAGATGAGCGACAGTCTTCAGAAACTTATTGAACCTCCTGCTCCATCAGAGGATTCACAAAGGGGAGAAACAATTCAGGGACAATGTTTCTGACAGAGCTTTCAGCCAATCCTCTGACCTCCTGAAGCACCAGAGAATCCACACTGGTGAGAAACCATTTAGGTGTGAGATGTGTGACAAGCCTTGCACTTTGTGAAACCCACTCACAAAGGGGAGAAACCCTATCGGTGAGAGTTCTGTAATAAAGCCTTCACACAGTCGTCGAACCTCCTGGAACATAAGAAAAGCCACTTCAAAGACAAACCTAGCGTGAGGTGTAAGAATTCAGACCTGATTAGATTTGAGGAGTTGTTGCTATCCATAACCAACTTAACTTTTAAATCCCAAGTTCACAATGGTCCTGTTGAGCTGACCTACAAGGTACAATCATCGAGAGAAAGAGAGAGACAAACAGGCATGGTAAATAAGGTAAAATTATGCAGTAAGTGTTAAATATACTTAACAAGCTGTGAAGACAGCATGGACAAACCCTCAAAGAGCACGGAGCCTCTTGAGTACTGACAGCACATTTGAAGTCTTTCTCTTCTGTTGATGTTGCCCACCATGGGTCACTATCTGCCCCTCAGAAGAGTGTTCCGCCAGAAGCCCTGATAATGCTGTGTCGAAGATGTCTCGGAAACCCCAATATTTATCCCGAATTCTGAGGCTCCTTGTGCCATATTAGGATATGGCTTGTATTAACCCTTTCAGTTGATTAAAAGTTAGATCACCAGCTTTCTCCCCACCTACATGGCTCAAGTCAAGTAAACAGGAACTGAAAACAAATGCTCATCCTTTGTACTCAATTGTACTTCTAAATGTTACCTGAATAAAAGTACAAGTGGAATTCCCATAAACCCATGATACATCCTTATCAAAAAATTTGGCTAGCTGGTCTTCTCAAGTTGTTTTCACACACACACACACACACAGGAACTAGTCATGCATGTCCTAAAAGCCATTAGTACCAGGTGTTAACGGTGTCTCTCGCGGTGAAACAGGACAGATAAAAAAACAAATATGTCTTAAATGACTGATTCAGTTGACCTACCTAAATGATCAGTGTATTGGAAGACTATTCTCATTAAAAGGTATGTGTGTTGTACTAGCCCTTATCACTGTAGGGAGGGATTCATGCTGAGGGTGGAGCTATTATTCCTTCCAAAGTCCTTGAGCTGATTCTTAGTTTGACTTTTAAAACAAAAAGAAAAGGGTGCTAAGACCTGGGACAGTTAGACACCTAACTCTTATCTGCAAAACCAACATCCCAAGGATGTCTTACTGCAGCTGTACCACGCCTGGAGTACTGTGTGCAGTTTTGGTCTCCCTACCTAGGAAAGAATATACTTGCCAGTGAGGGAGTGCAGCAAAGGTTCACCAGACTGATTCTTGGGATGACAGGATTGTCATATGAGGAGAGATTGGGTTGATTAGATCTGTATTCACTGGAGTTTAGAAGAATGAGAGGGGATCTCATTAAAATGTATAAAATTCTGACAGTGTTGGACAGACTGGATGTAGCGATGATGTCTCCTCTTGCTGGGGGGGTCTAGAACAAGGAGTCACAATCTCAGGAAATGGGATAGGCCATTTAGAACTGAGATGAGGAGAAACTTCTTCATTCAAGGGGTGGTGAAGCTGTGGAATTCTCTACCACAGAAGGTGGAGGCCGTCACTCAATATATTTAAGAAGGAAATAGATTTCTGGACTCTAAAGGCGTCAAGGGGTATGGGGAGAGAACGGGAGTACAGAGTTGGGATAGAGGATCAGCCATGATCATATTGAATGGTGGAGAGGCTTGAAGGGCTGAATGACCTACAGCTGCTTCTATTTCCTACGTTTCTATGTTGTTCACAGTACTGACAGCCCTGAGCTGCTTTAGCTGTCTCACAGCTGCAATTTGCTAGCAGCCTGTCCTAACTATTTACTTACCTGTCCTCCCAGCAGGCAAGGACTTAAGCTAACCTATTTAAAATGTGGTTAACATGGAGACCTAAACTGTTAGTCCTAATTAATGTAAAATCCTAAAATTAGTATATTATCAAAATCTTACAGACGTGTGCCAGGATTGTTTCACCTCCTCCTCTCTCACCAGACACCGACATCTCCACACGGGCTTGGAGCCTGGTCACCTGCTTCCTTTACACTGAGAGTTGTCTGTGTTGTTTACCCTCCAGTGTTCACACAGGGGAGCTGTTGTTCCAAAGCACTTTCTGTCTCAGCAGTGTCTGTCTCGAACCTCTCCCACCATCAGTCCAATCGTTTCAAGAAGGCCAATTTAACCTTTGACCAGATCACTAAACATCGCCAAAAGAAGGTCTTAACCCACATAGAACCTGTTGCTGATGCACAGATGTCACTATGTCCTTGGGAAGACCTCCTTAACCACAGGAAATAGGCAATTCAGCAGAATGTGTGTCAAGATTTTCCCTGCCATGGACAAAGAGGAAAATACCTCGATAGTTTCCACAAAGTGATTTATCTCCCTTCTTGAAGATAGCTGAGTTAGAGTTTTTATCTGCATGGGAGTGAAGGGTTATGGGGTGGAGGGGGGACAGGCAGGCAAGTGGAGTTAAGGCCACAGTCAGATCAGCCATGATCTTTTTGAATGTTGGAGCAGGTTCATTCGTCTGAATTGTCTACTCCTGCTCCTATTTCTTATTATGATCTACCTCTCCTCCTCTTACCTCCCCTTCCTCTCTCTAATCTCTCTCTCCTCCCCGTCACTCCTCCACCAGCATTATAAAGATGAGAGGGATAGAGAGAAAGTTCGCCATTTTAAACTATGATAAATGAAAAAACAAAGCAGAAACTCCATACAATGTTATTGAGGTAATAATGTAATTATGATTATATTAAACTATTTTTAACTATTTCTCCTGTTTATGTGACACAACTGAAATAAACTATTATCTGTGGGCCTGTAGTTTGCTGAAATAATTGCTGACCACAACATGTTGACTGGAGTCATGAAATATGACTGACTGTTGGTGCCTGAATGCCCCAAAAGCCCTGAGTGTAATTTGAAGAGCCGCCTCAAACAGGCGCACTCGGCAGAAACTCACCACTCTCATTATTCCCATCTGGGGGCCGTGGTCATTTCTGTGGCTGGTACCAGCTTCCTGGGTGATGTTTCATAAACCAGTGTTAAAGGTTATCAAAGTTCAATTTACACTTGATGTAACATATTTAAAATTCCTGATATGTTTAATTTCAGCCGGATTGCACTAATATAACTAACACAAACTAGAATACACTGTCAGCCACAACAAGTACACTTGTGTTGTTGCATATTTGTCAAATTTTACTATAATAAACATTTTTTTAAAAAATTGTGTGTGACCAACTGAAGCAGTTTTATTTAAGGCTGGTACATTGTGATCTGATTGGCTTCATGATCAATGCAGTCTGTCAACATCTACAGGATAATTTCGTCATTCATTTTACAAGTTTGTGTTTCAATAAACGTTGGGCGTGGTTTGTACAGGGAGCCCAGAGTCTGAGGAATTATTCGTGTGGCCCTGACAACAACTTTAATCCATGTTCATGGAATAATCCATCTGGAGTTGGACTTGAACCCACAACCTTGTTTTCTGAGTCAGAGGGTTGTGAGTTCAAGTCGCACTCCAGGATTAAAGCACAACAAAAGTTCATGGCTGACAATCCAACACAGTACTGAGGAGTGGTAGAAATTACAGAGATCAGGAGAGGCAGTTGTGATATAATGTACATGTAAGTTTATGGAAGCATAAATTAAACTCCAGCCAATCCCTGCCACTGAAAGAGGATGTGATTGAGTAGTCCTATGACTCCTCTGCACACAGGATACAAGCAGTAGCGGTTGAAATCAGTCAAGTATCTATATAATCTCCCGGTTAACTTGTCTCTATATAGTCTTATCTTCAAATAAAGAACCAATATTATTGTTTTACCAATTTTTGTTGTACGATTGGTATGTTTACATAGAAAAGAAGAGTGCAACATGGTGGCAGCATGGTTTTTGGAGATTTGACTGAGAATTATACAAGCCTCAACCCTTTCACATGCAGAAAAAGAACTGCAAAAGTCAGACAACTAACTCATTCTGTGTAACTCATTCTGAAACTCTAGGAATCCTACACTATTTTCATTCTGGGATATTGCACCTCCCTCCAGACAGCAGGCATGAGATCCTGATAAGATTGTTCAAATTTTCGAGAGCTTAAATCGTATAAGTGTACCAGCTGCAAAGTTTATGCAGGGACAGAGACTAAATAGCTGACACTGTGAGGCTTAGCTTTAAGCAGAGATTCACAGACAGAGGAATCCATTACTGCTGCTTGCTGTCCCTGCAGGTGGTTACGGAGAGATTAAAGCACTGCAGACTGGGCTAGGGAAGAAGAGTCCATCAGTCATAGTTCCTAACAACTAGGAGAAGCATGCAAAAAAGCTTTTTAAGTGTTTAATTTTACTCCTGAAGCCCTACCGTACCTTTTTCACATCAAAAGTCACTTTTGAGGGTAGAGCTATACTCTAACATCCAGAATTAAAAATGAATTAACCCCCTTGGGAAAAATAAATCTTTACTGCAGTGAAGGTTTCTCATCATAAACATTTTAACAAATAGCTGGTTACATCCTGTACAGGTAACCTTTTCATATTTCACAATTACAAACATTGAATTTACAATGGTATAAGGGCTTTACCAAAGCAAAAGCAAATAAATATAACTAGTAGGATTTGCAGTTAAACATCATAGGATTGTCATAACTAGAGACTGCTTTTCTCCTACACCTTTTCTTTAATCTCTAGACAGCGCACCAGTAATTACATTGTTTTTCCAAGCAACATGCTCACTGTTAATGTTGTAGGGCTGCAGCATCAAACTCCAGAGAAACAACTGAAGATACTTCATGTGGATTTTTTCCAAAAACACCAGCAGATTATGATCGGTGTAAATTAATATCTCTCCTTGATTATCTGAAATGTACACTTTAAATTGTTGAAGAGACAAGACAAGACTTAACATTTCCTCCCAATTGTGGAGTATTTTTGTTGACATGTATCAAGTTTTCTTCAGAAATTACTGACTAGACACTCTCCCATTATCATTCACTTGCAGCAGTACCACTCCTACGTCTACATCAGTGTCATCAATAGCTATTTTAAATGATTTATTGAACTTCGGAGCAGCCAAAACAGGTTTGTTGATTAATAATATTAACACAGCCTTTAACTTCTGAAAGGCAGTCTGACAAGGCTCTGTCCAGTTATGTTTTATATTTTACTTCAGCAAGTTTGTTAATGGAGTGACAACTGCACTGAAATTCAGGACAAACTTCTGGTAGAACTCACAGATTCCGAGGAACTAGTATTTCGCATTTTGTTTTGAGGATAGGAAGTCCAGAATTATTTTAAGTTTAACTCCTCTGGGCAACATTCAACCTTGCCCCACTCACTTTTTGCCAAATTTATCACCAAATCAGCTTTTTGTAATTTAGCAAATAGTTCATTTAGGTGTTTCACATGTTCTTCCCAAGTGTTACTGTAGACCAACAGATGTACACAGTTGTCTACTCCAGCAATTACTTGATTTGTCAATGTTTGAAAGGTAGCTGGTGCATTCTTCATTCCAAATGATACAACTTTACATTGGCACAGGCTGTTTGGAGTTATGAAAGCAGAAATTTCTTGGGGTTGATCTGTTAGTGGAACCTACCAATAACCTTAAAGCAAATTGATCTTTCTAATCAGGTTTGATTTGGTACAATGGTATCATTGTCCAGCTGTAAATAGCACATGGACGAGGCGCTTACACTTTATCCGTGCTGACTCAATAGCAAGAGATTTCGGAAGCACAATTTTTGTTTCTTGGAGCTGCTGATGATCATTTGTCTCAGCGCTCTGCAAAAAAAATAAATTTAACTTCCATCCTTACTTGAGCCAATTTTCCAGGACTGAGTTATTAAGATAGGTGTAGCATTCCCCACATGAATGTCATGCATAGCTAAAGTTGTTTGCCCTGGTCTACCAATGCACAATGACTTGTCTTTGTTAAGTGCTTTGTCTATGTCACCCTGACGCTTCTCTGGACGATGGTGTAATATTCAATCCAAATTTTTTCTAACATCTCTGCATTGGCTAATTTCATTACGGGGGTTTGATCTGAGAATTTTCAATCTCTGACTCATCATTGGAAACCTCAAGTGTATTCATTTCACCATTTTCCTTTTTCACGACTTGAATGACATTCACTGGATGACTAGCCCACCTGATATAATATTGTTTAGCATATAAAAATGACAAACTTGTTGCTTTATCCTGTCTGCGATACTAATTACATAGCTTACCTCTGTTGGAGAAGGAAACAGTTAACTCACAAGAAGTTCAATCGGTAATTATTGGTTAACAAGCTAAGTACGCATTTGGTATGGAAAGCAGGTGAGACAACTTGTTCTATAGAGAGTTTTTTGCACCAGGAATAAAACTCCATCTGAAGGAGTCAGTCTTGGTTTCTGTCTTCATTGCCAAGCAGCCATTGGAGCTTAACAGTGGGAGCAGGGGGTGGCTACTGCTTGTAAGTAAAAGATTGGAAACTAAGCTTTCTTCAATCAAAAGACTGCACTTAGAGTTAACTTTAAGAGCAGAGTGGTTTGTAGTCACTCAAAAATGGCTGAATCAAAATGTGGAGTGTTGGGTATGATTACCCACCAATGTTTTCTGAACTTCAACCATATGATCAATGGAAAAATGAAGTAACCATGTGGACACAGATAATGTTCTTGCCAAAGAGAAAACAGAATAGCCTTGGCACTTTTGATATTGTGTGAAAACAAAATAAGATGCAAAGGATTTTCGGAGTTGGAGCCTGAGCAATTGGACACGGATGAAGGCTTGGAAACATTATTAGATTTTATGGATAAAATCTTATCAAAAAGATGATTTATTAAGTGCTTACAAAGCATGGTCCGATTTTGACAAATTTAGGAAGTTGCATAGAAGATTACAAAATGGAATTCAGACTATATGCAAGTTTGCAAAAGTTCCATCTAGAAATTCCCCAATCGATGCTGGTGTTCAAGTTGCGAGAACAAAAACAAAAATACCTTGGAAAAACTCAGCAGGTCTGATAGCATTTGCGAAGAGGAATACAGTTAACGTTTCGAGTCCAAATGACTCTTCATCAGAATGAAGGAAAAATAAAAAAGAGGTGAAATATAAGCTGGTTTAAGGGGCAGTGGGACAGGAAGAGCTGGATAGCGGGCCAGTGATAGTGGAGATAGCCAAGAGATGTCATAGACAAAAGGACAAAGAGGCATTGACGGTGGTGATATTAGCTAAGAAATATGTTAATGGGGACATTAAAGGTGGAAAGCAGGATGAGCAAGGGACAGATAGTCCTAATGGGGGTGGGGGTGGGTGGGGGGGAATCGAAATAGGCTAAAAGGTAGAGATAAAACAATGGATGGAAATACATTTAAAAATAATGTAAATAGGTGGGAAAAGTAAAATCTATATAAATTATTGAAAAAGGGGGATCAGAAGGGGGTGGGGAAGGAGGAGAGAGTTCATGATCTAAAGTTGTTGAACTCAATATTCAGTCCAGAAGGCTGTAAAGTGCCTAGTCGGAAGATGAGGTGCTGTTCCTCCAGTTTGCGTTGAGCTTCACTGGAACAATGCAGCAAGCCAAGGACGGACATGTGGGCATGAGAGCAGGGTGGTGTGTTGAAATGGCAAGTGACAGGGAGGTCTGGGTCATGCTTGTGGACAGACTGAAGGTGTTCCACAAAGCAGTCACCCGTTCTGCGTTTGGTGTCTCCAATGTGGAGGAAACTGCATTGGGAGCAGTGAATGCAGTAGACTAAAATTAGGGAAGTGCAAGTGAAATGCTTCATCACTTGAAAGGAGTGTTCGGGCCCTTGGACGGTGAGGAGGGGGGAAGTAAAGGGGCAGGTGTTGCACTTTCTGCGGTTGCATGGTAAGGCGCCGTGGGGTTGAGGGGTAGGGGGTAATGGAGGAGTGGACCAGGGTGTCCCGGAGGGAATGATCCCTGTGAAATGCCGCCAGGGAAGATGTGTTTGATGGTGGCATTATGCTGGAGTTGGTGTAAATGGTGGAGGATGATCCTTTGAATGTGGAGGCTGGTGGGGTGATAAGTGAGGTCAAGGGGGACCCTATCATGGTTCTGGGAAGGAGAGGAAGGTGTGAGGGCAGATGCGCGGGAGATGGGCTGGACACGGTTGAGGGCCCTGTCAAACACCGTGGGTGGAAAACCTTGGTTAAGAAAGAAGGAAGACATGTCAGAGGAACTGTTTTTGAAAGTGGCATCATCAGAACAGATGCGACGGAAGCGAAGGAACTGAGAGAATGGGATGGAGTCCTTACAGGAAGCGGGGTGTGAGGAGCTGTAGTCAAGGTAGCTATGGGAGTTGGTAGGCTTGTAATTAATATTGATGGACAGTCTATCACCAGAAATTGAGAGTGAGAGGTCAAGGAAGGGAAGGGAAGTGTCAGTGATGGACCACGTGAAAATGATGGAGGGGTGGAAATTGGAAACAAAATTAATTAATTTTTGCAGATCCAGATGAGAGCATGAAGTGGCACCGAAACAGTCATTGATGTGCCGGAGAAAGAGTTGTGGGAGTAGGACTGGAACAAGGAATGTTCCACATACCCCATAAAGAGACAGGCATAACTGGGGCCCATGCGGGTACCCATAGCCACATCTTTTATTTGGAGGAAGTGAGACGAGTTTAAGGAGAAATTGTTCAGTGAGAGAACAAGTTTTGCCAGACGGAGGAGAGTAGTGGTGGATGGGGATTGTTCAGGCCTCTGTTCAAGGAAGAAGTGGAGAGCCCTCAGACCATCCCGTTGGGGGATGGAGGTGTCGAGGGATTGGACGTCCATGGTGAAGAGGAGGTGGTTGGGGCCAGGGAACTGGAAATTGTTATGATGTAGGGCGTGAGAGGAATTGTGGATGTAATTGGGAAGAGATTGGACAAGGGGAGAGAGAGTGGAGTCAAGATAGAAAGAAATGAGTTTCGTGGGGCAGGAACAGGCTGACACAATTGGTCTGCTGGGACAGTCCTGTTTGTGGATTTTAGGTAGGAGGTAGAAGCGGGCCATCCGAGGCTGGGAGACTATGAAATTGGAATCTGTGGAGGGAAGATCTCCAGAGGAGATAAGGTCAGTGACAGTCCTGGAAACAATGGCTTGATGTTCAGTGGTGGGGTCATGGTCCAGGGAGAGGTAGGAGGAAGTGCCTGCGAGTTGACGCCCAGCCTCTGCGAGGTAGAGGTCAGTGCGCCAGACAACAACAGCACCACCCTTGTCAGCGGGTTTGATAACAAAGTCAGGGTTGGACCTGAGCGAACGGAGTGCGGCAAGTTCAGAAAGAGACAGGTTAGAGTGGCTGAGAGGAGCAGAGAAATTGAGACGACTGATGTCACGTCGACAATTCTCAATGAAAAGATCAAGAACAGGTAAAAATCCAGAGGGAGGGGTCCAGGTGGAGGGAGAATATAGGAGGCGGGTAAAAGGATCCGTTGAACGGGGAGAGGACTCCTGCCCAAAGAAGTGAGCACAGAGGCAAAGGCGGCGGAAGAAGAGTTCAGCATCATGCCGATCCCAAAATTCATTGAGATGAGGGTGTAAGGGTATGAAACTAAGTCCTTTGCTGAGCACTGAACGCTCAGCATCAGAGCGGGGAAGGTCAGGGGGTATGGTGAATACACGGCTGGGGCTGGGATTGGAAAACGGGATGGGGACAGAGGGACGGGCAGGGGTGGAGGGTCCTGGATGGGTGTTGGTGTCGATGAGTTGTTGGAGCTTGCGTTCCTTAGCACTTGAGAGAAAGAGAAAAAGTTTCTTGTTGAGGCATCGGATGAGCCGAAGAATAAAATGAAACTGGGGGTATGCGCAGCTTTGAGAAAGGGTACGGCGGTGCTGCTGGAGGGAGAGGTCGAGTGTGTTCATATGGCGGCGCATGGCACTGAGTGTGAATCTCAGGATGCAGTGAGAACAGCAGTCCGAGCAGCGTTTATGTCCCGGAGATACCTGTAATCCTGGGTGGGTTCGAAACATGAGGGATGGAACTTCAGTTGGAATCATGTGGGGTAAGTCGGAGACAGAGACAGTCACTGAGGAATGAAGTATGGCTGTGAAAGCGGGTTTTAGTAAACACCTTGTCAAACACCAGGAGAGAAATGGAAAGCAATGAAGGTGAACAAGGCAAAAGAGATAGGCAGAAATGCTGTCGGAAAGAAGAGCAATACTTCTTCAAGGTAGACATTCCTTGAAGAGAGGTGGCAGTCAAATTAAACACTTAGATAAACACTAAGTTATGAGACTGTGCCAAAGTATCCAATATGGACAGGCTTCTAGTTCTAACAGGAGCTAAGTTTGCAGAAAGACACACACTGCTAGAACAGATGTCAGAAACACTAAAAAAAATTCCACAGAAAACATTCCTTTCCATTGAATTCATGGCGCAAATGAGCCATTTGGTAGTAAGACAGAAAATGGAGGATACAATGTTAATGGGATGGCGAGTTCGCTTAGAAACAGAACGCAGGCATCAGTATGAAAGGAGATTTGTAACTAGAAACAATGGGGACAGAAAACCTTGGACAATTATTAGGGATTTACAACAAAAGAACCAACCCCAGAAATGCCCAGGGTGTGGTCAATCTGTGTTTTAGATGCGATTTAAAATACTATTATGCAATAAACTGTCCTAAATGATATAATAAGTTGTTTGAAATTAAACATGAGACAGAAGACTCAGAAGTTGATGGAGATATTGACCAAAGAGAAGGCACTGTATTAGTTCTGAGAAGTCTCAGCCCGGTGATGAATGTCTCAGTTGCATAGTCCTTCATTGTGCGCTGTTAAATAGTGGATACACATCTATGGCCTGTGGAACAGCCTGTTTAAAATGCTACTTGGACTCCTTAAATGACAAGGACTGGAATAAGGTTAAGGAATATGAGAGTTCCACCAGTTTTAGATTTGGAGATGATAATACCATGAAATCTTTAAAAAGGTTAGTGATTCCCTGTAAGACAGCTGGATTCAATCATTTCATCAGCACAGATGTAGAGTCTAGCAAAATACCATTTCTGTTGATCAGGCTATCGATGAAGAAAGTGCAAATGAAGCTAGACATGGAAAATGACATGGGGTCATTGTATTTGGAAAACCTGTGGATTTACAATTTATGCAATCTGGACACTACTGTATTCCTTTAATGAAACCTTTAATTTCCTAAGTAGAAAAGATAGAAGTTTTATTAGCATCAGAGGATAGGAATTTACAGGACAAAAAGCAATTTGTGTTAAAATTGCATCAGCAGTTTGCCTACTCATCTTCCCACTGATTAAAAAACTTGCTAAGGGATGGAGAGTACATTAACTTAGAGGAGATAAGTGATAGATGTGATATATGTAAGAAATACAGAAGAACACTGTCCCGGCCGATAGTGAGTCTACCCTTAGCAAGGGATTTCAATGAAGTTGTGGCGATAGATTTAAAGGTGTGGGATAAAGAAAAGAACATTTTTATTTTACATTTCATGGATTTGGCAAAAAGGTTTAGCCAGTCGACAGTTATATATAGGAAAGAAAATAATCAGGTAAGTGGATAGGGACCAAATTGAGACCACCAGTGAAATTCCTCACTGATCATTGGGGACGGGGTGGGGGAGGCTAATTTGCTAACGATGGGTTTTGGGATATGTGCAAAAACATGAATATAATAGTTATGAATACAGCAGCAGAAAGCCCCTTTAGTTATGGACTATGTGAAAGGAATCATGTGGTTATAGATGCGATGCTTCGTAAAATATTGGTGGATAGACCAAGCTATAAATTAACATCAACTGTAGCACGAGCTGTCCATACCAAGAATTCACTGCAGATGGTTGGGGGCTGTAGTCTATATCAATTGGTTTTTGGTAGAAATCCAAAAATTCCTTCAGTCCTGAATGATCATCCCCCAGCTTGGGAGGGAACTACGATCAGCATTTTCTGACCACTTAAATGCGCTACACATGGGTAGAAGATCATTTCTTACAGCCAAAGTTTCAGAAGGAATTTGGTGAGCTGTAAGACATAACATATGATAATCGGAAACGATTTTCAATCAGGGAGACATGGTAAACTATAAAAGAGAAGGATTTAACAAGTGGAAAGGCATAGGTACAGATAGTAAAACAGTCATTTTACTGCATGACTATTCGGGTACACTCGTTGAAATTAATTGACATGGACTATAAATTTGGGGGTCCGGAAAGGATTATAGGAAGTGATGAAGAACCATAGTCATTTTTTAAAAAAAGTTGAATATTTATTGCATTGTGTTTGTAATTTTTAAAAACAGAGTTGAACGCAGGGAATGTCCTCACTCCGACATGTAGGCCGGAATGTTCCAGCATCCCCTCTGTGGTGGGTTCCCCCCTGCCCCCCGTGGCAGGGCCAGTGAGCTATTGAAAGCTCCATTCACACTGGCGGGACCGGAAGATCCCACCGGCATGAGGGGCAGGCAAACTCTGGCCTCAAAGCTTTCTCTAGTTGGGGTGTGGAGTGTGTTATTAAAAATGTTATAACGGAATCCCATAGAGGTTATGGATTTCTCCTTAACAAAGGGAGAGCAAACAATGATGTTCAGCCTCGGAAACAAGGTGTAGGTTTATGTGTGACACAGTTATCGCAGCCAATAGTGCCTGTAGCTGAGTGTTCAGTAGATGGGATGCTGCTGGTGCTCCTTTTCACACACACATTCAGGGGCCCAGCCGGAAAATTATTTAAAAATGTTACAGGGGTGCCTACACGGTGTGATTTGCCCCAGGACTGCACCCTCCTAGGGACGGCCCTGTCTTCCAGTAACAGAAACAGCAGCATTAGCTTGTACTCTTTGCTTATTCTCAGCTTCTGGATCCAGCCTCTCCTTCTTGAGTCTTCAGCTTGTTTGTTCTGCTCCAGTGGACTCGACAACTGCTACTGCACAGCTTGGACTGATTTGTGTCCTTTTATATCATTCAACAAGTTTTAATTTTGATTTCCCAACCTCAGCTTGTTCCTGATTTCCTTGGAGATTGGGAAGTTCAGTTTCATTGCTGTGTTTACTGTTTCAACTTGCCTTTTAGTTTCATTCTCAGTTCAGCTTCTCTTTTGAGGTGAAGCTTGCCTCAAAAAAATGCAAATTACATTTACAAATACAGATTTCTTCACACAACACAGACAACTCAGTGCAGGGGAACCAGGTGATCCGGCTCCATGTCTGTGTGGAGACGTTGGTGTATGGCGAGAGAGGAGGAGTAGGTGAAACAATCCTGTCACACGTCACAATGGAAGGGTTTGTCTCCCCTGTGGGTTCACTGATGTCCCAGGAGGGCCGACAACTGTGTAAAGGCTTCATTACAGAACTCACATCAATAAGGTTTATCCTCTCTGTGAGTGTGTTGATGGATCAGGAGATATGCTGACTGTGTGAAAGACTTGCTAAACACCTCACACCTGAATGGTTTCTCTCCAGTGTGAATGCGCTGGTGCTTCAGGACGTAGGAGAAGTTGGTGATAGCCTTATCACAAACAGCACATCTGAAGAGTTTCTCCCCTATGTGAATCCACTAATGTCCCAGGAGGCTTAAAGACGCCACAAAAACTTTACCACAAATCTCACACTTGAAGGGTTTCTTCCCTGTGTGGATGCTCTGATGGACCAGGAGGTACGATGACTGTGTGAATGATTTGTCACACACCTGACACTTGAATGGTTTCTCCCGTGTGAATGCACCGGTGATTCATGCCAACAACTGTGTGAAGGCTTGTCACATAACTCACACTTGAATCGTTTTTCTCTCATGCAGCTGCCCTTGTGTTACATGTGGGACAACAGATGCACCGTGTTTGTAAGTTTGCTGAGTTCTCCTTACACACCTCACACTTGAATAGCCTCTCACCAGCAGGGATGAGTCAGTGATCCATGAGGCTCGATGAATGACTGAAGCTCTTACCACACTTGGAGCCCACTCACACTTCTTCCCAGCCTCACCCTGACTGATCGCCCACAGCCGAACCTTCAGAAAGGTTGGTTCTGATGGAAAGCTCCACACCACTGACCAGTTTCAGATCTGATGATATGTCAAAGCTCCCCTGACCCGACCGATTTGCAGATGATGGTTTCACTGTCCAACCTTCTCTGTTGAGCAATGTTGTGAAGGGACTGGATGTCTTCCTACAGTTGTGCAGTTGTTCCTTGGTTGATGGTCAGGGTCTATCTGCGATGTCTATCCTCTCTGTATTCTCTGATGTAGTAGGGTGCAATCCTGTAAAACAGGAAAAGGAAACATGATTTCCTCCAACTCCCTCTCCTCCTTTGCTGAAGGGACTGACTCCTCAGTTAGAGACTGTTCCATAGTGAGTGCCAGTCTGCTATTCCCCTGTGTGGGGGATCAGATGCAAGTCCTTTCTTTTTCCTCACTTGACTGTCACACACCCTCTGTTTCCAGCAGGGACACTGGATAGTGACCAGGAGCAGACAACGTGGCTAATTTCTTTCCTCCACCCAGACCCCATCTTCCCAGGCACCATGAGGACAATGGAAAAGACAGTTGGACGGAGTGTAAAACAGGCTATCAATTCACTATGAACTCGAGTCGTGTTGACGAAGACCAGTTTTACCCTTAGAGTATGTGTTTAATATAAAAAACACTAAGAAGTGTGAATTCAATGGAGATTTTGTTTTCCCAAATTATCTGAAGAAAACACACTGGACAGGAAGTGCTAGAAGCTAAGGAATATCTTGCTTCAGTGTAGCTGATTGAAGGGTTCTGGTTTATCCTGGGAAATTAGATACACTGCACTCACTCAGACTGCACATCCCAAATTCAGCTATCAGCCACAGCACTGGGCAAAACTATCAAATCCAAGCCCAGGCTTTTGGGAAAGGCCGAGGCCTTTAAAGGAATTAAAAGACAGTTCAATAAATGTGTCTCTGCCCCTCCCAGATAATTACACCTCACCTTCTCATATTCAGTAATGACCCATCAACAAAACTCAGCCTGTAAATCAGAAGGGAAATGCTTTAAATCTTTAAAGAAGGCATTGAAAGGCATTTCAATAAATGTGCCTCCAAATTGCTCTGGTGCTGGATTAACAATCCAGAGATTGAGGGTTCAAATCCAACCACGGAAAGTTACATACATAGAATTACAGTGCAGAAACAGGCCATTCGGCCCAATTGGTCTATGCTAGTGTTTATGCTTCACACAAGCCTCCTCTCACCCCTCTTCATCTCACCCTATCAGCATTTCCTTCTGTTCCTTTCTCACTCACGTGCTTATCTAGTTTCTAGCAAGAGGCCGGCAGAGAGGTCTGGAGGGGGAGGAAGCATCATTCCCAAGACACTCAGCAGTCACAGAGTGACAATCTGACAACAGGTTCACTCACTGAGCACTGGGTAATTCCCCCCTCTCCCTCTCTTCTCTGTTCATCTGTAAACTGTTCCTCTTTCCTGGTCCCTCTCTCCTGTCCCCCTCTCTCCGTGCATGTGCTGATCCCACCACTGCACGTCATCGCTGTCTTGGATGCTGTGGGTCTTCCTCTTCTGATCTGCTGTCAAACACATCTGAGGCTACACATCCCACACTGATGTTGTCAGTTTGAAAGCCTCTGAGGATGAAGAATGCTGTTCTCATACTAGAAATCTCTGTCAAATGTTTACCAGGGGAACTGAGACAGCAGCTGCAATAAGTGAGGTTTTATTCAGATGGGACAATGACAAGTTTAAATCCCCACCTGATCTGCTGCTCAAAGTCACCTCCATTTCATTGGTCAGTTTCCCAAGCCTCAGGAAACTCATGTTACTCCAGAAATATTTGGATTGGCTGTGAGAGATGTCAATCAGAGAGCCCACCCACTCTTCCCATTCTCTCCTCTTCCTCTTCCACAGCTGGTTCACTTCCTGTAGGGACTGAAAACCAAGTGAGGAGATGGTGAGTGAAGGAACAGAATTTATATTAATTACATCACATAATATCCACACTAATGTTCAGGCCGCCTGACTATCCTGTGGGGAATCAGGTGTGGAAATGCCCCTTATGCTGTGTGAGAAGATCCAGCTGAGAAGTTCTGAGGAACAAAGGGACCTTGGTGTGTGTGTCCATAGATCTCTGAAGGCGGAGGGGTATGTTAGTGGGATGGTGAAAAAGGCATCTGGGACACTTGCCTTTATCAATTGAGTCATAGATTACAAAAGTAGGGAGGTCATGTTGGAGTTGTATAGAACATTGGTGAGGCCACAGCTGGAGTGCTGTGTGCAGTTCTGGTCACCACATTATAGGGAGGATGTGATTGCACGGGAGGGGATGCAGAGGAGATTCACCAGGATGTTGCCTGGGATGAAACATTTAAGTTATGAAGACAGGTTGGATAGACTTGGGTTGTTTTTGTTGGAGCAGAGAAGACTGAGGGGCGATCTGATCGAGGTGTACAAGATTATGAGGAGCGCGGACAGGGATGATAGGGAGCAGCTGTTCCCCTTAGTTGAAGGGTCAGTCACAAGGGGGCATGAGTTCAAGGTGAGGGGCAGGAGGTTTAGGGGGGATGTGAGGAAACACGTTTTTACCCAGAGGGTGGTCTCTGTCTGGAATGCACTGCCTGGGAGGGTGGTGGAGGCGGGTTGCCTCACATCCTTTAAAAAGTACTTGGATGAGTACTTAGCACATCATAACATTCAAGGCTATGGGCCAAGTGCTGGTAAATGGGATTAGGTAGGTAGGTCAAGTGTTTCTCACGTGTTGGTGCAGACTTGATGGGCCGAAGGGCCTCTTCTGCACTGTGAGATTCTGTGAGAGAGCTGTTTACTGGGTGCTTTGTGCTGAACTGTTTGACTGGAGCTGTGTGTTGGATATTGAGTGTGTTTATTGGAAGCATTTCCCTTCTGATTTACAGGCTGAGTTTTGTTGAAGGGTCATTACTGAATATGAGAAGGTGAGGTGTAATTATCTGGGAGGTGCAGTGACACGTTTTTTGAAATGTCTTTTAATGCCGATTTTAAAGATTTTACCTGAAGGCCTCGGCCTTTCCCAAAAGCCTGGGCTTGGATTTGATAGTTTTGCCCAGTGCTGTGGCTGATAGCTGAATTTGGGATGTGCAGTCTGAGTGTGTGCGGTGTATCTAATTTCCCAGGATAAACCAGAACCCTTCAATCAGCTACACTGAAGCAATATTTTCCTTAGCTTCTAGCACTTCCTGCTCAGTGTGTTTTCTTCAAATAATTTGGGAAAAGAAGATTAGAAATTTTAAAATCTCCATTGAATTCACATTTCTCCTCAGTGTTTTTTATATTAAGCACATACTCTAAGGGTAAAACTGGTCTTCACCAGCACAACTCGAGCTCACAGTGAGTTGATAGCTCGTTTTACACTCTGCCCGACTGTCTTTTCCATTGTCCTCACGGTGTCTGGGAAGATGGAAATCTGGGCGGAGAAAAGAAAGTAGCCACATTGTCTGTTCCTGGTCACTATCCAGTGTCCCTGCTGGAAACAGTCAAGTGCGGAAAAAGAAAGGACTTGCATCTGATCCCCCTCACAGGTGAATAGCAGACTGACACTCACTGTGGAACAGTCTCAAACTGAGGAGTCAGTCCCTTCAGCAAAGGAGGAGAGGGAGTTTGAGGAAATCATGTTTCCTTTTCCTGTTTTACAGAAGGATTGCACCGTACTGCACCAGAGAATACAGAGAGGATAGACACTAAAGATAGATCCTGACCATCATCCAAGGAACAACTGCACAACTGTGGGAAGACATCCAGTCCCTTCACAGCATTGCTCAACTCAGAGAAGGTTGGGCAGTGAAACCTTCATCTGGAAATCGGTTGGCTTCAATTATTCATCGAGCCTCATGAATCACTGACTCATTCCGACAGGTGAGAAGCTGTTCAAGTGTGAGGTGTGTGCGGAGGGCTCCACAGGCTCATAAGATCAACACTCAAGGTGCATCTCTTGCAACAACTGTTAAGACAAGGGCTACCACATGGAAGAACAACAATTGAAGTGTGGAGCATGTGATAAAGCTTTTGTGACATCTGCAAAGCTCCTGAGACACCAGAGGATTCACACAGGAGAGAAGCCATTTACATGCGAGGTGTGTGAAAAATCATTTTCTCAGTCATCACATCTCCTGGAGCATCAGAGGATTCACACAGGGGAGAAACCATTCACGTGCAAGGTTTGTGATAAATCATTCTCAAGGTCTTCGGATGTCCGCACGCACCAACGCATTCACACAGGAGAGAGACCGTTCACATGTAAAGTGTGTAGCAAGTCATTTTCGTGGTCATCGGCCCTCCGTGTTCATCAACGCATTCACACAGGGGAGAAACCATTCACATGCGAGGTGTGTGACAAATCATTTTTGCAGTCATCGCACCTCCTCAACCACCAACGCATTCACATCCCAGAGAAACCGTTCACATGCGAGGTGTGTGACAAATCATTCTCACGGTCATCAGACCTTTGTGTACACAAACGCATTCACGCCAGGGAGAAACCATACACGTGTGAGGTGTGTGATAGATCATTCTTGGAATCATCGACCCTCCGCACACACGAGCGCATTCACACAGGGGAGAAGCCATTCAAGTGTGAGGTGTGCAACAAATCATTCTCACAGTCATCGAACCTCCATGTCCACCAACAAATTCACACAGGGAAGAGACCGTACAAATGTGAGGTGTGTGACAAATCATTCTCACAGTTATCAAAGCTTCTGTTCCATCAGACAGTCCACACCGGGGAGAAACCATTCAAGTGTGAGGTGTGTGACAAATCATTCTCACGGTCTCAGAATCTCTGTCTACACCAACGCATCCATACTGGGGAGAGACCATTCAAGTGTAAGGTGTGTGGCAAAGCCTTCACGCAGTCATCGAGTCTCCAAAACCACCAACGGATTCACACAGGGGAGAAACCATTCATGTGTGAGGTGTGTGAAAAATCATTCACAAGGTCAACAGAGCTCCGTGTCCACCAACGCATCCACACTGGGGAGAGACCGTTCAAGTGTGAGATGTGTGACAAAGCCTTCAGGCAGTTAGCGAAGCTCTTGGTCCATCAGAGGATCCACACAGGGGAGAAACCATTCACATGCGAAGTGTGTGATAAATCATTCTCACAGTCATCGAGCCTCCGCAGCCACCAACGCATTCACACTGGAGAGAAACCATTCACGTGCGAGGTTTGTGATAAAGCTTTTGTGATGTCCTCGGCTCTACTGATACACCAGAGGATTCACACGGGGGAAAAACCCTTCAGGTGTGAGGTTTGTAACAAGGCGTTCACCCGCTCCTCTGTTCTCTTGAGACACCAGAGGATTCACATAGAGGAGAAACCGTGAAGTGTGGGGTGTGCAACAAATCATTCTTAGAGTCATCTAAACTCCTGTACCACCAGAGGATCCACACAAGGAAGTAACCATTCAAGTGTGAGATTTGTGATAAAGCTTTCTTGATGTATTCGATGTGAGATATCATTGTGAGTTCTGTCAGAAATCCTTGACACAATTGTTGGTCCTCCTGGAACATCACTGAATCCAACAGGAACTACCTAGCCAATTTTTTACTCCATTTGTCATCAGTGTGAACTCTACACAATCTCACTGCAATGGATGTTCAGTGGTATAGGGGCACAGAAGAAGAAGCAGCTTTCACTCACATCAAACAACTAGTGACAACAACGCCAGTGCTGAGGTACGATGAGGTCATTGGTGAAGTCACCCTGCAGTGAGATGCCAGTGAAACAGGACTTGGAGCAACCCTCATGCAGCAAGGACAACCAGTTGTGTTTGTATCCAGAGCCTTAATACAAACTGAATGACACTATGCACAGATTGAGAAAGAGAACCTGGCTATTGTCTTTGCTTGTGAGCATTTCAACCAGTACCTGTTTAGGAGAGAGAAACTGATGGTGCAGTTTGACAAGTTACTTCAAAGCATCTTAGTCGAACTGCTTCAAATTGCTCCAAAGTATTTACAAATGATGTTACTTCATTTGCAGAGATATCATTTGGAAGTGAAGACTTGAATGCTTTAAAGATTAGGTTTGGAGTGTGTGTGCAGGAACAGACTAAGAACAAAGAACAACAAGTTTTTTTTGTTCAAGTGTGATCATTTTCTTTATGGACTATTTAAATGGTGTAACCTGCAAACAAAAAGGGGGATGTTTGGATAAATCCCTTTGTAAACTGTGGCTTCCCATATTAATGTGACCTCTGATGTCATCATATGTAAATAAAGGTTTGAGGTCAGTAACCATTTTACACACCACATGGAACATTGTTTAGAATTCAAATTCCTCCAAATATGAATAACATGAGTTTCCTGAAGCTTGGGAAACTGACTGGTGAAACGGAGGTGACTTGGAGCAGCAGATCAGGTGGGGATTTAAACTTGTCATTGTCCCATCTGAATAAAACCTCACTTATTGCAGCTGCTGTCTCAGTTCCCCTGGTAAATCTTTGACAGAGATTTCTAGTGTGGGAATAGCCTTCTTCATGCTCGGAGACTTTCAAACTGACAACATCAATGTGGGATGTGTAGCCTTAGATGTGTTTGACAGAGATCAGAAGAGGAAGATACAGCATCCAAGGCAGCAATGACATGCAGTGGTGGGATCAGCACATGCTTAGGGGACAGGGAGACAGAAGGGAAGGGCACGGGATGGAGGGAGCAATTTTCTCCTGGTTTTTCTCCTCTCTGTAGGTAGTCTTGGGGTGGTTAGAATTGGATTTTCAGTAAAGGACTCCGTTTTTATTAAAATAAACAATTGAAGCCAAGAGTCCTGTATAAGTTAATAACACAAGATCAAATAAGCCATTTTAAGACTAACGATAGTGGCTTCTTCATCTATTTTGTCTCCTGCATTATTGTATCATTGTATTAAGATTAATTCAAAGCCTAGATTAAGCTCTGATTGAGTTACGTATTTAATCAGTTATGTTATCAACAACCGATGTAATTGATTTTTGATTGATGTATTTTTATCTATCCATATAATAAACAGGAGTGATTAATTGATTTTGAGTAATTAAAGTTTTAAATTCTCAACCTTTGCAAATGCAGTTTTCAGTTAAAATATGAGGACATTGCAAGAAAGCCCCATGAGGCAGGAACCACAAGACACTGAGGTATCTAATCCTAATGAAAAGGACTTTGTTTAAAATCAGATTAAACCTGGAAGAATAATGAAGCCATTGTTCTTTATGGGTGATATATGCCGTCCTTTTGCACTGGGTGTCATCAACTGGAAGTTGTAATTAAGAACCAATTAAATCAGCTCAGTGACAGTCAGGACCAATGGCCTGGCCAGTCGTGGCCTGACAGTCACTGGGGTGAGAATCAGAAAAAAACAGAAATATGAAGTCTTGATAAATCGAAAGGGTTGCAAGGGAAAGGCCGAGACCTTAAGAAGGCATTCAGAGACATTCAATAAATGTGTCTCCAGGTATGACAGCTAAATTGTTAGGTGCTAGATTAACAATCCTGTGATTAATAGTCATTTGGATGTACAGAACTTCAGTATTCCTGAAAAAAGATGTTTTGTTGAAGCTTTTCGTTTCGCACTCATCAGGACAATTACAAGAATCCCAATGTCAGGGGAAGCAACAACATTATACTGTATGAGAAGAAAGTGCTGATTGGTTGGCAAGTGAATACTGGTTTGTAGAGGCGCTGCCATGGAGAATGCACCAGTTAATGGTGACTGACAGTTAACTGCCAAACATTGTTTGAAATTTAAACCAGGCAGCTTGACTTTGATTGGTTAAGACATTGACCCTGAGGAATGAACTAGCGAGTGGCTATCACTTATTTTGTGTAGCTGAAACAAGCATAATGTGTGTACATGCTATAAGATTGGCCTTATCAGCAATCTCATAAATCCATTTGTTCACCATGCAAGCTTGATGCTGAAATAGGATGCATCTAAGACATCCTGCAGGCTAATGGCTACGCTGATAACAGCTTGAAATGATCTATCTCACAAACTCATGAACGGGCCTAAAGTCATCACCTTCAGCCTGAAAAGTGTCCAGTCTATGTCAGATTACCCTGGAAGGGCAGGGTATCTCAAAAATGTGAGCAACAGGTGGACCTAGCTGATTCACGCTGCTGTTGTGCAGTAGCACCATGAGTGGCATTTGCCACTAACAGGACGCTGTCGTCAAGCCAAAATGACCATCTGCCTATCACACAAATGAGTAATGTGGTAAATGAATTTTAGTGTCAGATTGATGCTAGGTATGTAGGCCGTACGTCCCAAAGACTGGCGGATTGTGTCAAACAGCATGTCCCTTCCACTGTTCGTAACAGGCAAGGTACAGACTGCACCCAACCAACCCATGTTTGTAAAACTCAAAACACAGTGTCCAACATTAGATGTGATTCTGCGATTGGAGAACATTTGCTAAATAATGCTCAATGTGCTAAAAATTACACTGACAGCCAATTTAAGATTGTCAGTTGGGTTCACAATGTGGTGCCTTTGCATGTACTGGAAGCTACACATTTTAATACACAGGACCCTGTTCTTTGCAGACAGAAAGAACATGTACATACATTGCACCTGTTTCAGCTAAAGAAAATAAGTGACAGCCATTCTCTGACTCATTCCTTGGGGTAATACATTGACTAATCAGAGTCAAGCTGCCTGGTTTAAATTTCAAACAATGCTTGGTAGTTAACTGTCAGTCAGCATTAACTGGCACAGGACAGAGGGAGCATAGGAGAGAGAGGGGCACAAGAGAGAGGAGGGCATAGGTGTCACGCTGTGACTCCAGGAGTGACTTGGGGAGTGACAGTAATCTTCACTCCTCACGAGACCTTTCTGTGGCCTTTTGCACCAGACCTGATGATATATCACTTATCTGACTCTTTGCTCTGCCTCTCACCTGGGCCCCACATCCCTTTCCAGCTATATAATATTGGAGAGTCCTCTAGACACCGCACATCTAGTGGTGGGAGTGTACACTGCAGCCTAATTTCACTGAGGAATACCAGGGATTTTCAGGCAGTAGACGGTTATTGAACGGAGGTCTTGAGTCCCAGTGGGTAGCGACCCTGCCCGTGAGACAGAAACTCTGGGTTCAAGTCCCACTCCAAGACTTAATGCTAAGGAAAATGTGTTCATAACACAGCCAACTAGGCGGAAAATGAACTTGTAAATCCTTCCAACACACGGCAATTGCAGGCAGTAAGAGTGGGAGAGATTCCTGGTCAGTCATGTGATGGAAATTGGAGCCTCGACCATCACTATCCATAGCTCCAGGCTACAATGTGCATATAAGTGTGGATATTGCCACAGCAACACAGACTCCTTGGGAGGCCTGTTAGCTCAGTTGGCTGGATGGCTGGTGTAGATCAGATTGGTGCCAACAGAATGGGGCTCAATCCCAGTTCCAGCTGGGATGGATTTGGATCTGCCTCTGCCATTCCTGTACTGGAGCTCATGGCAATGTGGGTCAGACCTGCCTTTGGGCAGAGAACTCAAGAAGAAGATGGTTGTTCTGGTGTGTGGCTCTATTTGAGTCAGTGGGAATCAGGATGTTTGGGTTTTTGTTTGATGTGGGGATCCTCTATCAGTACCGAGTCCGTAGGTTGTTCCTCACTCCTGCAGTCTACCCACTTTTCTCCATCAGTTTCACTGCTCCAAACACCAGGGACTTTACCACCTTTCACAGCTTCAGGAAGGCTAATAGAATGCCATCCTTTATTATGAGAGGAATTGAACATAAAAGTAAGGATAAAAGCAAAAAATTGCAGATGCTGGAAATCTGAAATAAAAGCAAAAAATGCTGGAAAAATTCAGAAGGTCTGACAGCATCTGTGGAGAGAGAAACACTTAATGTTTTGAGTCTGCACAACTCTTCTTCACAGCTCTGTAGAAATCATACAGACTCGAAAACATATATCCACAGATGCTGTCAGACCTGCTGAGTTTTTCCATAATTTTCTGTTTTTATAAAAGTAAGGATGTTATGTTTCAGTTATACTGGGCATTGGTGAGACCACATCTCGAATATTGTGTGCAGTTTTGGCTTCCTTATTTAAGGAAAGATGTAAACGCGTTCGAGGCAGTTCAGAGGAGGTTTACTAGATTGAAACCTGGAATGTGTAGGTTGTGTTATGAGGAAAGGTTAGACAGACTGGGCTTGTTTCCACTGGAGTTTAGAAGAGGGGTGACTTAATTGAAGTATATAAGATCCTGAATGGTCTCAACAAGGTGGATGCAGAAGGAATGTTTCCTCTTTGGGTGAGTCCAGAACTAGGGGACACTGTTTGAAATTAAGGGTCGCCCTTATAGGACAGAGAAAGAGAGAACTTTTTTCTCTTAGAGGATTGTGCGACTTTGGAAATCTCTGCCTCTGAAGATGGTGGAGACGGGGTCACTGAATATTTTTAAGGCAAGGGAATCAAAGGTTATCAGGGGTAGATGGGAATGTAGAAATTGAAACACAAACAGATCAGCCATGATCTTATTGAATGGTGGAGCAGGCTCAAGGGGCCCAATGACCTACTTCTGCTGCTATTTTGGATGTTCGTATGAACCCAGACACAAAGACAACACTGACACCTGCAACTCTAACTCCTCCTTCTTCCTTAACCGAGGTTTTCCACCCACGGTCGTTGACAGGGCCCTCAACCGTGTCCGGCCCATCTCCCGCGCATCCGCCCTCACTCCTTCTCCTCCCTCCCAGAAACATGATAGGGTCCCCCTTGTCCTCACTTATCACCCCACCAGCCTCCGCATTCAAAGGATCATCCTCCGCCATTTCCGCCAACTCCAGCATGATGCCACTACCAAACACATCTTCCCTTCACCCCCCCTTATCGGCATTCCGTAGGGATCGCTCCCTCCGGGACACCCTGGTCCACTCCTCCATCACCCCCTACTCCTCAACCCCCTCCTATGGCACAACCCCTTGCCCACGCAAAAGATGCAACACCTGCCCCTTCACTTCCTCTCTCCTCACCGTCCAAGGACCCAAACACTCCTTTCAAGTGAAGCAGCATTTCACTTGCATTTCCCCCAACTTAGTCTACTGCATTCGTTGCTCCCAATGTGGTCTCCTCTACATTGGAGAGACCAAACGTAAACTGGGCGACCGCTTTGCAGAACACCTGCGGTCTGTCCGCAAGAATGACCCAAACCTCCCTGTCGCTTGCCATTTTAACACTCCACCCTGCTCTCTTGCCCACATGTCTGTCCTTGGCTTGCTGCATTGTTCCAGTGAAGCCCAACGCAAACTGGAGGAACAACACCTCATCTTCCGACTAGGGACTTTACAGCCTTCCGGACTGAATATTGAATTCAACAACTTTAGGTCGTGAGTCCCCTCCCCCATCCCCACCCCCTTTCTGTTTCCCCCTTCTTTTTTTTCCCAATAAATTATAAAGATTTTCCTTTTCCCACCTATTTCCATTATATAAAATAAAAAAAAAAACCCACTAGAGCTATACCTTGAGTGCCCTACCATCCATTCTTAATTAGCACATTCGTTTAGATAATATCACCAACTTTAACTTTAACACCTATGTGTTCTATTGTACTATTGTTGTTGACATCTTTTGATGATCTGCTTCTATCACTGCTTGTTTGTCGCTACAACCACACCAACCCCCTCCACCTCTCTGTCTCTCTATCTCTCCGCCCCCCACACACACACCTTAAACCAGCTTATATTTCAGCTCTTTCCTGGACTCGAACTCAAGTTCTGTCGAAGGGTCATGAGGACTCGAAACGTCAACTCTTTTCTTCTCCGCCGATGCTGCCAGACCTGCTGAGTTTTTCCAGGTAATTCTGTTTTTGTTTTGGATTTCCAGCATCCGCAGTTTTTTTTTTTTTTTTTTGTTTTTATCTCTGTGTTTAATTGACTGCCACTGCTCTTCAAGAAATGCCTACCTCCTTGAAGAAGTTCTGTTCCTCTCTGCGACAAGATTTCCGGATTTCTCTGTTGCCTTGTTCACCTTCATTGCTTTCCATTTCTCTCCTAGTGTTTGACAAGGTGTTTACTAAAACCCGCTTTCACAGCCATATCTCCTTTCTCAGTGACTGTCTCCGTCTCCGACTTACCCCACATGGATTTCAACTGAAATTCCACCCCTCATGTTTCGAACCCACCCAGGATTATAGGTATCTCCGGGACATAAAACGTTTCTCGGACTGCTGTTCCCGTCACATTCTGAAATCCACTCTCAGTGCCATGCGCCGCCATATGAACACACTCGACCTCTCCCTCCAGCAGCACCGCCGTACCCTTTTTCAAAGCTGCGCGTGCCCCCAGTTTCATTTTATTCTTCGGCTCATCCGACGCCTCAACAAGAAACTTTTTCTGTTTCTCTCAAGTGCTAAGGAACGCAAGCTCCAACAACTCATCGACACCAACACCCATCTAGGACCCTCCACCCCGGCCTGTCCCTCCGTCCCCACCCCATCTTCCAATCCCAGCCCCAGCCGTGTATTCACTATACCCCCTGACCTTCCCCTCTCCGATGCTCAACGTTCAGTGCTCAGCAAAGGACTTAGTTTCATACCCTTACGCCCTCAACTCAATGAATTTCGGGCTCGGCATGATACTGAACTCTTCTTCCGCCGTCTTCGTCTCCGGGCTCACTTCTTTGGGCAGGAGTCCTCTCCCAGTTCAACGGATCCTTTTACCCATCTTCAATATTCTCCCTCCACCTGGACCCCTCCCTCTGGATTCTTACCTTCTCTCGATCTTTTCATTGAGAACTGTCGGCGCGACATTAGTCGTCTCAATTTCTCTGCTCCTCTCACCCATTCTAACCTGTCTCTCTCTGAACTTACTGCACTCCATTCTCTCAGGTCCAACCCTGACATTGTCATCAAACCCGCTGACAAGGGTGGTGCTGTTGTTGTCTGGCGCACTGACCTCTACCACGCGGAGGCTGAGCGTCAACTCGCAGACACTTCCTCCTACCTCTCCCTGGACCATGACCCCACCACTGAACATCAAGCCACTGTTTCCAGGACTGTCACTGACCTCATCTCCTCTGGGGATCTCCCTCCCACAGCTTCCAACCTGATAGTTGCCCAACCTCGGACGGCCCGCTTCTATCTCCTACCCAAAATCCACAAACAGAACTGCCCCGGTAGACCGATCGTCTCAGCTTGCTCCTGCCCCACAGAACTCATTTCTCGTTATCTTGACTCCCTTCTCTCTCCCCTTGTCCAGTCCCTTCCCACCTACATCCGTGATTCCTCTGACACCTTACGTCACATCAACAATTTCCAGTTCCCTGGCCCCTACCACTTCCTCTTCACCATGGACGTCCAATCCCTCTACACCTCCATCCCCCACCAGGATGGTCTGAGGGCCCTTAGCTTCTTCCTCGAACAGAGGCCCGAACAATCCCCATCCACCACTACTCTCCTCCGTCTGGCTGAACTTGTTCTCACGCTGAACAATTTCTCCTTCAACTCCTCTCACTTCCTCCAAATAAAAGGTGTGGCTATGGGTACCCGCATGGGCCCCAGCTATGCCTGTCTCTTTATGGGGTATGTGGAACATTCCTTGTTGCAGTCCTACTCCGGCCCCCTTCCACAACTCTTTCTCCGGTACATCGATGATTACTTTGGTGCTGCTTCATGCTCTCGTCAGGACTTGGAAAAATTTATTAATTTTGCTTCCAATCTCCACCCCTCCATCATTTTCACGTGGTCCATCTCTGACACTTCCCTTCCCTTCCTTGACCTCTCTGTCTCAATCTCTGGTGATAGACTGTCCACCAATATCCATTACAAACCCACCGACACCCACAGCTATCTCGACTACAGCTCCTCACACCCCACTTCCTGTAAGGACTCCATCCCATTCTCTCAGTTCCTTCGCCTCCGTCGCATCTGTTCCGATGATGCTACATTCAAAAACAGTTCCTCTGACATGTCCTCCTTCTTCCTTAACCGAGGTTTTCCACCCACGGTCGTTGACAGGGCCCTCAACCGTGTCCGGCCCATCTCCCGCGCATCCGCCCTCACTCCTTCTCCTCCCTCCCAGAAACATGATAGGGTCCCCCTTGTCCTCACTTATCACCCCACCAGCCTCCGCATTCAAAGGATCATCCTCCGCCATTTCCGCCAACTCCAGCATGATGCCACTACCAAACACATCTTCCCTTCACCCCCCTTATCGGCATTCCGTAGGGATCGCTCCCTCCGGGACACCCTGGTCCACTCCTCCATCACCCCCTACTCCTCAACCCCCTCCTATGGCACAACCCCTTGCCCACGCAAAAGATGCAACACCTGCCCCTTCACTTCCTCTCTCCTCACCGTCCAAGGACCCAAACACTCCTTTCAAGTGAAGCAGCATTTCACTTGCATTTCCCCCAACTTAGTCTACTGCATTCGTTGCTCCCAATGTGGTCTCCTCTACATTGGAGAGACCAAACGTAAACTGGGCGACCGCTTTGCAGAACACCTGCGGTCTGTCCGCAAGAATGACCCAAACCTCCCTGTCGCTTGCCATTTTAACACTCCACCCTGCTCTCTTGCCCACATGTCTGTCCTTGGCTTGCTGCATTGTTCCAGTGAAGCCCAACGCAAACTGGAGGAACAACACCTCATCTTCCGACTAGGGACTTTACAGCCTTCCGGACTGAATATTGAATTCAACAACTTTAGGTCGTGAGTCCCCTCCCCCATCCCCACCCCCTTTCTGTTTCCCCCTTCTTTTTTTTCCCAATAAATTATAAAGATTTTCCTTTTCCCACCTATTTCCATTATATAAAATAAAAAAAAACCCACTAGAGCTATACCTTGAGTGCCCTACCATCCATTCTTAATTAGCACATTCGTTTAGATAATATCACCAACTTTAACTTTAACACCTATGTGTTCTATTGTACTATTGTTGTTGACATCTTTTGATGATCTGCTTCTATCACTGCTTGTTTGTCGCTACAACCACACCAACCCCCTCCACCTCTCTGTCTCTCTATCTCTCCGCCCCCCACACACACACCTTAAACCAGCTTATATTTCAGCTCTTTCCTGGACTCGAACTCAAGTTCTGTCGAAGGGTCATGAGGACTCGAAACGTCAACTCTTTTCTTCTCCGCCGATGCTGCCAGACCTGCTGAGTTTTTCCAGGTAATTCTGTTTTTGTTTTGGATTTCCAGCATCCGCAGTTTTTTTGTTTTTAACTCTAACTAGTTACCACTTTAAATCAAATCAAACTTTCAGGCTGTCAGTTTACAGGGGGAGAAGCATTCTATACTCAGTCTTGGAATTTAAACCCTTAGAAATTGAATCTAATACAACAGAAATATGTTACTGTCAGCTGTGGCTTAGTTAGCACTCTCGTCTCTGAGTCAGGAAGTTGTGGGATCAAGTCTCACTCCAGAAACAAGAACACTGAGGCTGACAATCCAATGCAGTACTGAGGGAGAGCTGCACTGTCAGAGGTACCATCTGCCCTCTCAGATGAATCTAAAAGATCACATGACACAACATTGTAGAAGAGGAGGGGAGTTATCCCTGATGTCAATATGGATCCCACAGTCAATGTCACAACAACATTATTTGGTCACTAACACATTGCTGTTTGTGGGAGCTTGATGTGTACAAATTGGCAACCAATTAAAGCAATGACTACACCAAGGAACTCTTCATTGGCTAGAAAGTGCATTTGGACACCTGAGTTCATGAAAGTTGATATAAAGATGCAAGTCTTTCTTTCTTATGAAAACATTATACTTCCTGTGAACTGGAAATTATAAACTCATTGACGGGGAAAACATAGAGATAAAAACAAAAAACTGCACATGCTGGAAATCCAAAACAAAAACAGAATTACCTGGAAAAACTCAGCAGGTCTGGCAGCATCGGCGGAGAAGAAAAGAGTTGATGTTTCGAACTGAAGTTCTGTTGAAGGGTCATGAGGACTTGAAACGTCAACTCTTTTCTTCTCCGCCGACGCTGCCAGACCTGCTGAGTTTTTCCAGGTAATTCTGTTTTTGTGATGGCGAAAACATGCCAGCCCACAGTGACATTGACCAATATATTGTGTACAGGACTCTTACTGTGCTCCCGAGTGTTTCAGTGAATAGGAACACAGCATGCTGACAAATCAGGTAGATTGAGTGAGTGAATTTATTGTGAGTTATAAATTAATATAGAAGATTGATAAAACACAGACAAACAACAATACAATATTCAGCTTACACCAAACCTTGAACCAACCACAGTGACAAAGCATTTGAAAATAACTCAAGATCTTTCCCAGAACATGAAATGGGTCTTGGAAGAGTGTAAATTGAACATATCACCGTTATCACATTGAGGTATGATGGGCACTGGGAACGAGGTCTATAGAGACTCACCACCACTCGCTCCCTCGCCTAATTCAGGATAGTAGTCCTCCCAGGCAGCAGAGTACAAATATTACCCATGGTATTAGTCAAACACATGTCACCCGAAGAGGATCTGTTTATAATTCACCAACTAAAGCAGGGTCCAGTTCTATCTCATACATATACACACAACGCGCCCCCCCCCCATCTAAATCCCAACTCTCTGTCCTCCATTCACCACAATGCTTCTGTAAGCATCAATCTGGTTTAACCACTCCCTCATATCCACCTTCTACACCCTTGTTCCCAAAAATTACCTTTATTCCTTTCCTGCTCGATCTCCCTGCTTCTCAAGTCCAAGGGATGAATATTTGAGCGTATCTGGCAGACAACTGGTTTAGCCATCCATCACCAAATCTGACTGGACCATATCAAGCACTAGTGTTCCTGCTTTCCGCTGCCAAAACTGCTCATTACTCCAGGAGCAGCCTGAAGAGAAAAGATAACCCACAACTTCTCCTCCCCAAAACCAACTGTGTCCTTGTGGAAGTTATGTTCCAGCTGTACAGAGCTCTGTTTAGACCCTATCTGGAGAACTGTGTTCAGTTCTGGGCACCGCACCTCAGGAAGGATATATTGGCCTTGGAGGGAGAGCAGCGTAGATTCACCAGAATGTTCCTGGGGCTAAAGGGGTTAAATTATGAGGACAGGTTGCACAGACTTTGCTTGTATTCCCTTGAATGTAGAAAATTAAGGCGTAATCTAATTGAGGTGTTTAAGATGATTGAACAAGTTGGTAGAGTAGTTAGAGAGAAACTATTTCATCACAAAGATCGCCTGCTCCCCACTCTGTAACATCACCCATTTCCAACACCCCCACCCCCGCATTAGTCCATCTGCTGTTGAAATCCTCATCCATGCGGTTGTTACTTCTAGACTGGAATATACCATTCCAATGTTCTCCTGTCCAGCTTCCCATCTTCCACCCTCCATAATCTTCAGGTCAGCTAAAACTCTGCGGTGTCTATCCTAACTCACACACCTATCACCTCTGTGCCCGCTGACCTATACTGGTTGCCAGTCCCCCGGTGTCTCCAATTTAAAATTCTCATGCCCAAATACAAATTGTTCCACGGTCTCATGCCCCCCTGTCTTTGTCACCTCTAGCCCCATCTCCCTCCGAGATCTCTGCACTCATCCAGTCTTTAGTCCATGCTCCCGCCTCCACTCCCTTCACCTGACCATCGACAGCCTGGTCATCCAGGCTCCATGCTCATGAATTCCCTCCTTAAACCTCTCTGCATCTTCATCTATCTCCCCTCATTAACGACCCTCCTTAAATCCCACCTGCATCTTCATCTATCTCCCCTCATTAACGACCCTCCTTAAATCCCACCTCTTTGATCATATTTTTGGTCGTCCCCTCCTAATATCTCCTTCTTTGTCTCGGTGTTAATTTTTCTCTGATTACGTCTCTATGAAACACTTTGGGATGTATGACTATATTAAAGCGCTCTATAAATACAAGCTGCTGTCCTCTCACATTCCCTCCAATCCTCAAGGTACTAACCTGGAGTACAGACTGTGGGCACTCCTGATAGCTGGCTCACTTTACCAGCACATGGGGCTTAGTATTAAAATTCGAGCTAGGATTTTCAGGGAAGATGTCAGGAAGCGACAGAAAGGCAGGCAGTGCAGAAGTCCCTGAGTGTATCTCACTCTGCAACCAGTATTCACCCTCCTGCCTCAGGGCGCTCTGCAGCTGTTCATTTACATCCTTGACCCTGGAATCAGGGAGGCAACACACCATCCTGGATTCTGCGGTTGCAGAAATGCCTGTTTGTACCCCTAACTATTGAATCTCCTATCAATATTGCTCTTCTAGTCTTCTTTGTACCCCCTGTACAGCTGATCCAGCTGTGATACCGTGGACTTGGCTCTGTCTGTACTCCCCAGATCAAACATCAGTTCTGAATGCTGATATTGATCTGGGGAGTACAGACAGAGCCAAGTCCACGGTATCACAGCTGGATCAGCTGTACAGGGGGTACAAAGAAGACTGGAAGAGCAATATTGATAGGAGATTCAATAGTTAGGGGAACAGACAGGCATTTCTGCAACCGCAGAATCCAGGATGGTGTGTTGCCTCCCTGATTCCAGGGTCAAGGATGTAAATGAACAGCTGCAGAGCGCCCTGAGGCAGGAGGGTGAACAGCCAGGGGTCATGGTCCACATTGTTACGAACAACATAGAGAGATGTGGTCCTGCAGTCAGAATTTAGGGAGCAAATCAGCAAAAAGGACCTCAAAAGTAGTGATCTCCGATATTAATCCCAGTACCTGGTGCAAGTGAGTATAGAAATAGGAAGATAAAGCAAATGAATGTGAGACTGGAGAGATGGAGGTGCATGGAGGGCTTTAGATTCTTGGGAATTGAGATCAGTTCTGGGGGAGATGGGACCTCTACAGGCTGCGTGGGTTACACCTAGACAGAGCCGGGACCAATTTCCTTACAGGGCTATTGGCTGCTCGTTTTGGGGAGGGTTTAAACTAGGGTGTGAACCAGGACATCATACTAGAGAAGAACACCAAGGCACATGGAGTGTTCGGAGAGACAGATAGCACTACAGGAGGAAATAGTAAGATATCAGGTGAGGTCAGAGTAAGAGGGAAAGTAATAAAGTCTAAATTAGGATTACATGCATGTTTGTGAATGTGCAGAGAGTGGTAAAGAAGATTGGCAAGCTCAGGCACAGATAGTCATGTTAAATATGATGTTGTGGCTCAAAGAAGGGCAGGAGAGGGTGTCAAATATTCCTGGATACAAGTTGTTAATGAAAGAGAGGGAAGGAAGGAAAGGAGGAGGGGTGGCAGCATTAATTAAGGAGAACATTGCAGTGCTGGAGAGAAAGGATGTCTCAGAGGGTCAAGGACAGAATCAATTTGGCTAGAAGTTAGGAACAAAAAAAGGTGCAATTACATTGCTTGGTGTGGTCTATTGGCCACCAACTAGTGCGAAAGATGTAGAGGAACAATTTAGAAGGAAATTACAGAGTGGTGCAAGAATTATAGAGTAGTTATAATAGGAGACTTTAATTATCTGAATATTGACTGTGATAATAGTGGTGCAATTGGTAGAGAAAGGAAAGAGTTCCTAGAGTGTGTTCAGGAGAATTTTCCATTGCAGTATGATTCCACTCCAATGAGAAAGGAAGCATTGCTGGACCTGGTTCTTAGGAATGAGATGGGCCAGGTGGATCAAGTGTCAGTAGGAGAACATTTAGGGACATTGATCATTGTATCATATGGTTAAGGTCGGCTATGGAAAGGGCAAAGAACAATCCAGAGGAAGAATAATTAACTGGAGGAAAGCCAACTTCAATGGGGTAAGAATGGATCTGACCCAGATTAACTGGAATCAAAGGTTGGCAGGAAAAATGGTAACTGAACAATGGGCTGCCTTTAAAGAGGAGATAGATCAGGCAGAGTCAAGGGATAGTCCCATGAAGGGCAAAAGCAGGGCAAAGAAACCCAAAGCTCCCTGGATGACAAAGGAGATAGAGATCAAGATGAAACAGAAACAGTGCGCTAATGACAGACATCAGATGGTCAATACAACAGAGAACCAGACTGAATATCGAAAGTTCAGAGGAGAATTGAAGAAGCAAATAAGAGAAGGAAAGAGAGAATATGAGAAAAGACTGGCAGCTAACATAAAGGGAACTCAAAAGTCTTCTGCAGGTTTATAAACAGTAAAAGGAGGAGTGGGGCCAGGGGCATCATCTGGTGTGTCAGGAGCCAAAAAGGGGATTTCGCCATGGAGGCAAGCGGTGTAGTTAATGTATTAGATGAATATATTGCATCTGTCTTCAACAAGATGCTGCTGCGCAGGTCATGGTGAAAAAGTAATTAGTTCAATGCTTGTAACAGGTGCAAACTGGGTGTTAATAGATCTTTAGAATTCGCTCCCTGTACCTCTGCATCTTTATCTCTCTCTCTTTGCTTAGGACCATCCTTAAGTCCCATCTCACTGACCATATTTTTGGTCATCCCCTCTTACTATTTCCTTCTTTGTCTCGGTGTTAATTTTTCTCCGATGACGTCTCTATGAAACACTTTGGGATGTTTGACTATATTAAAATACTCTATAAATACAAGCTGTTGTCTTCTCACATTCTCTCCAATCCTCAAGGTACTGACCTGGAGTATAGACTGTGGGCATTGATTGGCCTCCAGTGCTCTGTTTGAGTGGCCATTCAGCATGTGTAGACCCAGACAGTGAATGTTGTGAGGCAATGGAGACTGTCACAGCCGAGACACATCCTGCCCTCCTCCTGACTTCCCAGCTGGGGTCACTGATGAGGAACGAGATTCCTGGCTGATTCTCCCCCTCCATAGACCAGAGAAGCTGGGGCTAATTGAAGTCCCTCCATCACTACCCCAGGAATGGCTCCTCCCCCAGGTGCTTGTGCTGGTGGATTAGAATCTTTACTTAAATGCACATAGTATTCAGAACAAAATAAATGAATTAAAGGCACAAATAGAGATTAATGGGTATGATCTTATAGCCATTACAGAGAAATGGTTACAAGGAGATCAAAGCTGGGAACTAAATATTCAGGGGTATGTGATTTTTCAAAAGGACAGGCAAGAAGGGAAAGTGGTGGGATAGATTTATTAGTACGAGATGGAATAAGTATGATAGCGAGAAATGATCTTGGATCGGAACATGTGGAATCCATATGGGTGGAGGCAAGAAATAACAAGGTGAAGAAGACACTAGGAGGAGTAGTCTATAGGCCCCCTAACCGTAGCTATGCTGTCGGACAGAATAAAGCAGGAGATAATGAGGGCATGTAAAAAAGGCAATATAATAATCATGGGTGACTTTAATCTCCATGTAGATTGGGAAAATCAAATTGGCATAGGTAGCCACGAGCAAGAATTCATATAGTGCATTCGGGACAGTTTCTGAGAACAATATGTTGTGGACCCAACCAGAGATCAGGCTATTTTGGATCTGATAATGTGTAATGAGGCAGGTTTAATAAATGAGCTCAGAGTAAAAGATCCCATAGGAAACAGTGACCATAACATGGTGGATTTAAGCATTCAGTTTGAGAGTGAGAAGCTTAGTTTGGAAACAACTGTGCTAAACTTAAATAAGGATAATTACAAAGGAATGAGGGCAGAGTTGGCTGGAGTGGACTGGGAAAGAAATCTAGCAGAAAAGGCGGTTGATGAACAACGGCAGACATTTAAGAAAATACTTCATGACTTACAACAAAGATATATCCCAGTGAGGAAGACGGATCCTCGGAAGGGGATAAACCAACCAGGGTTAACCAAGGAAGTTAAGGGTAGTATCAAAGTGAAAGAGAAAACATACAATGTGGCAAAGATTAGTGGTAAGCCTGGGTATTGGGAAAGTTTTTAAAACCAACAGAAGATGACCAAAAAAATAATGAGGGAAAAAATAAACTTTGAGGATTAACTAGCAAGTAACATAAAAACTGTCAGTAAGAGCTTTTTTAAATATAGAAAAAGGAAGAGAGAGGCCAAAGTGAACATAGGCCCTTTAGAGAATGAGACTGGGGAAATAATAATGGGGAACCAGGAAATGGCAGAGGAGTTGAATAAATACTTTGCATCAGTCTTCACAGTAAAAGACACTAATAGCATTCCAAAAATACTAAATAATCATGGGGAAAAAGCAGGGGAAGAAATAAATACAACAACTATCACTAGAGAAAAAGTACTAGGGAAGTTAATGGGGCTAAAGGCTGATAAGTCCCCTGGACCTGATGGTTGCATCCTAGGATATTAAAGGAAGTAGCTGCAGAGATAGTGGATGCATTGGTAGTAATCTTCCAAGAATCCTTAGATTCTGGAAAAGTCTCAGTGGATTGGAAAACTGCCAATGTAACATGCTTTTTCAAAAAGGGAGGGAAACAAAAACAGGTAACTTTCGGCCAGTTAGCTTAACATCTGTCATTGGGAAAATGTTGGCGTCTATTATAAAGGATGTAATAGCAGAGCACTTAGAAATGCATAATATAACCAAGCAGAGTCAGCATGGTTTCATGAAGGGGAAATCATGCCTGACAAATTTATTAGAATTCTTTGAGGAGGTAACAAGCAGGATAGAAAAAGGAAAACCAGCAGATGTAATATATTTGGACTTCCAAAAGGTGTTCGATAAGGTATTGCACATGAGGCTACTTAATAAGATAAGAGCCCATGGTGTTGGGGGTAGTCTATTAGCATGGATAGAGAACTTGCTAATTAATAGATGACAGAGAGTTGGGATATAGGGGGCATTTTCAGGATGGCAACCTGAAGTGCCACAGGGATCAGTGCTGGGGCCACAATTATTTACAACATATATTAACGATTTAGATGAGAGAAATGAATGTATTATTGCCAAGTTTGCGGATGACACAAAAATAGGCAGAAGGCAAGTGGTGAGGGTGACACAAAGAATCTACAGAGAGATAGAGACTGGTTAAGTGAGTGGGCAAAAACGTGGCAGAAGGAATATAATGTGGAAAAGTGTGAGGTTATGCACTTTGGTAGGAAGAATAGAGGAGCTGAATATTATCTAAATGGAGAAAGACTGAAGAAAGCTGCAGCACAGAGGGATTTGGGGGTCCTTGTGCATGAATCCCAAAAAGCTAACATACAAGTTCAGCAGGTAATAGAGAAGGCAAATGGAATGTTGGCCTTTATCTCAAAGGGAAAGGAGTATAAAAATAGGGAAGTTTTGCGAAAACTATACAAGGCGCTAGTTAGACCACACCTAGAATACTGTGAACAGTTTTGGTCCCCTTATCTAAGGAAAGATATACTGGCATTGGAGGCAGTCCAGAGAAGGTTCACTAGGTTGATCCCGGGGATGGCGGAATTTTCTTATGAGGAGAGGTTGAGTAGGTTGGGCCTGTACTCATTGGAGTTTAGAAGAATGAAAAGCAACCTTATTGAAAAACATATAAGATTCTTAGGGGGCTGGACAGGGTAGATTCTGAGAGGTTGTTTCCCCTGTGGGAGAGTCTAGGACCAGAGGGCATAATCTCAGAATAAGGGGGGCCCATTTAAAACAGAGAAGAGGAATTTCTTCTCTCAGAGGGCTGTTAATCTGTGGAATTCTTTACCGCAGAGGGCTGTAGAGGCTGGGTCATTAAATATATTCAAGGATGAGATAGACAGATTTTTAATCAGTAAGGGAATCAAGGGTTATGGGGAAAAGACAGGAAAGTGGAGTTGAGGATTATCAGTTCAGCAATGATCTCACTGAATGGCAGAGCAGACTCGATAGGCTGAATGGCCTACTTCTGCTCCTATGTCTTTTGGTCTTATAAGTAGAAGCCTTTCCAACCACTGATTATCTGATTGCTTTCCTGGTCAGAGTGAGAGTCAGTGAGTGACTTGTACCTGACTCTGCACTGAAAGAATGCTGAGTTTATGCAGGAGCTTCTATACATATTGATGTCTTCCTTTGGTGATGTTTGGTGATCTGGTCAAAGGTTAAATTGGCCTTCTTGAAATGATTGGACTGATGGTGGGAGAGGATCAAATCAGACACTGCTGAGACAGACAGTGCTTTGGAACAACAGCTGCCCTGTGTGAGCACTGGAGGGTAAACAACACAGACAACTCTTAGTGTGATGGAAGCAGGTGACCTGGCTCCAAGTCCCCGTGCAGATGTCAGTGTAGGGAGAGAGAGGAGTAGGTGAAACAATCCTGGTTAACGTCACACTGGAAGGGTTTGTCTCCCGTGTGTGTTTGCTGATGTTCCAGGAGGTCCAAAAACTGAGTGAAGGCTTCATTACAGAACTCACAGCGATAGGGCTTCTCCCCTGTGTGAATGTACTGATGGACCAGGAGATACACTGACTGTGTGAAAGCCTTGTCACACACCTCACACCTGGATGGTTTCTCACCAGTGTGGATCCTCTGGTGCTTCCGGAGATTGGAGGAGCGGGTGAAAGCCTTGTCACAAACATCGCACCTGAAGGGTCTCTCCGCTCCGTGAATTCCCTGATGTCCCAGGAGACTTGAAGACGTCACAGAGCTTCATCAGAAACCTCCCCTGTGTGATCCTCTGATGTCGAAGGGTGTTCAATGAGTTTGTGAAGGCTTTGTCACACTTTTATGCTTTCTTCCCAGTGCGAATGCATTGGCGTACACGAAAGTGAGATACATGAGAAAATGATTTGTCACAAACCTTGCATGTGAATGGTTGTTCCCCCGTGTGAATACACCAGGGATTCACCAGCTTCCGTTACACACCTAACGCTTGAATGGCTTCACTCCTATGTGAATGCAACAGTGTTTCACGAGTGTTGCTAACGTTGTGAGGCTCAATCACACAGGTCACACCTGAAAGGTTTCTCCTGCATGAATCGCCTGGTTTATCAGGATGGATGTCAACATTGTAAAGGCTTTATCACACATCTCATACTTGAACAGCTTTTCCTCAGTGTGGGTCCATCAGTGTTTCATGAATGTCATTTACTGTGTGAAGGCCTGGTCGCACACCTCATGTTTGAAGGATTTCTCCTCTGCGTGAATATGCTGGTGATTCAACAGTTCCGATGATTGTGCAAAACTTTCGTTACACACCTCACACCTGAAGGATTTCTCCCCTGTGTGAATTCGTTGGTGCGCGCGGAGGTTTGATGACTGTACGAATGATTGGTCACACACATCGCATGTGAACGGTTTCTCCCCTGTGTGAAGGCGCCGGTGATTCACTAGACCTGATAATTGTGCAAAGCACTTATTACACACCTCACAATTGAATGGCTTCTCCCCAGAGTGAATGCGTTGGTGTACGCGAAGGCTCGATGACTGAATGAATGATTTGCCGCACACTTCGCAGGTGAATGGTTTCTGCCCTGTGTGAACGCGTTGGTGAGTGCGGAGGTTCGATGAAGACGAGAAGGATTTGTTGCACATCTTGCATGTGAACGGCTTCTCCCCTGTGTGAATGCGTCGGTGTTGCATGAGTGTTGATGACTGTGTGAAAGCTCGACCGCACACCTCACACTTGAAGGGTTTCTCCCCTGTGTGAATCCACTGGTGTGTCAGGAGATCGGAGGATTGGGTGAAACCCATCTCACAAACATCACACCTGAATAATTTCTTCCCTGTGTGATTCCTCTGGTGTCTCAGGAGGCTTGACGACCTCACAAAGGCTTTATCACAAACCTCACATTTGAAGCGTTTTTCCACTGTGTGAGTGTGTTGGTGTAGGAGGAACTGAGATGAGCACGAGAATGATTTGTTGCTCACCTCAGACCTGTATGGTTTCTCTTCCATGTAGCTATCCTTGTCTTAACAGTCGTTCTCACAGAAGTACCTCGTGTCCCAGGGACTCTTATGAGCCTTTGGATCCCTTCTTACACACCTCACACTTAAACAGCCTCTCACCTGTAGGAATGAGTCAGTGGTTCATGAAGCTCGATGAATGATTGAAGCTCTCACCACACTGGGAGCCACTCACACTCTTCCCAGCCTCACCCTGACCGATTGCCCATGGCCGAACCTTCGGAAAGGTTGGTTCTGATGGAAGGTTCCACACCACTGACCAGTTTCAGATCTGATGATATGTCAAAGCTCCCCTGACCCGACCGATTTCCAGATGATGGTTTCACTGCCCAACCTTCTCTGTGTTGAGCAATGCTGTGAAGGGACTGGATATCTTCCCACAGTTGTGCAGTTGTTGCTTAGGTGATGGTCAGGATCTATCCGCGATGTCTATCCTCTCTGTATTCTCTGGTGTAGTACGGTGCAATCCTTCTGTAAAACAGGAAAAGGAAACATGATTTCCTCCAACTCCCTCTCCTCCTTTGCTGAAGGGGCTGACTCCTCAGTTAGAGACTGTTCCACAGTGAGTGTCAGTCTGCTATTCCCCTGTGTGGGGGATCAGATACAAGTCCTTTCTTTTTCCTGACTGTCACACACCCTCTGTCTCCAGCAGGGACATTGGATAGTGACCAGGAGCAGACAATGTGGCTACTTTCTTTTCTCTGCCCAGCCCCCCAGGCACCATGAGGACAATGGAAAAGACAGTCGGGCAGAGTGTAAAACAGGCTCTCAATTCACTATGAGCTCGAGTTGTGCTGGTGAAGATCAGTTTTACCCTTGAGTATATGTTTAATATAAAAAACACTGAGGAGAAATATTAATTCAATGGAGATTTTGAAATTTCTCCCCATGTTTTCCCAAAGTATTTGAAAAAAAACACACTGGGCAGGAAATGCTAGAAGCTGCCTTGTTGGTAGTTGGGTTGGAACCTCCTGTGGATAATCAAATGTCCGTTTACGGTAACTCACAGTTACAATCCAGTGAAATGGGGAGACGCAAACCCATTGGAAGCTGAGGGTGATGTTGGACTGGTTCCTGTTCAAACTGTAGTTCTGCAGATAGCAGGATGTAAAGTAGAAATCTGATGTGGGGTGTTCGGTCATGTAAAAAGTTAAATGGGATTATCTTTCCTCTAGTTTAGTGTATTAGCGGCCAACTAGGTATTGCTTAGAACTGTTCATTTATATTGTTTTGTCTGTAAAAGTCCTAAAATTTGAAATCTTGTAGGGCAATTCCTTTAAGTTTTCATCAGGAATTCAAATCTCTTTAAAGTATTACTGATCTCTACAGGGATCGTAACAATCCCTCAGTCAACACCCCTAAAAACAGAATATCTGGTCATTATCACATTGCGTTTGTGGGAGCTTGCTGTGCACACAATGGCTGCCACGTTTCCCACATTACAACAGTGACCACACTTCAAAAGTACTTCATTTGCTGTAAAAAGCTTTGGGACATCTGGTGGTTGTGAAAGGCTTTATATAAATGCAAGGCTTTTTTTTCTTTACTGATGAAGTTTTAGAGACGGGGTGGGATTTGAAAAGAAGGAAACATCCAGATCCCAACACACAGAGCTCAACAATAGGAAATCAATAAGAATTCTCAGACACTCTGAACCTCCCAGATAATTACACCTCACCTTCTCATATTCAGTAATGACCCATCAACAAAACTCAGCCTGTAAATCAGAAGGGAAATGCTTCCAATAAACACACTCAATATCCAACACACAGCTCCAGTCAAACAGTTCAGCACAAAGCACCCAGAAAACAGCTCTCTCAGCTGGATCTTCTCACACAGCATAAGGGGCATTTCCACACCTGATTCCCCACGGGATAGTCAGACTGCCTGAACATTAGTGTGGATATTATGTGATGTAATTATTATAAATTCTGTTCCTTCACTCACCATCTCCTCACTTGGTTTTCAGTCCCTACAGGAAGTGAACCAGCTGTGGAAGGGGAAGACGAGAGAATGAGCAGAGTGGGTGAGCTCTCTGATTGACGTCTCTCACAGCCAATCCAAATATTTCTGGAGTAACATGAGTTTCTTGAAGTTAAAAGCAAAATACTGTGGACGCTGGAAATCTAGAACAAAAACAAAAATACCTGGAAAAACTCAGCAGGTCTGACAGCATCTGCAGAGAGGGATACAGTTGATATTTTGAGTCCATATGACCCTTCATCAGAACTAAAAAATAGAGAGCTTCAAGCTTGGGAAACTGACCGGTGAAACTGAGGCGACTTTGAGCAGCTGATCAGGTGGGGGTTTAAACTTGTCATTGTCCCATCTGAATAAAACCTCACTTGTTGCAGCTGCTGTCTCAGTTCCCCCAGTAAACATTTGACAGAGATTTCTAGTGTGAGAATAGCATTCTTCATCCTCAGAGGCTTTCAAACTGACAAAATCAGTGTGGGATGCGTAGCCTCGGATGTATTTGACAGCAGATCAGAAGAGAAAGACCCACAGCATCCAAGGCAGCAATGGCGTGCAGTGGTGGGATCAGCACTTACACAGGAGAGAGGGACAGAGGAGGGAAGGACACACAAGTGGGAGGGGCAGAGGGAAGAGGGACAGGGGGAGAGGTACAGAGAAGAACGGGGAAGGGGAAATTGACTCAGTGCTCAGGGAGTGACTCTGGGACTCAGGAAGTGAGCGGCTTCTCCTCAGTGTGGTGATTCAGGAACTACGGTGACCATGTGAAGGATTGGTCACACAACTCACATTTGAATGCTTTCTCTTCCAAGTAGCTGTCCTTGTGTTAACAGTGATCATAACAGATGCACCTTGTATGTAATGAGATCTTATGAGCCTGCGGAGCCCTCCTCGCACACCTCACACTTGAACAGCCTCTCATCTGTAGGAATGAGCCAGTGGTTAATGAGGCTCAATGAATGATTGAAGCTCTCACCACACTTGGAGCCCACTGGAGGCAGAAAGGAACAGAAGGATATACTGATAGGGTGAGATAAAGAGGGGTGTGAGGAGGCTCATCTGAAGCATAAACACCAGCACAGACCAATTGGGCCGAATGGCCTGTTTCTGCACTGTAATTCTATGTATGTAACTTTCAGTGGTTGGTTTGGAACACAGGAATAGCAGACCGGCACTCACTGAGGAGTCAGCCCCTTCAGCAAAGGAGGAGAGGGAGTTGGAGGAAATCATGTTTCCTTTACCTGTTTTACAGAAGGATTGCCCCGTACTACACCAGAGAATACAGAGAGGATAGGCACCACAGATAGATTCTGACCATCACCCAACTGCACAACTGTGGGAAGATATCCAGTTCCTTCACAGCATTGCTCAACACAGAAAAGGTTGGGCAGTGAGACCTTCATCTGGAAATCAGTCGGGTCAGGGGAACTTTGACATATTGTCAAATCTGAAACTGGTTAGTGGTGTGGAACCTTCCATCAGAACCAACTTTTCCAAAAGTTCGGCTGTAGGTGATCAGTCAGGGTGAGGCTGGGAAGAAGTGTGAGGGCTCCACAGGCTCATAAGATCTCCTTACATACAAGGTGCATCTTTTACAATCACTGTTAACACAAGGACAGCTACTAGGAAGAGAAAGAATTCAAATGTGAGTTGTGTGACCAATCCTTCACATGGTCATCGTAGTTCCTGAATCACCACACCGAGGAGAAGGCGCTTAAGTGGGAAGTGTGTAACAAAGTATTCTCAAAGTCCTCACAGCTCCTCAAACACCAACACATTTGCACAGGGTTGAAAACATTCATGTGTGATGTGTGTGACAAATCATTCTCATTGTTATCAAAGCTCCATGTACACCATCGCATTCACACAGGGAGAACCTATTCACACGTGAGGTGTGCCAAAATTCATTCTCGGACTTATCAACCATCCCCATACACCAACGCATTCACAGTAGGGAGAAATCATTCACGAGGTGTGTGACAAGTCGCTCTTGAGGTCATCTTGACTCCTGCTCCATCAGAGGGTTCACACAGGAGAGAAACCATTCACGTGTGAGTTGGGTGACAAATCACTCTCAAGGTCATCGAGCCTCCTGCTCCATCAGAGGATCCACACTGGAGAGTAACCCTTCAAATATGAGATTTGTGATACAGCTTTTATGACATCTTCGATCCTCCTGGGAAACTAGAGAATTCTCAAGGGAGAAACTCTTCACATGCTAGATTTCTGATGCGGCTTTCACCGATTTTTCTGATCTCCTGAAGCACCAGATGATTCACACTGAGGGGTAACCATTCAGGTATGAGATGTGTGACAAGGCTTTAACACAGTCAATGTATCTCCTGGTCCATCAACAGAATCACACAGGGGACAAACTCTATAAGTGTGAGTTCTGTAATAAGACCTTCACACAGTTGTCGGCCCTCCTGGAACAGCAGTGAAACCACATGGGAGACAAACCCTTCCAGTGTGACGTGTACCAGGATTGTTTCACCTACTCCTCCTCTCTCACCATACACCAATGTCTCCACACAGACTTGGAGCTGGGTCACCTGCTTCCATGACACTGAGAGTTGCCTGTGTTGTTTACCCTCCAGTGCTCACACAGGGGGAGCTGTCGTTCCAAAGCACTGCCTGTCTCAGCAGTGTTTGTCCCGAACCTCTCCCACCATCAGTCCAGTCATTTCAAGAAGGTCAATTTAACCTTTGACCAGATCGCCAAACTTCACCAAAAGAAGACATCAATATGTATAGAAGCTCCTGTATAAACTCAGCATCCTTTCAGTGCAGAGTCAGGTACAAGTCACTCACTGACTCTGACACTCTCACTCTGACCAAGAACGCAATCAATACCAAGGGTGAACAAAGGAGATTTTGTCCATTTGACCTTGGTCTATAGATGGCCCTGGTGACTGTAAAATAGATTTACATGTCATGATGATCAGCATATTGTTGGATCTCTCAGGCTTTCTCTTCCCGCCACATGTCCTTTATCTTCTGGATTTGTCTTTGGATGTCAGCTTTGAGCTGTTGAAATGTTGCCTTCTTGAGTTGTGACCTTGGGTTGTTCTGCCAGACAATGAGGGCTGATTGTTTTTGTTCTAGGAGCTCACATATTTGAGTACAATGAACATCGAGTCAGTTCTGGTGATGATGAAGCTCAAGCCCAATGGTTTGGACACAGGAGTTTAGTACAGCTGACTTTATTTGATCCCACTGTTCAGGAACTGAGTTGGATGTGTGAAGATTTTCCAAATTGGTCGTGAGCTGCACCTGGAATTCCTCTCTTCGGTTGGGCTGTTTGAGGGCTGAAACATTAATCTTCTTCCTCTTGGACTTTTGGGCCTTGTGATGTCTTGGTGCTGGGTGGATGTTCATCACCAATCGAACAAGTCCAGCAGGCATCAGTCCCCCACATGGATCGAGTGATACAGACATCACTTAGAACTTTGACTTGGCTTTAGACCTTCCAGAGGCGCCTCTGACATGGTCTTTGTTACCAGACAAACCCAAGAAAAATGTTGAGAACAACACCAGGAACTCTTCATTATATTCATCGAAATGACTAAAACATTTTACCTAGTCAATTGCGAGGCTCTGTGGATTGTGCTCCAATGATTTGGATGTCCAAGAAACTTCATCACAATCCTGCAATTGCTTCATGATGATATGACTGCAGCTGTCTTGAGTGGGAGATCTGAAACAGAAGCCTTCAAAATCCAGACTAGTGTCAAGCAAGGCTGTGTGGTAGCCCCCATTCTATTTACAATCTACCTGACAGTGGCTATTCACCTCATCAAAGATCAACTGCCCTCTGGTGTCAGTATTAAATACCATCTAGATGGGAAACTCATTGACCTCAGTCGCCTCCATGCCAAAACTAAACTGACCACCATAGACACACATGATCTACAGTTTGCAGATGACTGCAGTGTCATTGTCCACACTGCAGCAGGTTTGCAAACCACTCTTGGTCTCTTCAATTCTGCATGTGTTTGTATGATGGAAATGAGATCCATCCTATGTCACTAAAGTTCAGGGTCATTTCTGATCATCGGAATTGGGAGCCAGACTAAAGCACAGGGATTTTTAAAAAAGTAGTATTCTGAGATAGTTTCCCCTGATGTGTGTTAGTAAAGGGAACCAGGCTCAGGAGTGGGTATGGGGTAGAATCAGACCCTGCTTTAGTTGGTGATGTGAATTATAGACAGACCTTGAGGTGACAGGTGTAATGACTTCATGGACCAGACAGGTTTCAACAAGAAATGGATAAACTTTATTACAGAGAGCTTTTCATACTCCTACCAGGATCCTCGTGAGGAAGCCCCGCCGCCCGGATTAACTGCGCTTAGGGCTCATTGGTTGGAACCTCCAAGAACATCACATGACCCCTGATAGACACCCAGGAGTGGCTATACCTTCAGTTACTACATTTCCTCCCCCTTTAGTCTTTTACAGTTTCTATTTGCAGAGAACATTTGAATGTCCAACAATATATACATATGTACAACTTCAGATGATTAAAGATTAAGTCCTTGACGTACTTCCCTTATTCAGTTAGAGCACCATAGCTCTGTCAATTGAAGTTCTTCCATAGGATCGACATGGTCAGGAACTGCAACCCAAGATACAGCATTAGAAAGTGGCAGCTCAGGATTAGGCAACTGTACAGAGACATTGGGCATGTCTATTCTAGGCCGATCTGTCACCTCAGGGATTGATGGTTCGACATTAATCACAGGTGGAATAGTTGGCTGTTGGAATGTCACTCTATCACGAATATGGTCTATGTGTTTTCGAACAATTTGGTCTTCCACTTCCACCTGGAAGGATAAGGGACCAGTCTCTGAGACAATGGTTCCAGAAACACAACAAGGTCCACTTCCAAAATTCCGCACAAATACTGTGTCTCCTACAGTGAATCTTTGAGCTTTACTATGAATATCATGATTCAATTTTTGATTACTTTGATTCCTCCCTACCTTCCCCTCTAAGTTTGGAAAAACCAGATTTATCCTTGTACGTAGGCGGCATTTCATCAATAATTCAGACAGTGTTGAACCCGTAGTCGAATGAGGTATTGTTCGATAACTGAGAAGAAATTGGGAAAGTTGAGTTTCTAAAGTATTTTCTGATAACCTCTTTAGCCCTGATTTGAAAGGTTGCATGGCTCTCTCAGCTAAACCATTTGATGAGAGATGGTATGGGGCTGTTTTAATATGTCTGATTCCATTTGAATTCATGAATCTCTGAAACTCTGTACAGGTAAAGATTGTACCGTTATCAGAAACGAATATTTTCAGTAGGCCACATATACCAAAACAGTGCTGCAGCTTCTTGATAGTTGCACGAAATGTTGATGATGTGATTTTGTATACATCCATCCATTTAGAATGTGCATCTACAATCAACAAAAACACAGTACTTAAGAATGGTCTTACATAATCAATGTAGTCTAACCCAGGGTCGACCAGGCCATTGCCATGGGTGCAGTGGAGCTGAAACAGGTAGCTTCTGTTGTTGCTGACAGTGGAGACAGTGCTTAACCATGCTTTCAATGTAACTGTCAATGCCTGGCCATCAGACATAGCTCCATGCAAGCACTTTCATCTTTGATATGCCTGGGTACACACTGTGAAGCTCTGTCAAGAGTGGTTCTCTTCCTTGTCAAGAGATGACAACTCTTGATCCCCACAACAAAATTCCATCCTGACAACTTAATTGTGTTTTTTGGGCATGGAACGATCTCATCTCTTCAGACACTGGTGAATTTGACCATCCTTGCAAAACAAGGCCCCTGGCTTTCGACAAAATTGGATCCCTGTTCCTCCAATTTCTAATTTGCTTCGCAAACACAGGTGAAGAATCCGAGAAATTCAGTACTAGCACAACTTCTTGTAGCACAGGAGCATGTACAATGCTATCTGGTAACAGGAGACGACTGAGTGCATCTGCATTTGCAATGTGTAAGCCAGGGCAGTACAAAAAGGTATACTCATACGCGGATACATTGAATTCCTGCTGATGCTATTGGCAGAATAGCTTTATCCTTATCACTGAATAAACTCATTAATGGCTTATGGTTGGATACAATGGTGAAATGTCGTCCATGCAGGTACTGGTGGAATTTCTTCACGCGGAATACCATTGATAAACCTTCCTTTTCTAGCTGGAAATAACCCTTCTTGGCTGTGCAGAGGGCTCTTGAGACATAGCCAGTGGGCCTTTCCAATCCATTTTCCATTCTATGTAATAACACAGCTCCTACATCATAAAGAGAGGCATCATATGTTAATACCAACTCTTTCGCTGGGTCATAGTGTACAAATAAGCATGACAAATGCAACAGTTTGTTTACTTTCACAAAGGCTCCTTCCTGTTTTGAATTCCACAATCAATGGTGATTCTTTTTTAATAACAAGTGTAATGGTGCCAACACAATTGATAAGTGGTTGATCATACCCAGGAAGGACTTAAGTTCGGTTACATTGGACGGTGAGGGCACATCTTTGATAGCCTTAACTTTTTCTTCTAACGGATGCAAACCCATGGCATCCACACTGTGACCCAGGTTAGTAACTTCTGGTGCTTGGAATGTACATTCTTCTTTCTTTAATCATATGCTGGCTTCCGTGAATCTTCTTTGCACTTCCTCCAGGTTGGCCAAGTATTCGGTCTCCGTTGACCCTGAGATCAAAACATCATCTACGTATACTACCACTTGGGGAAGTCATTGCAAAAGACTCTCAATTATCCTTTGGAAGATTACACATGCAGATGACACTCCAAGGGTGGACAAGTGTACTGATAAAGATCTTTGTGTGTGTTGATAGTAACGTATCCTCTAGATGTGCTATCCAACTCTAATTGCTGGTAGGAATGGCTCATATCCAATAAGTCATTTATCCTTGGAATGGGGTACTTGTCTAGTTTTGTTGCCTTATTTATGGTCAATTTATAGTCCCCACAAATGCATATATTTGATCAGGTTTAACCACTGGAACTATGGGTGCTGCCCATTCTGAGAATTGGACAGGTTGGATGATGCCCAGCTTTTCTAACCAGCACAGTTCTGCATCCACCTTCTCCTTCAGTGTATAAGGCACAGGTCTGACCTTGAAGAAATGTGGTGTCGCCTGAGGATCCACATATAATTTTGCTTGCAAGCCTTTTAACTTCCCTAATTCACCATAAAATACACTGTTGTATTTCCTTAGCAGCTCAGGAACTCCTCCTGTTTTCAGGTGAAATATTTCAGACCAGTTACGCTTGATTTTTTTTGTGGCCAGTCTCGGCCCAGAAGACTAGGTCCTCCTCCTGTCACTGGAAGCTGAGCTGTCTGTTGCCTATGAGACACTTGTACTGTGGCAATGCCCCTTACCTGTATAGATTCTACAGCAGCTTCAGATTCTATGTATTATTCAATTCAATTATGTTGGTTTGCTGCTTTATGGGCTTCACCCTGCATTGCTTTATTATGTGACCTTTCTGATGGCAGTAATGGCATTCTGCCTCCTTGAATGTGCAGGTGTCTGGTACGTGGTCACCCTCACATTTCTAATAGATTAACCTTGGAGTTGCTGCTGAAGTGTTTCTACTAGGCCTTTTTGTGTTTCTTACAGCGGACATTGCCTCTCACTTTGCTGCTGTGCCTCTGGTTTTTGCGCGACGCCCAGTGGTAGGTTCCTACCCCACATGAAGAACAGTGCCATGTTATAGGTGTTGCGAAGCCTGCGAGTTTTTCGCAGCTCGTTCTATGGCGAGTGATACTTCCAGGGCGCGCTTCAAATCAATGTCAACTCTTGCGAGTAAATGGCACTGAATGGCATTGTCCTAAACTCCACAAATCAATCGGTCCTGCAGCATATCACTTAGTGTGTCCCTGAAGTTGCAGTGTTCTGTCAACTGCTTCAGCTTCACTACATAGGTTGGGATGGACTGTGCTGGAGCCCAACTCTGGAATTAAACATAAACCGCTGCATTATTACAGATGACTTTGCCTGGAAATGCATTTTCATGAGGTTCAATAATTCATTAAAGGACTTAGAATTGAGCACATCTGGGGTTGTCAGACTGCGAATGAGATTGTATGTCTTGCTACCATATACAGTCAAAAGATTACTCTCTGCTTTTCCTCCACGGTAATTTTGTTTGCTACAAAATAAAAACCAAGGCACTCTACATACTGGCTTCAGTCTTGCATAGTTGCATTGTAAGGATCAATTCTGTGGAAGAGTGATATGACAGATGAGTAGTCTTTTCTTTTTTCTTAAGATTTGATGTACTCACAGTAACGGCGAGGTGCAGAGTCAGAGCTGTTTTACACTCGTCACCAAATGTAATGACTTGACAGACTGAACAGGTTTCAACAAAGAAACAAATAGACTTTATTACACAGAGCTTTTCAGATGCTACATGCTCGATCAGGACCCTCGTCAGGAAGCTCCACCTCCCCCTGGATTACCTGTGCTTCATGCTCAGAGCCTCCAAGAACATCACGTGACCCCTGATAGAAAGCAGGAGAGGCTATACCTTCAGTTAATACACAGGAGTTTGACTAATACCATGGGTATTGTTGGTACTCTCCTGTCTGGGGAGACTACTGTCCTGAGTATGGTGAGGGAGTGAGGGTGAGTCTCTACAGACTCGAATTCCTTCAGCTCATCATACCTCGATGTAATAACGGTGTGATATGTTCACCTTACACTCTTCCAGGATTCATTTCATGTTCTAGGAAAGATCGTGAGGTATTTTCAGACTGTTATTTTGGTTGTTTCAGAATTTGGTATAAGCTGAATATTGTGTTGTTAGTCTGCTCTTTTACCAATCTTCCTTATGGAATTATAACTCACAATAAATTCACCTATTTAACTTAACCCAAACTAGGAGATTTGTCAGGCTTGTGTATTCCTATTCACTGAGACACTCTGGAGCCTACAGTAAGAGTCCTGTACACAATATATTGGTCAATGTCACTGGGCTGGCATACTTCTCCATCAATGGGTTTATAATTTCTAGTTCAGAGGAAGCACAATGTTTCCCTAAGAAAGAAAGACTTGAGTTTATGTATATAAGCCTTCATGAAAGCGCATGTCTGAAAACTAACAGCCAATGAAGTGTTTTTTGCGGTGTAGCCACTGGAAACATGGCAGCCAATTTCTGCACAGCAATGTGATAATGTCCAGATAATCTATTTTTGTGACTTTGATAGTGGGATCCATTTGGCCAGGACGACAGGGATAACTCGCCTGCTTTTCTACAATGTAGAGTCATGGGATCTTTTACAAAACTGAAAGGGCAGACAGGGCCTTGGTTCAGCTCATCTGAAAGATGGTACCTCTGACAGTGCAGCACTCCCTCCCAAACAGCACTTGGGTGTATCTACAGCACATGGACTGCAGCAGTTCAAGAAGGCAGCTCACCACCACTTTCTCAAGGGCAATTAGGGATGGGCAATAAATGCTGACCTAGCCCACATCCCAAGAATGAATAAAATAAAACTCTCTCAGTACTGCACTGGAGTATCAGCCTCAGTGCCCAAGTCTCTGGAGTGAGATTTGAACCCACAACCTTCTGACTCAGAGACGAGAGTCTAACTAAGCCACGGCTGAGAATAAATTATAATATTTCTGTTTATTAGATTCAGTTTTGAAGGGGTTAAGTCCCAAGACTGTGTACAGAATGCTTTTCCCCCTGTAAACTGGCAGCCTGAAAGTTTGATTTGATTTAAAGTTAGAGCTGCAGGTGTCAGTGTTGTCTTTGTGTCTGGGTTCCTGAAGCTGTGGAAGGTGGTAAAGTCCCTGGTGTCAGCTGGAATGGACATCTTAAGGGATTGTCTTCAATCAGTACTGCTGATTAACCATTCTGCTTTCATTCACTCATGAAAGTTCTATTGTTTAAGCACAGTTCTGACAGTCTGTCAGGAATAAAACTCGAGGAATAGCCCACTCTTCCCAGGAAAGCTCAGTGTTAGTTTTAGTGAGGTTTCTGAGTTTGTTTTCAAATCCATCCATGGCCTCTCCTCTCCTTATCTCCGTTCGGAGGAGAGAAAAAGATGGGAGAGTGGAAGAGAATGAAAGTTGAAAAGGGGAAGGGAGTGCAGAGGTAGGAAAAAGGAAGAAGAGAATGCGGAGAGGTAGGAGAGGGCAAAGTACTGAGAGAAAGAGATGAGGAGAGTGGGAGGTAAATTAGTCACTCCCTTTCTTCCTTACATCTCCCTCCTGTGCCCCTCTCTCCTATGTCCGTCTCTCCCTTGCCCCTCGCTCCCCTTCCCCTCTCACCTGTGCCTCTCCCTCCCATGCTCCTCTCTCCCCTGTTCTTCCCATCTATGTATCGCTCTCCAGTGACCCTCTCGCACTTGTCCCTCTCGCTCGTGCCCTTCTCTCCTCTGTCCATCCTGTACATGTACTGATCCAACAACTGCACGTCATTGCTGCCTTGGATGCTGTATCTTCCTCTTCTGATCTGCTGTCAAACACATCTGAGGCTACACATCCCACACTGATTTTGTCAGTTTGAAAGCCTCTGAGAATGAAGAATGCTATTCCCACATTAGAAATCTCTGTTAAACGTTTACCGGGGGAACTGAGACAGCTGCTGCAATAAGTGAGGTTTTATTCAGATGGGACAATGACAAGTTTAAGCTCCCACCTGATCTGCTGCTCAAAGTCGCCTCAGTTTCACCGGTCAGTTTCCCAAGCTTGAAGCTCTCTATTTTTTAGTTCTGATGAAGGGTCATATGGACTCAAAATATCAGCTGTATCCCTCTCTGCAGATGCTGTCAGACCTGCTGAGTTTTTCCAGGTATTTTTGTTTTTGTTCTAGATTTCCAGCGTCCACAGTATTTTGCTTTTAACTTCAAGAAACTCATGTTACTCCAGAAATATTTGGATTGGCTGTTAGGGACGTCAATCAGAGAGCCCACCCACTCTGCCCATTCTCTCCTCTTCCTCTTCCACAGCTGGTTCACTTCCTGTAGGGACTGAAAACCAAGTGAGGAGATGGTGAGTGAAGGAACAGAATTTATAATAATTACATCCCATAATATCCACACTAATGTTCAGGCAGTCTGACTATTCTGTGGGGAATCAGGTGTGGAAATGCCCCTTATGCTGTGTGAGAAGATCCAGCTGAGAGAGCTGTTTTCTGGGTGCTTTGTGCTGAACTGTTTGACTGGAGCTGTGTGTTGGATATTGAGTGTGTTTATTGGAAGCATTTCCCTTCTGATTTACAGGCTGAGTTTTGTTGATGGGTCATTACTGAATATGAGAAGGTGAGGTGTAATTATCTGGGAGGTTCAGAGTGTCTGAGGATTCTTATTGATTTCCTATTGTTGAGTTGTGTGTGTGTGTGTTGGGAGCTGGTTATTATCCTGTGGACTGTGAATGGTCAGTTCTGTCTGTGTGTTGGGAGCTCGATGTTTCCTGTCTTTTCAAATCCCTCCAAGACCTCCCACTGCCCTATCTCTGAATTTTGGAGAAATTTTGGAGAGGGTACAGAAGTGATTTACTGGAAAGGTTACAGGATTGAGGGATAACAGTTACGTGGATAGACTGGAGAAGCTGAGATTGTTTCCCTTGGAGCAGAGAAGGCTAAGAGATGTTTAAAATCATGAAGGCTTTAAACAGAGTAAATAAGAGAAACTGTTTCCATTGGCAGAAGGGTTGATAACTAGAGGTTACAGATAAAAGATGATTGGCAGAAGAATCAGAGGTGATTTGAGGAGAACCTTTTTTACACAACGTGTGGTTAGGATTTGGGATGCACTGTCTGATTGGATGGTGGATGCAGATTCAATAATAATCTTCACTCGGTTAAACCTGGACTCTAAAATATACCCAATGCTGCTCCTGAAAAAGGAAAGAAAGTAGCCCCATGGTCTGTTCCTGGTCACTATCCAGTGTCCCTGCTGGAAACACAGGGTGTGTGAGGAAACACAGTCAAGTGAGGAAAAAGAAAGGACTTGCATCTGATCCTCCACACAGGGGAATAGCAGACTGGCACTCACTGTAGAACAGTCTCTAACTGAGGAGTCAGTCCCTTTAGCAAAGAAGGAGAGGGAGTTGAGGAAATCATGTTTCCTTTTCCTGTTTTACAGAAGGATTGCACCGTACTACACCAGAGAATACAGAGAGGATAGACACCGCAGGTAGATCCTGACCATCACCCAAGGAACAACTGCACAACTGTGGGAAGACATCCAGTCCCTTTATAGCATTGCTCAACACAGAGAAGGTTGGGCAGTGAAACCAACATCTGGAAATCGGTCAGGTCAGGGGAGCTTTGACATATCATCAGATCTGAAACTGGTCAGTGGTGTGGAACCTTCCATCAGAACCAACCTTTCTGAAGGTTCAGCTGTGGTGATCGGTCAGGGTGAGGCTGGGAAGAAGTGTGAGTGGCTCCAAGTGTGGTGAGAGCTTCAATCTTTCATCGAGCCTCATGAGCCATTGACTCATTCCTACAGGGGAGAGGCTGTTCAAGCATAAGGTGTGTGAGGAGAGGTCCACAGGCTCATAAGATCTCTTAAGACACCAGATGGACCTGCTGTACAACCGTTAACACAAGGGCAGCCACATGGAAAAGAAACCATTCAAGTGTGAGGTGTGTGATCGAGCCTTCATAACATCATCCACACTTGTGAATCATCGACGCATTCACACGGGGGAGAAGCCATTCAAATGTGAGGTGTGTAACAAAGGCTTTGCCCAATTATCGGGCCTGGTGAATCATCGGACCATTCACACAGGGGATAAACCATTCACGTGCGAGGTGTGCGACAAATCATTCTCACGGTCATCGACTCTCTACAGACACAAGCGCATTCATACAGGGGAGAAACCATTTAAGTGCGAGGTTTGTGACAAATCATTTTTGTCGTCATCGGACTTCCTCATACACCAACGCATTCACACAGGGGAGAAACCATTCACATGTGAGGTGTGCATCAAATCATTCTCGGATTCATCAACTCTCCGCAGACACCAACGCATTCACACAGGGGAGAAACCATTCAGCTGTGAGGTTTGTGACAAATCATTCTCATTGTCATCAGATCTCCGCGTACACCAACGCATTCACACAGGGGAGAAACCATTCACATGTGAGGTCTGTGACAAATCATTCTCCTCATCATCAGATCTCTGCATACACCAACGCATTCACACAGGGGAGAAACCGTTCACATGTGAGGTGTGTGACAAATCATTTTCACAGTCAGGGAACCTTCGTAGACATCAACGCATTCACACAGGGGAGAAACCTTTCAGGTGCGAGGTGTGTGACAAATCATTCTCTGACACAGCAAGCCTCTGTGTACACCAACACATCCACACCAAGGAGAAACCATTCGTATGCGATGTGTGCGACAAATCATTTTCGAGGTCATCGAACCTCCTGTTCCATCAGAGGAGCCACACAGGGGAGTAACCCTCCAAGTGTGAGGTTTGCGATAAATCTATTGTGACATCTTCGACCCTCCTGGGACACCAGAGGATTCACACAGGGGAGAAAATCTCAAGATATGACGTTTGTGACAAAGCTTTCATCCACACACCGATCTCCGAAAGCACCAACGAATTCACACTTGAGAGAAAGCATTCAGGTGTGAGGTGTGTAATAAGGCTTTCACACCGGCAGTGTATCTCCTGGTCCATCAATGCACTCACAGGGGAGATCTGTAATAAAGCCCTCACGCAACTGTTGTACCTCCTGGGACATCAGGGAGACTACCAAACCAAGTTCTAACTCAATTTGTTGCAAGCTCACTGCAATGGATGTTCAGTGATATTGGGGCATAGAACAAGAAGCAGCTTTTACTCACATCAAACAACTAGTGACGACAACGCTAGTGCTGAGGTATGATGATGTCATTGGTGAAGTCACCCTGCAGTGAGATGCCAGTGAAACAGGACTTGGAGCAACCCTCATGCAGCAAGGACAACCAGTTGTGTTTGTATCCAGAGCATTAACACAAACAGAATGACACTAGACGCAGATTGAGGAAGAGAGCCTGGCTTTTGTCTTTGCCTGTGAGCATTTCAGAGAGAGAAAATGATGGTAGAGCTTGACCACAAGCCACTCACAGCATCTTTCTCAAACCACTTCTATTTGCTCTAAAGTAATTACAAAAGATGTTACTTCACTTCAAGAGATATCACTTGGAAGTGAAGTACGAGCAAGGGAAGCAGATGTACATCACCGACATGCTCTCGAGAGCTGCACTCTCTTTGAAGGAAGTGGATGATGCTGGTACAGAGAATGAAATCTTCCAGATTCAACAAGAAGCAACAGCACGACATGCTCTGGAAGTCATCAACCCAGCAGAGACATTGAATCTGACAGACAAGCGTCTTGCTCAGATCAAGAAAGCTACACAATGAGATACAATTCTTCAAATGTTACAGGAAGTTGTGATGAAAGGATGGCCTGAAACCATCAGAGACACACCTGTTGCTGTAGGAGAAAATTGGGCAGACAGAGATGAAGTGATCTTCCAAGATGACATCTTGTACAAATGGACTAGGGTCACTATCCCTAAAGAGATGAGAAAAGAGATGCTGAAGCGCATCCACACAGACCATCAAGGAATCGAGTCTAGTCTGAGGAAGGGAAGAGAAGTGCTCTACTGGCCAAACATGAGCAATGAGATTAAGGATCACATCAGCCAGTGCGATGTTTGTAATGAACATCAAGCTAAGCAAGGTAAAGAGCTGCTCATGACTCATGACATCCCAGATAGACCATGGATGAAGCTTGGAGTAGACCTCTTCACTCTCACTGGAACTGATTATCTTGTCACAGTCGACTACTATTCAGACTACTGGGAGTTAGACCAGCTGACGTCCATGACTACCAGTGAGATTGTAGAATGCCTGAAAGCACACTTCAGCCATCATGGCATTCCTGACATTGTGATGAGCGACAATGGCCCTCAATTCACGAGTGAAGTTTTCAGACACTTGATGAATAATTGGGAAATTCAGCACTACATCATCTCCACAATATCCCCAGTCAGATGGAAAGGCTGAGGCAGCGGTGAAAACTGCCAAAGGGATCATCAAATAATCAATTAGACCCATCACAGATGTATACAAGGCAATCTTAGAGTGGAGAAACATACCTACTGAAGGCATGGAAAGTTGTCCAGTCCAGTGACTAATGTCATGCCGCACCCAGACTACGCTTCCAACAGCTAAAAAACTATAGAGGTCAGAAATAGCAACAGGGAGTGAGTGACAAGATCAAAGTGAAACAACAGAAAGACAAATTTAACTTTAATAAAGCTGCCACATCGTTGCCAGAGCTGAGAGTTGGAGAGCTGGTCAGAGTGAAAACATTCAACACACTCAACAAAAATCAGCTCACTTGGCAACTTGGGACCTGTGTAGAGAAGTTGTCACCTCGATCATACACAGTGAAAGTAAAGGACCAGATCTATCGTCACAACCGCAGACATCTACGTGCAACCGGAGAAGCTGCTCCTTCACAGCAGACAGCTGATGAGGCAGATCTGATTTCACCAACTGAGCAAGGAACTGAAGGACCGTCAATCCCAGAGATCAACTGTTCCCCAACAAATGCAATGGATCAGCGGCAACAATTACCACAGCAACAACATTCCCCAGAGAGACGTCACCTCAAGAACCAGCAGACACTGGATGAACAGCCAACAACAACTCTCACACATACCATAAGAAGACTTGAACACTTTAAAGGTTGTGCGTGCAATGTGTGTGTAGGGAACGACGAAATCGGAACAGACCAGAAAGAACAAAGTGTTGAAGTGTGACAATTTTCTTTTGGTGGACTGTCAATGTAGAGTACCTTGTAAACAATAGTACATGTTTTTTTATGAACTAAGGGATGTTTGGATAAATGCCTTTGTACACTGTAGCTTCCCATATCCATATTAATGTGACCACTGATGTCATCATATGTAAATAAAGGTTTCAGGGCAGTAGCCATTTTACAGACCACATGGAACATTGTTTAAAATTCAAATTGTTGCAAGTGTTTCTGGAGTAACACGAGTTTCCTGAAGCGAACATACAAAATAGGAGCAGAAGTAGGCCATTCAGTCCCTTGAGCCTGCTCTGTTTCAGTAAGATCTGTTTGTGTTTTGAGTTCCACATTCTTATTTGCCCCCAATAACCTTTGATTCCCTTGCTTAAGAAGAATCTATCTACCTTTGCTTAAAAATATTCAGTGACCCCGCCTCCACCACCTTCTGAGGCAGTGAGTTCCAAAGTTACATAACCCTCTGAGAGAAAAGATTTCTCCTCAGCCCTATCCGATAAGAGCGGTCCCTAATTGTAAAGCATTGCCCCCTAGTTCTGGACTCATCCACAAGAGGAAACATCCTTTCAACATCTATCTTGTCAAGGCTGTTCAGGATCTTGTATACTTCAATCAAATCACCCCTCACTCTTCTAAACTCCAGTGGAAACTTGCCCAGTCTGTCCAACCTTTCCTCATTAGACAACCTGCTCATTCCAGGTATCAATCTAGTAAACCTCCCTTGAACCGCCTCCAATGCATTTACATCCTTCCTTAAATAAGGAGACCAAAACTGCACACAGTATTCGAAGTTTGGTCTCACCAATGCCATGTATAACTGAAGCATAGCATCCTTACTTTTATGTTCAATTCCTCTCGTAATAAAGGATAACATTCCATTAGCCTTCTTAGTAACTTGCTGTACCTGCATACTAACATTTTGTGACTCATGTATTGGAACACCTAGATCCCTCCGCACCTTGGAATTCTGCAATCGTTCTCCGTTTAAGTAATGCTCTCCTTTTTATTCTTCCTGCCTTCACTCCCCTCATTGATGTAAATTGTAAAAAGTTGAGGCCCCAGCACAGATCCCTGTAGGACCCCACTCGTCACATCCTGCCAATCAGACAAAGGCCTATTTGTACAAAGTCTCTGTTTTCTGCCAACCAGCCAATCTTCTATCCAATCTAATATGTTATCCCCTTTGATGTGGCATTTTATCAAACGATTTCTGGAAATCCAAGTATAGTATGTCTACAGGCTCCGCTGTATCAGTGTGAACATGTTGGTGTTCCCTGAGCTCGGTTGCACAAATCACACCTGACTGGTTTCTCCCCTGTGAATCCTCGTGTGTACCAGGAGGCTTGAAGACATCACAAAAGTTATGGTCCATCAGTAACCCTTCAAGTCTGGAACTTACATTAAACTTCTGAAATCTTCAACTCTGCTGTGACACCAGAGAGCTCACAAAGAATAGAAACTCTTCAGGTGCAATGTTTGTGACAAAACTTTAACCCAATCCTCCGATCTGAAACCCAGAGGATCCACACTGGGGAGAAACCATTCAGGTGTGACAAGACTTTCATAGTCAGCGTATCTCCTGGTCCATCAACACACTCAGACAGGGGAGAAACCCGATCGGTGTGAGTTCTGTAATGAAGCCTTCACACAGTTGTCGGACATCCTGGAACATCAGTGAACCCACATGGAAGACAAACCGTTCCAGTGTGACGTGTGCCAGGATTGTTTCACCTCCTCCTCTCACCATACACCAATGTCTCCATATGGTCTTGGAGCTGGGTCACCTGCTTCGTTGCACTGAGAGTTGTCTGTATTGTTTACTCTTCAGTGCTCGCACAGGGGAGCTATCGTTCCAAAGCACTGTCTGTCTCAGCAGTGTCTGATTTGATCCTCTCCCACCATCAGTCCATAAATTTCAAAAAGGCCAATTTAACCTTTGACCAGATCACCAAACATCACCAAAGGAAGACATCAATATGTATAGAAGCTCCTGTATAAACTCAGTATCCTTTCAGTGCAGCATCAGGTACAAGTCACTCAATGACTCTCACTCTGACCAAGAAGGCAATCAGATACTCAATAGTTAGAAAGGCTTCAGCTTCTGATCTACCAGCATAAGCACCCAGGGGAGGAGCCATTCCTGGGGTAGTAATGGAGGGACTTCAATTAGCCTTAGCATCTCTGGTCTATGGAGGGGGAGAATCAGCCAGGAATCCTGTTCCTCATCAGTGACCTCAGCTGGGAAGTCAGGGGGAGGGCAGGATGTGTCTTGGCTGTGACAGTCTCCATTGTCTCACAACATTCACTGTCTGGGTCTACAAATGCTGAATGGCCACTCGAACAGAGCACTAGAGGCCAATCAATGTCCACAGTCTGTACTCCAGGTCAGTGCCTTGAGGATTGGAGGGAATGTGAGAGGACAGCAGTATGTATTTATAGAGCACTTTAATATAGTCAAACATCCCAAAGTGTTTCATAGAGACGTCATCAGAGAAAAGCTAACACCGAGACAAAGAAGGAGATATTAGGAGGGGATGACCAAAAACATGGTCAAAGGTGTGAGATTTAAGGAGGGTCCTAAAAGAGGAAAGAGAGATAAAGATGCAGAGAGGTTTAAGGAGGGAATTCTAAAGATCTCTTTACATCCAAGGTGCACTGTTTCAAGCACTTTTTATCACATGCTACATGGAAGAGAAACCCTTCAAGTGTGAGATTTGTGTTAAAGGTTTCGTGGTGTCTTTGAGTCTCCTGAGACATCAGAGGAATCACACAGGGGAGGAACCTTTCAGGAGTGAGGAATGTGACTGAGTCTTCACACCTAGTACCACTTCCCAGCATTCTCCTCATAGCACATTCTTCCTTTCCAGATAATACAATTCCCTCTTGTTGAATTCCTCGATTGAACCTGCCTCCACCACATGCTCATGCACTGCATTCCAGATCCTAACTACTCGCGGTGGAATGTTTTTCCCCATGTCTCTGTTGCTCCTTTTGCCAATTACCTTAAATCTGCGCCCTCCAGTTTTCGATCCTTTCTTCAAAGGGAACAGTTTCTCCCTATCTATTCTGTCCAGATCCTTCATGATTTTGAATATTTCTATCAAATCTCCTCTCAACCTTCTCATCTCCAAGAAGTCCCAACTTCTCCAATCTTTTGACATAACTGAAATTCCTCATCCCTCGAACCATTCTCATGAATCTTTTCTGCACCCTATCTTAATGCCTTCACATCCTTCTTAAAGTGCGGTGGCCAGAACTGGACGCAATAATCCAATTAAGTCTGAACCAGTGTTTTATACAGGTTTAACATAACTTCCTTGCTTTTGTACTCTATATCCCTATTGATAAAGCTCAGTTTGTTCTCTCAACCTGTCTTGCCACCTTCAATGATTTTGCACATATACACCCAGGTCCCTCTGCTCCTGCACCCCTTTAGGATTGTACTCCTTAGTTTATATAATCTCTCTGCATTCTTTCGACTGAAATAAATCACTTGACACTTCTCTACAATAAATTTCATCTCCCACTTGTCCACCAATTCCACCAACCTGTCCATGTTCTTTTGAAGTTCTTCACCATCGTCCTCACAGTGCACAATACTTCCAAGATTTGTATTGTTTGCAAATTTTGATATTGTGCCTTGTACAGCAAGGTCCTGGTCATTCATATATATCAGGAAGAGCTAGGGTCCTAACACTGGCCCTTTGGGAACTCAACTATAAACCTTCCTCCATTCCAAAGAACATCTATTAACCATCACTCTGTTTCCTGTCATCCAGCCAGTTTTATATCCATGTTGCTATTGTCCCTTTTATTCTATGAGCTCTAAATTTGCTTACAGGTCTGCTGTGTGGCACTGCATCAAATGCCTTTTGGAAGTCATTGTACACTACATCAACAGCATTGCCCTCATCAACCCTCTTTGTTACTTCATCAAAAAACTCAAGTAGTTTGTTAAATACTAATTGCCCTTAACAAATCCATGCCGGATTTCCTTAATTTGCACAAGTGACTATTAATTTTGTCTGAATTATCCAGTCTAGAAACTTCCCCACCACGACTGGCCTGTAGTTGCTGGGCTTATTTTTGCACCCTTTTCTTAACAAGGGTGTAACATTCGCACTCCTCTAGTCCTCTGGCACCAGTTCTGAGTCTAAGGAAGATTGGAGAGTTATGGCCAGTGCCTCTGCAAATTCCAATCTCACTTCCCTCATTATCCTTTGATGCATCTCATATGATCCTTGTCCCTATCATCTTTAAGTACACACAGCCTATCCAATCATTCCTTATCAATTTTAAACACTGCAAGTGTCTGAACCTTCTCTTTCACCATGACCTGCACAGAATCTTCTTTCTTGGTAAAGATAGATGCAAAGTATTTATTTGAGACCTCACCCATACCCCCTGCCTCCATGTGGAAATCCCCTTTTTTGGTCCCTAATTGGTCCCACTTCTCCTTTTACCACACTTTTGCTATTCATATACCTATAGAAGACCTTTGGATTTCCTTTTATGTTAGCTTCCAGGTTCTTCTCATACTCTCTCTTTGCTTCTCATTTGCTTTTCTAATTCCCCTCTGAACCTTTGATAGTCAGCCTGGTTCTCAGTTGTATTATCCACCTGGCATCTGTCATAAGCACACTTTTTCTTCTTCATTTTAATTTCTATCTCTTTTGTCATCCAGGGAGTGCTGGATTTCTTTGCCCTATCTTTCCCTTTTGTGGGAATATCCCTTGACTCTGCCTGATCTATCTCCTCTTTAAAGACAGCCCATTGTTCAGTTACCGTTTTTCCTGCCAACCTTTGATTCCAATTTATTTTGGTCAGATCCATTCTTATCCCATTGAAATTGGCTTTGCCCCAGTTAATTATTCTTACTCTGGATTGTTCCTTGTCCTTTTCCATAGTCAACCTAAACCTTAAGTTATGACGTGGCAGATGATGTGTGCCAGGCAGATCAAATCCACAAGGGAAACTTGATCATGCGGTCACAATAGTTTTGCAGTTTGCATTTATTTTGAGTTGCGTGCCCTGAATTCAGTAGTAACAAGTCCACCCAGACTTCAGATCCCAATGTCCCAGGAATCGAAAACCCTCCATCCTGCTCCATCTCTCCAGCTGCACGTTCATCTACTTTATCTTCCTATTTCCATACTCACTTGCGCCTGGTACTGGGATTAATCCAGAGATTACAATTTTTGGGGTTCTGCATACAGATTTCCTACCTAGCTCCCTAAATTCTGACTGCAGAACAACATCCCTCTTTTTACCTATGTCATTGGTACTGATGTGGACCATGAGCCCTGGCTGTTCAGCCTCTCCCTCAGAGTGCTGTGCAGCTGTTCAGGGACATCCTCAACCCTGGCATCAGGGAGACAACATACCATCCTGGATTCATGTCTGCAGCTGCAGAAATGTCTGTCTGTTCCACTAACTATCAAATCTCCTACAGCTATTGCTCTTCCAGTCTTTGTTCCACCTCTACAGCTGAGCCACCTGTAGTACCATGGACTTGGCTCTGGCTGAACTTCCCAGATCAATCATCACTTTCATCAGTATTCAGAACTGAATACTGGTTGGAGAGTGAGATACACTGAGGGACTCCTGCACTACCTGCCTTCCTGACATCACTGCTGAAAATCCTAGCTTTAATTTTAATGCTATTCCCCCTGTGCATTAAAATAAGCCAGTTCTCAGGAATATGGAGTAGAACTGAACCGTGCTTTAGTTTGTGACTTTCAAATGCTTTGTTATTGTGCATGATTCAAAGTTTGGTGTCAGCTGTTTTTGTTTGCCTTTTTATCAATCTTCTGTATAGATTTATAACTCACAATAAATTCACTTTTTTTTAACTTAACACATTTGTCAGCATGGTGTGTTCCTATTCACTGAAACACTCAAGCGCCTACAGTAATAGTTCTGTACACAATATATTAGTCAATGTCACTGTGGGCTGGTATACTTTCTCCATCAATAGGTTTATAATTTCCAGTTCACAGGAAGCATAACATTTGCCTAAGAGACAAAGACTTGCATTTATATATCAACTTTCACAAACTCAGACTCTGAAAGCACTTTACAGTCAACAAAATGCTCATTGAGGGTGGTCACTGTTGTAATTTAGCAAAAGTGTCAGCAAATTTGCACACAGCAAACTCACACAAACAGCAATGTGATGATGACCAGATAATCTGTTTTTGTGACATTGATTGTGCGATTTATATGGACCATGAAATTGGGAACAATTTGCCTGCTCTTCTATGACAAGGTGTTAGGGGATCTTTTACATCCACCTAGCAGGGCAGACAGGGCCTTGGTTTAACTCATCTAAAAGATGGTACCTCTGACAGTGCAGAATGCCCTCAGATGGTACCTCTGACAGTGCAGAATGCTAACAAAGCCACAGCTGACTATAATTTATAATATTTCTGTTGTGATAGATTCAGCTTCTAAGGGTTTAAATCCCAACGCTGTGTACATAATGTGTTTACCCCCTGTAAACTGGCAGCCTGCAAGTTTGATTTGATTTGATGTGGTCACTAGTTGGACCTGCAGGTGTCAGAATTGTCTTTGTGTCTGGGTTCCTGAAGCTGTTTTATTTCGCAAATGCAAATTCCCAAAGTCAAGTGATACAGTGAAGAGGTGGTGTTGTTTTTGACAACCGTCTCACTTTGGCAGCTCACAAGAGAGAAGCTGGTGGGATGTTGGAGAACTGTTTCAGGTACTGGCTCCACCTGGAGATGGATCACAGTTTTCCCCAGAGAGAGAGAATGGTCACAATCATCCTAATGTACTGCAGACTGAACAATATCACTCTCAAACAAGGTCTAGACTGGGAAAGTCCAGGAGAGGAACTGGGAGAGGTGAATGGACCGGGACATCCCAGGAGAGGTGAATGGACCGGGACATCCCGGGAGAAGTGAATGGAGCAGGACATCCCGGGAAAGGTGAATGGACGGGGACGTCCCGGGAGAGGTGAATGGAGTGGGACATCTCAGGAGAGGTGAATGGAGCAGGACATCCCAGGAGAGGTGAATGGAGTGGGACATCCCAGGAGAGGAACCAGATGCAGTGAATGTTTAACCTCCAAAATTGGAGCTAAGGCAAGCTGAACCTCCACAGGGGGTGACCCCTGGACAGGGCAGGGCTGTTGGATATCAAAATATGGGCCATATACCCACAAAATGAGCTGTACCTCACACCCAAAATCAATGCCCAAGCACTGGATCCTTATCCTCTCTCCATCTCTCCTGTGCTTCTCCCTGATTTGTGTGTGCTGATCCCACCACTGCACATCATCGCTGCCTTGGATGCTGTGGGTCTTCCTCTTCTGATCTGTCAAATACATCCGAGGCTACACATCCCACACTGATGTTGTCAGCTTGAAAGCCTCCAAGGATGAAGAATGCTATTCCCACACTAGAAATCTCTGTCAAACATTTACCGGGGGAACTGAGACAGCAGCTGCAATAACTGAGGTTTTATTCAGATGGGACAATGACAAGTTTAAATCCCCACCTGATCTGCTACTCAAAGTTGCCTCTCTTTCACCGGTCAGTTCCCCAACTTTCAGGAAACTCATGTTACTCCAGAAATATTTGGATTGGCTGTGAGAGATGTCAATAGGAGAGCCCACCCACTCTGCCCATTCCCTCCTTCTCCCAAATGGTCATAAGTGTGTGGAATTCTCCTCCCCAGAAAGCAGTGGAGACTCGGTCATTGAACTTATTCAAGGCACAGCTGGACAGATTTTTGACAGACAAGGGAGTCGAGGGTTATGTGGGGCAGACGGCAAAGTGGTGTTGAGACCACAACCAGATCAGCCATGATCCTATTGAATGGTGAAACAGGCTCGAAGTGTTGAATGGCCTACTCCTGGCTCCTAAGCCCTACATTCTCCCCTTCCTCTTCCACAGCTGCTGTACTTCCTGCAGGGACTGAAAACCAAGTGAGAAGATGGTGAGTGAAGGTGCAGAGTTCATACAGATTGTTATAGTTCATACATTTTTTTCTCTTTTTTGGTCAGCGCAAACATGATGGTCTAAATGACTTCTTTTTGCAGTGTAGCTTTTCTATGGTTCTACTGTATCCCAAAATGTCCACACTAATGTTCAGGATTGAATATCCAGTGAGTAAAGGAGCAGAGGTTATGCAGATTGTATCCCCTAATATCCACACTAATGTTCAGGGCTGAATATCCAGTGAGTGAAGGATCAGTTTTATAGACATGGTATCCTGTAATATCCACTCATTCAGGAATGAATATTGTAGAGATGTACTACCAAGAGGCTTCTTTAGTTGAGCAACAAACTTTATTTATACAGCTACTGGATTAGCTGCAGGCCTCTAACAAGGCTACAATACATCCTAGACTAGACTAGGAAAACTCCACCCCTTATAAATTTCCCCATACTTAGTGTTGATTGGCTGTTCTGGCTCGTGACCCTTACTCAGTAAGGCTGGCCTTAAAGCGACAATCACCACATCCCTCCCCCTTTAACTCCTTGTTTTACATTCCTTATTTGCACAATTACTTTATACAGGTGAATAGAAAACAATATCAAAAATCTTAGAAATAATCACACTGACACTTTGTCATGAATTTAGATTATACACTTATACATATAGGTCCAGTAATTACAAATCAAGTGAGGGGGTTTTCAGTTCCAGGTAGAGTGGCGTAATTCTATAGCCTGAGGCTCTCCTACAGGATGGACACTAGCAGGAACTGTGATAATGGGTACCTCTTTTGGCACAGGTAGTTCATCACTATTTGACTCAATGGAGACATCAGTTATGTCTATAACAGGTTGATCAGGTACTTTGATGCTTATGGGTTCGATGACATGCCTTGGTGGCAACTCTGACTGTGGAAGTGTTTCCCTGATCCCAGTTGATCCACGTGTTTATGAATGATCCGGCCTTCCACGTCTATTTGGTATGAAAGGGGTCCAGTCTCACACACAATAATTCCTGGGACCCAACATGGACTGCTACTGAAGTTTCTAAAGTAATTCCTCTACTATAAATTTCCAGGTTCTACGATGCAAATTACCTTGGCTCTTTACCCTCCCTGGTAAATTTGGAAATACAAGGCTCAGTCTCTTTCTGAGGCAATTTGTAAGCAGTTCTGCTGGTGGAACTCCCATTATTGCATTCGGAGTTTTGTGGTAGCTAAGGAAGTGTGAGATTTTGGTTTCCAAGGTTCCTCCCGACAATTTTTTTCAGTCCTGACTTGAAAGTTTGGGCAGTTCTCTTGGCCAGTCTGTTTGATGCTGGTGGTGAGGTACAGTTTGGATGTGTTAAATGCCATATAGACTGGTGAAATTCTGAAATTCAGCACTTGTAAATAAGGCTCCATTGTTTGATACAATGACTTTGGGCAATCCGTAAGTTGAAAGGCATTGGCTTAACCTTTTGATGGTAGCATGTGATGTAGGTGATTTCACTTCAAAAATCCCCATCCATTTTGAGTGTGCGTAGATTGTGAGCAAAAACATAGTGCCCAGGAATGGACCCACTTGGTCTATACGGATCCACACCCATGGTCGGCCTGGCCATTCCCAAGGATGTAGTGGAGCTGCGGCTGGCAACTTTTGTTGTAGTTGGCACTGTTGACGATGCTTGACTAACTTCTCAATATCTGCATCTATACCAGGCCACCACAACTAACTCCTGGCGAGCATTTTCACCTTAGAAATGCCAGGATGAATGCTGTGTAATTCAATTAAGAGCTGTTCTCTGCCTGGCACAGGAACAACTACTCTTGCCCCCCAGAGTATGATGCCATCCTGACAACTGAATTCATATTTGTGGGCAAAAAATGTTTTCATTTCCTCGGAGATGGGCTCATTTAACCATCCTGTAAGTATCTGGGCTCTCACTTTGGACAGAAGCAGATCTCGATTGGTCCAGTTCCTGATCTGCTTTGTGCAGCCAGGTGACTAAAAAATTCAACACAAGGCTGATTTCTTGGGGTACAGGAGTACACGAGATGTTTTCTTGCAAGGATATGTGGCTAAGAGCATTCGCGTTCGCTATATGTATCCCAGGTCAGTGCTTGAAAGTGTATTCGCAGGTGGACAGAATTAATGCCCATCGCTGAATTCTTGCTGAGACTATCAGTGGGATTGTCTTCTTTGAAAACGCCTAAAAGCGGTTTATGATCGGAGACGATAGTAAAGTGCCTGCCATGTAAGTAATGGTGGAATTTTTTAACTCCAAAGGCTATCGACAGTCTTTCCTTCTCAATCTGAATAACCTTTCTCAGCCACTGAGAGGGTTCTTGGTATGTAACCTATTGGCCTCTCAGAGCCACTGACCATTTCATGGGGCAATACTGCACCAACGCCAAATGGAGAGGTGTCGCAGGTCAATATCAACTCTTTAGATGGGTCAAAGTGTACTAACAAGGCTAAGGAGTGCAGCAGTTGTTTTACTCTGTTGAAGGCTTCCTCCTGTGGAGCCTTCCAGGACCAATGATGGTATTTCTTCAGCAGTATATGCAAGGAGGCCAGTACAGTCAATAATCTGGGTAAAAATCACCCGTTGTAGTTTACCATCCGTAAAAATGATCTGAGTTTGGTAATATTTGTGGAGGAAGGCACCTCTTTATTGTCTTAAACTTTTCTTCCACAGGGTGTAATTCTTAGGTGTCTACACAGTGCCCCAGATAGGTAACCTCGGTGGCTTGGGAAGTGCGTTTCTCCTTTTTCAGGTGAACTCCCGCTTCCAGAAATCTTTTTAGTATCTCCTGTAAATTTGCTAAATGCTCAGTGCTGTCGATCCAGTCATGAGGACATAGTCAAGGTATACTACAACTTGCGGTAATCCCTGTAGCAAACTCTCCATTGTCCTTTGAAATATTGCTCATGCTGATGATACACCAAAAGGCATGTATACTGGAATAGGCCTTTGTGTGTGTTTATTGTGACATACCCCTGGGCTGTTATATCTAACTCGAGTTGCTGATACGCATGGCTCATATCCAATTTAGTGTGGAATGACCTCCTGCCAGCTTTGCGTACAAATCTTCAGTTCTCGGAATTGGATATTTATCTAACTTGGCGGCTCGATTAACTGTTAGCTTATGATCGCCGCAAACGTGGACAGTCTTATCGGTTTCAGTATGGGGTGGATAGGTGCTGCTCATTCCAAAAATTGAGCCGGCTGTATGATGCCTAGTTCCTCCAGCTTTTTTAACTCAGCATCCACTTTTTCTCTTAAGGCATATGGTCCTGGTCTTGCCTTAAAACATCAGGGAGTTGCCTTTGGATTAACTTAAATCCTGGCTTGCAAGCCTTTGATTTTTTCTAATTCGTTGCAAAAGATGCTGTCATTTTTTAAAAAACAATTCTAGCAGCCATTCTGCCTGCACTTGAAAAATCTCTGACCAATTTAAATTGATTTCTTTTAGCCAAACATGGCCCGGAACTATTAGTACTGGGAGCTGGGCTAACTCTGCCCATAGCTCACAGGTACCATGGTGGTGCCTTTAACTTTTATTGCTTCTCCTGTGTAAGTCTTCAACTGGGCAGAAGTTTTCTCCAGGCTCAAGGGTTGAGTACTTTCTCTCAGTTACTGAAACGTGCGCTCACCCATCATAGTGGCTGATGCCCCTGTATCCACCTCCATAACTAGAGGCTTGCTGTTTACTTGGAGTGTGACAGTAATAGGGTTTTCCTTAACTGCTTTAAAATTAAAAAGGTACGATAGCTAAATTTGCAGATGACACCAAAGCAGTTGGGAAAGTAAGTTGCAATGAAGAAATAAGAAATTTACAAATGGATATGGACAAGTTAGGTGAATGGGCCAAAATTTGGCAGATGGAGTTTAATGTGGATAAGTGTGAGGTTATCCATTTTGGTCAGAAGAATAAAAAGGTGACTTATTATTTAAATGGAGAGAAACTTCAGAATGCTTCAGTGCAGAGGGATCTGGGTGTCCTCGTGCATGATTTGCTGAAAGCTAGTATGCAGGTACAGCAGGTAATAAGGAAGGCAGATGGAATTTTGGCATTTATTGCTAAAAGAATAGAGTATAAAAATAGGGAAGTGTTGTTGCAACTGTTCAAGGCATTGGTGAGACCGCACCTGGAGTACTGTGCACAGTTTTGGTCCCTTTACTTGAGGAAGGATGTAGTTGCATTGGAGGCAGTTCAGAGGAGGTTCACTAGATTGATTCCAGAGATGCAGGGCTTGTCTTATGAGGAGAGATTGAGCCATTTAGGCCTATACTTATTAGAGTTTAGAAGGATGAGAGGAGATCTAATTGAGGTATATAAGATGCGAAAGGGGATAGACAAAGTAGACGTGGAGCGGATGTTTCCTCTTGTGGGGCATTCTAGAACAAGGGGTTATAGTTTTAGGCTAAGGGGTAGTAGATTTATATCAGAGATGAGGAGGAATTACTTTCCTCAAAGGGTCGTGAATCGGTGGAATTCACTACCTCAGAGTGCAGTGGATGCTGGGACGCTGAATAAATGTGAGGAGGAGATAGACAGATTTTTAATTAGTAACAGGTTGAAAGGCTATGGGAAGAGGGCGGGAAATTGGAGTTGAGGCCAAAATGAAATCAGCCATGATTTTAATGAATGGCGGGGCAGGCTCGAGGGACTGAATAGCCTCCTCCTGCTTCTGTTCTTCTGTTCTTAAAAAGAGAGTGCATGTCCGAATCAGTTACTTCAGGCTCTTTCACGTAATGTACTTCTAACATTTTTGCTGGCTGGTTACTTGGCAGTCTGGATTTAGCTCTGCACTGCTTTATCAAATGTCCTCTTTTACAATAGTAATAGCACTCGGCCTCCTTAAATCTACATGTTTTAGGAGAGTGGTTACCCTCACATTGGTGACATTTCAACTTCTGGATCGCTGTCTGATTTCCTCCTTTCTTTTGATTTCTGGTGATAGGGAATGATTCCCACTTTGTGGCTGCTTCTGCGGTTTTGGCACCATGCCTGGCTGCAGGTTCCTGCCTTAACTGGTAAACAGCACCATTTTGCAAGCTCTGTAATTCCTGAAAATCTTTTTCTGCGCTTTCACCAGCCAGTGTTATCGCCATGGCTCGTTTAAAATTTATATCGACTTCTGCCAGCAATCAATGTTGAATGGTGTTGTTGCATACACCACAAACTAACCAATCCCATGCTGTAGCACGTTGTTCAAGGTCGCTCCAAAATCACAATGCTCTGACAATTGCTTCAACTTAGCAATATAGGTCACAATCCATTTGCCCGGGGCCCTCACCCTTGTATTAAATTTGAATCTTGACTGATGGTTTGGGCTGAAAATGGCCGTTCACGAAATCCACGAGCTGATTGAACAATTTGGAGCTGCGTGCACTTGGGTCTGTCGGTTTGACTCCCACGGACAATCAAGAGAATTGCTTCAAGCTTTGCCACCTCCCCTATTTCGTTGGTTTGGAAATAAAACCTGAGGCTCTCGATGTATTGAGTCTGCTCCTCCATGGAGGAGTCTAATGGGTCGATCCTTCCAAAGAGCTGGCAAGTATATTTTCTTTCCTTCTTTAAAACGAGTTAGTCACAGTTGTATAGCGAGAGGCAGCACCAAGATGATTTATCCCCGTTGCCAGATGTAGAGGTGTACTACCAAGAGGCTTCTTTAATTGAACAAACTTTATTTACGGAGCTACTGGATTAGCTGCAGGGCTACATTACACACTCTAGACTTGGAAAACTCTGCCCCTTATAAGCTTCCCCGTGCTCAGTGTTGATTGGCTGTTCTGACCAAATGACCCTCACTCAATGAGGCTGGCCTGAAAGCAACAATCACTAGAAATATTCAGTGAGTGATGGATCAAGTTTCCAATGGATTAGATCCCATAATATCCACACTAATGTTCAGGCAGTCTGACTATCCTGTGGGGAATCAGGTGTGGAAATGCCCCTTATGCTGTGTGAGAAGATCCAGCTGAGAGAGCCTCAGCAAGGAACTTTTCTCTTCCTTTCAGGTGTTAAGGGACGTAACTCCAATAACTTATTGGTACCAATGCCCATCTGGGATCCTCCACCCCTTCCCATCCCTCTGACCCCCATCCCTTCTAATCCCAGCTCTTGCCGTATATTAACTATATCCTCTGACCTCCCCCTCCCTGCTGCTGAACATTCTGAACATGCTGAACTCAGCAAAGGACTCAGCTTCATACCCTTATGCCCTCCCCTCAATGAATTTTGAGTTCAGCATGATGCCGATCTCTTCTTCTGTCACCTTTGTCTCTATGCAACCTTATTTGGGCAGGAGTCCTCCCACTCCCCCCTGCCCCCGTTCAACAGATCCTTTCACCTGCCTCCAGTATTCTCCCTCCACCTGGACCTCTCTATTAGGCCTCTTACCTGCTCTTGATCTTTTCATTGAGAACTGTCAGCGTGACATCAACAGTCTCAATTTCTCTGCTCCTCTCACCCACTCTAACCTGACTCCTTCTGAATTTGCTGCACTCTGTTCTCTCAGGTCCAGTCCTGACTTTATCAAACCTGCCGACAAGGGTGGTGCTGTTGTTGTCTGGCATACTGACCTCTACCTCACAGAGGCTGAGCGCCAACTCTCAGATACTTCCTCCATCGACCATGTCCTAGCCATTGTTTCCAGGATTGCCAGTGACCTCATCTCCTCTGGAGATCTTCCCTCCACAGCTTCCAATCTCATAGTCTCCCAACCTTGGACAGCTCGCTTCCACCTCCTACCCAAAAACAGGACTTTCATGGTAGACCCATCGTATCAGCCTGTTCCTGCCCTATGGAACTCATTTCTTCCTATCCTGACTCAGTTCTCTCTCCCCTTGCCCAGTCTCTTCCCACCTACATCTGTGATTCCTCTGATGCCCTATGTCACATCAACAATTTCCAGTTCCCTGGCCCTAACTGCCTCCTCTTCACCATGAATATCCAATCCCTCTATACCTCCATCCCCCACCGGGATGGTCTGATGGCTCTCCGCTTCTTCCTCAAACAGAGGCCTGAACAACAATCCCCATCCACCACTACTCTCCTCCGTCTGGCTGAACTAGTCTCTCACTGAACAATTTCTCCTTAAATTTGTCTCACTTCCTCTAAATAAAAAGTGTGACTATGGGTACCTGCATAGGCCCCAGTTATGCCTGTCTTTTCGTGGGGTATGTGGAACATTCCTTGTTCCAGTCCTACTCAGGCCCTCTCCCACAACTCTTTTTCAGTACATCGATGACTGCTTCGGCTTCATGCTCTCGTCTGGACCTGGAAAAATTTATTGACTTTGCTTCCAATTTCCACCCCTCTATCACCTTCATATGGTCCATCTCTGACACGTCCCTTCCCTTCCCTGACCTTTGTCTCAATTTCTAGTGTTAGACTGTCCACCAATATTCCACCAATATCCCACCGACTCCCACAGCTACCTCGACTACAGCTCCTCACACCTTGCTTCCTGTAAGGACTCCATGCCATTCTCTCAGGTCCTCCACCACCATCGCATCTGTTCAGACGATGCAACCTTTCAAAATGGCGCTTCTGATATGCCTTCCTTTTGCCTTAACCGAGGACTCCCCGACCGCAGTAGTTGTCAGGGCCCTTACCTTCATCCAAACCATCTCCCGCGCCTCTGCCCTCACCCTTTCCCCTCTGTCCCAGAACCATGATAGGGTCCCCCTTGTCCTCACTTTTCACCTCACCAGCCTCCACATTCAAAGGATCATCCTCTGCCATTTCCACCAAGTCCAGCATGATGTCACCAGCAAACACATCTTCCCCTCACCCCTTGTCAGCATTCCATAGGGACCGTTTCCTCCGTGACACCCTGGCCTTCTCCTCCATTACCCTCAATTTCCACCCCTTTCCCATGGAAACTTCCCACGCAAATGCAGGAGGTGCAACACCTGCCCCTTTACTCCTCCCTCTTCACTGTCCAAAGCCCCAAACACTCTGTTTCAGATGAAGGAGCGCTTCACTTACACCTCCTTCAATTTGGTCTAATGTATTCACTGCTCCCAAAGTGGTGTGCCCTACATCGGGGAGACCAAATGCAGACTGGATGATTGCTTTGCGGAACACCTTTGCTCAGTCCACAAGCATGACCCAAACCTTCTGGTCGCTTGCGATTTCAACACACCATCCTGCTCTCATGCCCGTCCTTGGCCTGCTGCAATGGTCCAGTGGATCCCAAATCAAACTGGAGGAACAGCACCTCATCTTCCGATTAGGCACTTTATAATCTTCCGGACTTAACATTGAGTTCAACTTCAGACCATGAACTCTCTTCTCTCTCTTTACCCCTTTTTTAATTCCAATTTTTAATTGAAAAAAAAAATTAATTTTTTCTATTTTTCTGATCTTTTTCCCCAACCCCCACAGGGCCATGTGTTGTGCTTTCACAGAGCGCTGACCCTTGTTCTGCTATTAACACATTCTGTTCTCTTACCTTTATGCCACTATCAGCACCTTCTTTAGTCTTTAACACTCCCATTAACACTCCCTTTGCCTTGTATCCATGACATCTTTGTCAATCTCTCCTGAGCTCCCACCTATCCCTGACCTATTTTGCTCCACCCCCTCCTAACCAGTATAAATCCATCACATTACTATTTCTCTTTCGCTCTGAAGAAGTCACATGAACTTGAAACGTTAATTCTGTTTCTCTCTTCACAGATGCTGCCAGACCTGAAATTTTCCAGCATTTTCTGTTGTTATTTCAGTTTCAAGCACCTGCAGTATTTTGGCTTTAATATTATATTGAAATTCATAGTCCCACTTCAAAGAGTCCATAAACACTTGAAGCTGTCAATCAAACTGAAATGGCAGGCACCCTACCGTGATAATGGATGATTGTGAAAACTGTCATGCAGCCAAGGCAGCCCTAAGGCTTATGTCAAGGCTTAGTGTGAAATAGCTGGCAATTATTTTTAACACTCCAGGCAATTTCTTTCCGAGTTAAAAGCAGGAGTTTTAAATGCCTTGACTGTTCCCTTTGACAATTCATCTTGACACTTTTGACAATTCACAGCTCCTCGTAACAGTTTTTCTTTTTAACAGACAATTCCAATGATCTTCACAGGTTCAATGAGTTCATACACTTCCTTGGACATTATTGCTTACTTTTAGCAATCTGAAAGGGCATTTTACTTCTCCCAAAGGGCACCTGACCTCTCCCAAAGGGTAGTTTATCTTCCCCAAAGGGTAGTTTATCTTCCCCAAAGGGAAGCTTACCTGTAGGGGAAGGCAGCGGCGTTGTGGTATTGTTGCTAGACTAGTATTCCAGAGACCAGGGTAATGCTCTGGAGACCAGGGTTTGAGTTCCACCTTGGCAGATGGTGAAATTAGAATTCAATAAAAATCTGGAATTAAAAAATCTAATGACCATGAAACCATTGTCGACTGTCATAAAAACCCATCTGGTTCACTAATTCCCTTTAAGGAAGGAAATCTGTCATCCTTACCAGGTCTGGCCTACATGTGACTCCAGACCCACAGCAATGTGGTTGACTCTTAATTGCCCTCTGAAATGGCCTAGCAAGCCACTCAGTAGTATCAATGTGCTAAAAAGTCTAAAAGGAATGGAACTGGACCGAGGAAATATATCACCGTTCCTTCACTAACACTAGTTCAGAATCCTGGAACTCCCTTCCTAGCAGCATTGTGGGTCTACCTACACCAGATGGACTGCAGCAGTTCAAGAAGGCAGTTCACAAGGGCAATAAATGCTGGCCTAATCAGTGATGCCCACATCCCCGCATTCCCCAAAGGGCAGCTTACCTCCCCTGGTCTCGAGACCATATCAAACAGGATACCTTTCCTCTCCAGAATGGTACCCTATCTATCCAAACGAATCCATGAAGTTCAGACCTGCTCCTATTGAGCCTAATCTGCTCATGTCAGGTTTTAGACACTTCTCACTCCAAAATCACATGAGTGGAGGCAGCTGCTGATTTCTATGGACAGCTGCATCTGCAAAATGCTCCTGTGCAAATTCTGACCTGGCCCATTCCTGGCCCCGCAAAAATGATAGATGCTGTAATCTGGGGTGGGACTTCCATATTCAGGCCTCTCCTGCCGTTGTTGTCATGATGGACAGGCTGTTTGTCATGGCAAAAATCCAGACCAAAAAGGCAGAAAAATATCCCTCATGTAAGATTTTTGGATTCAGTGGGGGGGGGGCCACAGATACCGAAGATAGGCAGTCGACTACTCATAAGCAATTTTAAGTTTATTAAGAAGCAACAGTTTAGATATGATGTATTGACTAATTAGACAGAAAAAAGTATAGACCTGTAACAGCTGAGGGCAGTTTACTGATCCCAAAGGACGAACAGACTGGGTTGATCGCAGTAGCTTGTGATACCAGTATCCTGCTCTCTAGTCGAAGTGTTGGGAAACTCTTCCTTCAGTCTTCCTCCTCCTCCTCTTCTTCTTCCTCTTCCATTTGAAGTCGACGACTTCTTGATGAGCACTGCCACTTCTCCAGCCCCACACTGCCTCCTGTCTCTGAGCAGTTGTTAATATACCCTTTTCTGGGATCGGGTAGCTTACCCAGTGTCAATCTTCTATTCAAACACTTCTGACCAATGGAAACAGGTCGGTATCCAAACTGTCAGGATGGTTACCACCTGCCCTGTTTGTCACCCTGCTCAAGGTCAGCTTTGTAGTTTACATCCTGCTGAGGGTCATTTCCTGGCCCTTTCTAAACATTTGTATAGATAAGGGGTTACACAAGATGCTAATTTAGGAATGTCAACATGGCAGCCTGAACCAAGTGACCTTGCCATTTCCAGGGACTGTTTAGAACAAAGTGTTTAGAAATTTTCTTTCCAGAAAGAGAATCAATGCTGTTCAGCTAATCTCAAAAGTTCTATACTATAAAGAAAATACCTGTTTATTGAAGACCCCAATTTCTTACACTCACAATAAAAAAGGAGGGAGGACATTGAGGTCGAGAAGTTAGTATTGGAGGGAGGGATCCTAATTCCTTCCGCATCTCCTCCGTTCCTGGTGCGTGACCTCTTTCGTGCCAGAGACATGCCCAGCAGCAGATGTCTCCACACTGGGCTGCTGCTGGCCAGAAAGTGCAGGCACTACAATCTGAGCCAGAATCTGCCTCATTTCATTCAAAGTCTCATTGCTTCTTTGCAGAAGCTGACAAAGAAGCTCATTTTGCTGCTGAAGAATCTCATTGTTCCTTTGCAGATTCTGGCTAACATCTGTTTTAAATTCAGTCAAAGTTTGTTGAAGCAAGTTAGAAGTGGCCTGAAAACTCTTAGTACTTTGAACCTGTTTCTGATATAAGTGCTCAAGATGCTTCGGATCATCTTCCTTTTCTTCACCACCAGCATGGGCTTGATGTCCGTGTGCTCGTGGAGATGGCAGAGCTCCTTCTCCCAAAGCCGCAGGTTCCCCACTCCTGAAGATTCTGAGAGCCCTCCCTCCACCACAGCAGCCATAACATCACAGGCCTCCCCCTCCTCACAAACCAGATCATTTACCTTTACTATTGCAGTGTCACCAACACTATCCTCCAACTCAGACATCTTACTCTCCTGACACTCCTCTCCCTCCTCTGCTGCAGCTGCTGTTCCACATTGCTGTGAGATATTCATCACAATCCCTTCCTCATCGCCCCTTTCAGGAATCTCAGATGCTGCTGCCAACTCTTCTCCATCACCATCTGATGCGTCCATAGACACCTCTATCTGTAAGAGAAAAAAATTCACAATTAGTTTTTATCACAAATTAACTCTCTTCCTGATGGGTTTAAACACTCAGCTGATGACATCACCTTCGCTCCTCCCCATATTTGATCCACCATTAGTTATTGTGGAGTTGGAGAGGCCAAACAGCTTCCTCGTGAACTCCTACTGATCCATCAGGTCCTTGATCTACGGCCACCGCCCTCCAATCAACAAGCGCTCCTGGGCATTATGGGCCAGCTTTGCCTCAAGGAAGAAATGAAAAATAAAACAATCATGGTCCAGACTTTAAAAACAGAATTACCTGGAAAAACTCAGCAGGTCCGGCAGCATCGGCGGAGAAGAAAAGAGCCGACGTTTCGAGTCCTCATGACCCTTCGTCGAAGGGTCATGAGGACTCGAAACATCAGCTCTTTTCTTCTCCGCCGATGCTGCCGGACCTGCTGAGTTTTTCCAGGTAATTCTGTTTTTGTTTTTGTTTTGGATTTCCAGCATCCGCAGTTTTTTTGTTTTTATGGTCCAGACTTTGCTGTGCTATCCTGTGACGCATTTTATGAGGGCTGGAGGCAGCTTTCAGCCTGCACCCAGGGGGACTTCTGATTAGAGCTAAGACTTAGAACAAAGTCAGAGCCATCTCCAAAGCAACTGCATTTTACAACACCTCATAAAATTAGTAAACAAAACATTTCATGTGATCTTTCTTTATTTTCAACTTAAAAAGTAGGATTTAAAGTTTCAGAAATTAACATTAATTAACACACACACACACTATATACCTACCCCGGCAGCACACACCAAATCATGAAGTTTCTTCCTGCGTTGATCCACCGTCCGTCGCACTGTGCTATTCGTGCTGACTACAGTTGCTACTTCCTTCCAGGCAATGGACTGCACTTTCTTTGGCGGTTTCACCTTTCCACCTCCTAGGATGCAGTTCTGTCTCGCTTCCACCTCAGTGAGGAGAATGTTCTTTTCCTCATCCGAGAAATTCTGACTTCTCGTCCTCTGCACAATCTCCTGCACTGCCATCTTCTACATGGGAAAACATCAGGACTTTTCAGTGGACTACACTTAGAATTCTGAAACAACATTATATGTTTGAAAAGCATAAAAAATCTAATTACATTTAGAATTATTGAACAACAATAACATTAAATGTTTAAAAGAAATAGAAAAACTCTGTTATACATGAAAAGTGGTGCAGAAGTTTGAATCAAGTTTCCTGGCTGTTTAATACCCAAAGCAGTCTGCTGGCTGCCCTTAAGGGACATTCCCAGCTCCTCTCGCATCATGGGGGCTGTGGCTTCGAATCTCCTGTGCTGTGATGAGGTCTGCCCAGCTGGCTATGATGGAGACTCTAGGGAGAAGCCAGGATCGGAAATCTGGCCTGAAAAATCACTTCCCGGTGAGTCTCTACTTTTTCAGGTGATCAATATCAATCGGAAAGGTTATGACACTGATCAGAAAATCTGGGCCAACAAGTTCAAAATGGCTTCTTCTTTGATGAAAATCCTTTTTGGCTGTTCTAACAATGTCACTGGGATGGTTTTTCTGTTCAAACAGAAAGGTTTGATATTCTTGTCTAGTCTGATCTTTGAACATTTTAAAATCCTTTAGCTTCTCCTGATCATTAAAAAAAGACTTCCCCATCAAATATAAATACATCTCTATCTATTCCCACCGTAAAAACAGAAGTAATGGATCTCTCACAAGCTTCACTTTCTGATGCAGTTCTCTCTCTAGAAATTCTCACTATTTACACCAGTGCCACTGATATAGGCTTTGACCTCCAACAATTTGCCTTTACATGTCTAGTTTTATAACGGTGAGAAGATGTCAGTCTTTTTCACTCACTCCTGTCTTCTACATTATCTTCTTGATCACCTTTGATAGAATCTGCTCTCCTTGCTATCCCCTTCTCTACTGTTATTTGAAGCCTGTTTATTTGCAACTTTCCAACTCTTATATGGGCTTACAAATGGAGATGTACCACCTAACTGTCCATGTGATATATATTCATAAGCTGAAATTGCAGCTTCACTTATTTTAGACATTTTCCAATCTTCAAGATAAATTTGAATAACCAAAGGAACACTATTTTTACATTCTTCCAAGATCATGAACTTTCACACGTCATCAAAATGTTGTTCTAAGTATCATTGCCTGATACCACCAGTTCACCAGTCCCACAACATTGCTTTTTCTCTTGCATATTCTGCAAATGTTTCGTTCAGTCTTTTCTTTAAATTCTGAAATTTTAATTGCCACCCTCCAAGGACAAATTCATGTGTATTAAGTATTGTAGTTTTAACTGTCTCATAATTTGAAGATTGCTTTGCTGAAAGACTTGAATAAACATCCATTGCCTTGCCAAATAATATGCTTTTCAAAATAGGAGTCCGTATGTCTTTTGACCACCCTAGTTTTGTAGCAACTTGCTCAAGCAAATATTTCTCAACTCCATCGCCAGTGAATTTAGACACTCTGGTGATGATTCTTAGCCAAATCAAAGCTCTGAGTGGGATCCGACTCATCTTCTGAATTACGATCTCTTCTTTCACCCTGTAACCTAAGCCCTTCTTTAGCCAGTTCATACTGTCTTGATTTCTTTCTCTCTTTGAAATCCTTTTTCCTTTTCCTCCCTTGTTAACCTCTCTCTCTGGAGTACAAGTACAAGTTTTTTCATTTCTTTGGGTTTGGGTTTTTGCATTTCTCTTGCCCTTTCTATTTCAAGCAGTTTCATCTGCAACTGAATTCTTGTCAACTCAAGCTGTGTCCTATCTGGATCAGGATTTTCTTCTTCCAATCCCACATGTTGTGCTGTTACCTCAATTATGCCTGCTTTTTTAGCCCCTGCTTTGAAATCTAACTTCAACTCTTCTGCTAATGCTATTAACCTAAATGGTTAATTGTTGCAAATCACGCTGGAAAAAATTCTTCCCTCTCTAGAAAGGTTTTAGCAATTGACATCGCCATAACTGTTCCTCAATACATACAATAACATTTCACTGTGAAATCTTGTTAGCTTAAACATTAACCAGCAATAATCTTCCCAGCACTAAATAATACCTCTAAAATGCTAACATGAACCCTGAACCAGGTGTTTGCAACAATAGCTACTGTCAGGTAGATTGAAAATAGATTGTGGGCTATCTCACAGCCTTGCTTGTCACTAGTTTTGATTTTGAAAGCTTCTGTTTCAGATCTCCCACTCAAGACAGTGGCAGTCACATCATCATGAAGCAATTGCGGGATTGTGATGAACTTTCTTGGACATCCAAATTGGAGCACAATCCACAGAGCCTCATGATTTACTGAGTTAAATGCTTTGGTCACATTGATGAACGTAATGGCAAGATCCTGGTCTCGTTCTCCTCATTTTTCTTGAGTTTGTCTGACAACAAAGACCGTGCCGGAGGCTCCTTTGGAAGGTCTAAAGCCAAGTCAAAGTTCTAAGTGATGTCTGTATCACTGGATCCATGTGGGGGACTGATGCCTGCTGGACAGATCATCAACTTGTTCGATCAGTGATAAACATCCACCCAGCACCAAGACATCACGAAGCCCAAAGTTTGAACAGGGAGATCATTATTTCAACCCTAAAATAGCCCGACCAAAATTCCAGGTGCAGCTCACGACCAATCTGGAAAATCTTCACACATTCAACTCAGTTCCTGAACAGCAGGATCAAAATAAAGTCAGCTGCACTAAATTCCTGTACCCAGAGTATTGTGTTTGAGCATCGTCATCATCAGGATCAGCCTGGCAGAACAACACAAAGTCACAACTCAAGAAGGCAACATCTCAACAGATCAAGGATGCCCAAAGACAAACCCGGAAGATAAAGGAAATGTGCTGGGAAGAGGAAGACCAAGAGATCCAACAATACGCTGATCATCGTGACATGTAAATCTTATTTGAAGTCATCATGACCATCTATAGACTGAGCTCAGATGGACAAAATCCCCTTCATTCACAGGATGGTGTTTCTCTTCTTAAGGATGACAATCCTATCTGTTAACACTGGAAAGAACATTGTGACCAACTCTCCAACTATGAATTCACAGTGGCAGCTGATACTCTCCAGCCTATCCCCCAGTGCCTGTGGTAGAGTCCATGGGCGAGTCACCATCGATGGCAGAGCTGCAACAAACGATCAAACAGATCAAAAATAACAAAGCCTGTGGTCCCGATGGTATTCCAGCTGAGGTCTTCAAAATTGGTGGACTTGCTCACATTATTTTATAGATTCGTGATGACAAAGAAATTCAAGAAGTTGGACAAATCATGCTGCAGAATCTATCCAAGTATTTCCCTCTTGTCAATCGCAGGGAAAATGGTATTTCAGTAGGAGTTTCTATACATATTGATGTCTTCTTTTGGCGATTGCTGGCAATCTGGTCAAAGGTTAAATTGGCCTTCTTGAAATCATTGGATAGATGGTGGGAGAGGTTTGAGACAGACACTGTTGAGAGAGGCAGTGCTTTGGAACGACAGCTCCCCTGTGTGAGCACTGGAGGGTAAACAAAACAGACAACTCTTAGTGCAACAAAAGGTGATCCAGATGCAACCATTTGTGATCCTTCAGATACAGAAGCATTCTGTGCCCATATGCAGCAAGACCTGGACAACATTTCGGCTTGGGCTGATAAGAGGCACTTGCACCACACAAGTGCCAGGCAATGACCATCTCCAACAAGAAAGAATCCAACTATCTCCCCTTGGCATTCAATGGCATTATCATTGCTGAATGCCCCACTTTCAACATCTGGGGGGTTTGTTGGGGCAGTGGGGGTGGGGGGGGTGGTGTGGGGTGGGGGGGGGGGGGGGGGGGGGGGGGGTGCATGTGGGGGGTGGGAGTTATCAATGCCCAGACACTGAATTGGACTAGCCATATAAATACTGAGACTACAAAATCAGGTCAGAGGCTAACAAATTCTGCAGTAAGTAACTCACCTCCTGATTCCTCAAAGCCTGTCCACCATCTACAAGGTACAAGTCAGCTTGGCCTAAATAGCCAAGTGGTTATGGTACTGGGTTTGTAACCCCAAGATCAAGAGTTCAAATCTCACAATGGCAAACTATGAAACAATGTAACTTCATCTGAATAGGAACAGATGGAAACGTGTTTGTACTCGAAAGAGTTACAAGGTACAAGTCACAAGTGTGATGGCATATTCTCCATTTGCCTGAAGGAATGAAGCTCCCACAACACTCAAGAAGCCCAACACCATACAGGACAAAACAGCCCACTTGATTGGCACCTCATCTACATGCCTAAATTAGTTACTCTCTCCATCACAGACACACAGTGGCAGCAGTGTATACCATTTACAAGACACACTACAGCAACTCACCAAGGCTCCTTTGACAGCACATTCCAAAGCCACGACTTCTACCACCTAGAAGGGCAAGGGCAGCAGATGCATGGGAACACCACCACCTGGAAGTTCCTCTCCAAGCCACACGCCATCCTGGCTTCGAACTATATCACTGTACCTTCACTGTCACTGGGTCAAAATCCTGGAACTCCCTTCTTAACAGCACTGGGGTTTTCCTACAACACTTGATTACAACAGCTCAAGGAGGCACATTCACCACCGCCATCCCAAGGGTAATTAGGGATGGGCAATAAGTGCTGCCTAGCCAGCGTCGCTCACATCCCATGAAATTTTTAAAAATTGTTTGTCTATGGCTTGAGGAGTAGTAGGAGAAACAATCCTGGCACACGTCGCACTGGAAGGGTTTGTCTCTCGTATGTATTCGCTTATGTTCCAGGAGGTCTGACAACTGTGTGGAGGCTTTATTACAGAACTCTCACCAACAGGGTTTCTCCCCTGTGTGAGTGTGGTTGATGTTTGTGGAGCATCAATGAATCCAAGAATGATTTGTTGCATACTTCATGTGTCAATGGTTTCTCTGTGTGAATGTGCTTGTGTCTGCGAAGGGCTGATGAATTCGAGCATGATTTGGCATATCCCTCGCACACGAACAGCTTCTCATCCGAATGAATATATTGGGGCATGTAGAGGTACCATGAGTATAAAATTTATTTGTCACACACACTGAAATGTGCGCACAGCAAGCCCCAAGAAACATCAATGTGACAATGACCAGATAATCTGGTTTTCAGTGGTGTTCGCAGAGTTTCTCTCCAGTGTACATGTTTCGGAGCATGAGGTTTTGCGATGAATTCAGAATGATTTGTCTCATAATCCACCCAGGAATGGTTTCTCCAATGTGTGAACATGCCAATGATATACCATGGCTGATGGTAGGGGATAACTTTTGATACAAATCTCACATTTGAATGGCTTCTCTCCAGTGTGAATACGTCGATGTCTCACAAAGGTTGATGAATATGCGAAGGCTTGTTGGTGCACCTCACAATTGAAGGGCTTCTCTCCTGTATGAATCCTCTGGTGAATTAGGAGATCAGAGGATTGGGTGAAAACCATCTGACAAACTTCACACAAGAATGCTTTCTTTTCCATGTAGCTCCCGTTGGGTTAAAAGTTATACAGCAGATGTATTTTGCGTGTTAGGAGACCTCATAAGCCTGTGGAGTCCTCCTCACCCTTGCTCCTGCAGGAATGAGTCAGTGGTTCATGAGGCTCGATGAACAAATGAAGCTCTCACCACACTTGAAGTCCATTCACTCTTCTTCCCAGCCTCACCCTGACTGATCGCCCACAGCCAAACCTTCGGAAAGGTTGGTTCTGATGGAAGGTTCCACACCACTGACCGGTTTCAGATCTGATGATATGTCAAAGCTCCCCTGACCCGACTGATTTCCAGATGATGGTTTCACTGCCCAATCTTCTCTGTGTTGAGCAATGCTGTGAAGGGACTGGATGTCTTCCCACAGTTGTGCAGTTGTTCCTTGGGTGATGGTCAATATCTATCTGCAGTGTCTATCCTCTCCGTATTCTCTGGTGTAGTCCATTGCAATCCTTCTGTAAAACCGGAAAAGGAAACATGATTTCCTCCAACTCCCTCTCCTCCTTGGCTGAAGGGGCTGACTCCTCAGTTAGACACTGTTCCACAGTGAGTACCAGTTTGCTATTCCCTGACCTTTCTATTTCTTCACGTGACTGTCACACACCCTCAGTTTCCCGCAGGGACACTGGATAGTGACCAGGAGCAGAGAAAATGGCTACTTTCTTCCCTCTACCCAGCACCTTCAGTCTCTCAGACACACTAAGGGCAATGGAAAAGACTGTCAGGCGCAATGTAAAACAGGCTGTCAATTCGCTATGGGCTAGCATCACTGAATCTTATCAATCTGGAATCATCCCAGACTCCTCAACAACCATCCCTGGCAATGGAAAAGACAGTTGGGTGGAGTGTAAAATGGGCTATCAGTCGTGCTGGCGAAGACCAGTTTTACCCTTGGAGTATATGGTTAATATAAAACTCAGAAGAATTGTTAATTCAATGGTGATTTTGAATTCTCTCCCCTGCTTTCCAAAGATTTTTGAAGAAAGCACACTGGGCAGCAAGTGCTAGAAGCTAAGGAAAATATTGCTTCAGTGTAGCTGATTGAAGGGTTCTGGTTTATCCTGGGAAATTAGATACACTGCACTCGGTCAGACTGCACAACCCAAATTCAGCTATCAGCCACAGCACTGGGCAAAACTATCAAATCCAACACAGGCTTTTGGGAAAAGCCGAGACCTTCAAGTAAAATCTTTAAAAGTGGCATTAAAAGACATTTCAACAAATGTGTCTCTGGGTACGGCAGCCGAATTGCTATGGTGTAGGATTAACAATACAGATAGAGAGTTAAAATCCAACCACGGAAAGATACATACATAGAATTACAGTCCAGAAACAGGCCATTCAGCCCAATTGGTCCATGCTGGTTTTTATGCTTCGTACAAGACTCCTCTCACCCTCTTCATCTCACTCTATCAGCATATCCTTCGGTTCCTTTCTCTTTCATGTGCTTATCCAGTTTCCCCTTAAAGACATCTCTGCTATTCACCTCAACCACTCCGTGTTGTGAAAATGAATTTTAAAACAAATTGAAATTTGCTGAATAGAATCAAAATAAAAACAAAACTTTTCAGTTTGTCCCAAAACCCCAAATATTGCCCTTCAGAGAATGCAACCTGCTCTAACTGCCTGGTCTGGTCTATATTTGACTCCACTCCCACACAATATGGTTGACTCTGAACTGCCCTCTGAAGTGGCCGAGCAAACAATGATAAACAACCACTACAAAGTCCAACAATAAGAGGAAAATCAGATAGATCTGGACAATCCTGGCATTGTGTCAAAATAAGATTAAAGTGATCTGAGCCCAGTGAAATCTAGAAAGTCTCTCTTACCAAGGTCTGAGGACAAGTACCCAAGGGAGGAGAGCTGCCCCACAGACTGGTCAAGTAGCAGTGATACTCACTGAATCGAATCAATCTGGAAACATCCCAGACTCCTCCGTCACCATCCCTGGGTATGTCCCATCCCACTGGCAGGTGGGGAAGTCTCAATATTGACTCCATGGAGTCTCATGGCTTCAGGTCAAACAAGTTCAAGGAAAACTACCACTCCCCTCCCAACTGATGAATGAGTACTTCACCATGTTAATCATCACTGGACTCAGATGCTTATAACACAGGAGGCCATTCGGCCCATTGTATCTATGCCAGTCAACTGTGACTACACTAATCCCATTTTCCAGCCCTTGGCCCATAAGCCTGGAGGCTATGGCAACACAAGTGAACATCTAAATACTTCTTAAATGTTACGAGAGTTTCTGACTCAACCACCCTTTCAGGCAGAGAGTTCCTGACTCCCACCGCTCTCTGGGTGAAAAAATTTCTCCTCAACTCCCCTCTTAGCCTTCTACCTTAAATCTATGTTCCCTGGTTATTGACCCCTCTTGTAATGGAAAAAGTGCCTTCCTATCCGCCCTACCTATGCCCTTCATAATCTTATACACCTCTATCAGGTCCCCTCTCAACCTTTGCTGCTCCAAAGAAAACAACCCCAGCCTATCCAATGTTTTCTCATAGCTCAGACCCTCCAGCCCAGGCAGCATCCTGGTAAATCTCCTCTGCACCCTCTCCAGTGCAATCACATCCTTCCGATAACGTGGTGACCAGAACTGCATGCAATACTCCAGTTGTGGCCTAACCACATTTTATACAGTTCCAGCATAACTTTGTTACTCTTGTATTCTATACCTCGGCTAATAAAGGCAAGTATCCCATATGCCTTCTTGACCACCTTATCTCCCTGGCCTACTATCTTCAGGGGTCTGTGGATATGCACACCAAGGTCCCTCTGATCTTCATTACTCTCCAGGGTCCTACCATTCATAGTGTAATCCTTTGCCTTGTTAGCCCTCCCCATGTGCATCACCTCACACTTTTCAGGGTTGAATTCCATTTGCCACTGCTCTGCCCACCTGACTAGTCTATTGATATCCTTCTGTAGTTTATGACTATCCTTCTCCCTATTTACCATCCTAGCAATTTTCATGTCATCAGCGAACTTCTTGATCTTACCCCCTACATTTAAGTTCAAATCATTTATGTACACCACAAACAGCAAGGGCCCCAGCATCAAGCCCTGCGGAACCTCACTGGAAACAGGCTTCCAGTCACAGAAACATCCCTCTACCATCACCCTCTGCTTCCTGCCTCTTAGCCAATTTTGGATCTAATGTGCCAATTTGCCTTGGATCCCATGGGCTCTTACTTGGTTGACCAGTCTGCTTTGAGGGACCTTATCAAAAGCCTTGCTAAAGTTCATGTAGACCATATCAAATGCAGTACCCTTATCAAAATTCCTGGTTACCTCCTCAAACAATTCGATCACTAGGGAAGTAGACTAAGGACAGATCCCAAAACTAGGTATCCATGAGGTGCAGTGAGTCATCAGCAGCAGGATTGTATTTCACCACAATCTCACAGCCCAGCACAACTATCATTCCATGATTATCATCAAACCAGCAGATAGACAGGTCAGTAGCACCATTGGGTATACTTCAGAGTCCAGGTTTGAACCGAGTAAATGGATTAGAGGGCTACATGCAGCCTAAAAACTAAGAGTAGCAGGTAATAAGTGTCATCAGCTAAAAACTGGGAGTGGATGATCAAACCCAGCCTTCTCCTGAGGTGCTGGGAGAACTCCCCTCCAGACCACTCAAATCCTCCCCACTGTCGAGAAGGCTCAAGTCAGGAGTGTGATGGAATATTCACCATTCACATGGATGGGAACATCTACAACACTGAAGAGTCTGGACAGGATCAGGAACACAGCTGGTCCCCTAATCAGAGCCACTACCATTAGATTCAATACACACTCCCTCCACCACCAGGACACTATCCAGAGACCGTAAGTCACAAGAACCTTCCTTCACTCACTGGATATTCAACCCTGAACATTAGTGTGGATATTATGGGATACAATTTGTATAAACTCTGCTCCTTCACTCACTGGATATTCAGTCCTGAACATTTCTGTAGATATTATAGGATAAAACCAAAATGCATTTTGCTCCTTTACTCACCATCCTCTCACAAGGTTTTCAGTCCTGACAGGAAGTGAAGCAGTTGTGGAAGAGGCAGAGGAGAACGGGCAGTGTGCAGGCACTTTGATTGATGTTCCAACAAACCAATCATAGATAGAACAACCTTGCAGTCCCGCCCACAATGTAAACGTGAATCTCAGCACAGCCAATCACAGACGGGAGGTGAGACTTTGCAGCGTCCCTTTGCTTCCCCGTAATGCGCAGGCGCTAGGAGGCGCTCTCTCTCTCTCTCTCTCACACACAAATAAGGGCAAAATACTGCGGATGCGGGAAATCTGAACGAAAACAAAAGATGCTGGAAAAACTCAGTAGGTCTGACAGCATCTGTGGAGAGAGAAACAGAGATAATGTTTCGAGTCCGTATGGCTCTTCTTCAGATCTAAAGTGAGGTGGCGATGTGGTGAAATACATACTGACTAAGGGGGTGGAACTGGTGAAGCTGGATAGAAGGCCAGCGATAGATGGAGGCAAAGGAGAGATGGCAAAAGATGTCATAAGCAAAAGGACAAAGAATTGTGGTTGTACTGGCTAAAGGAGCTACTAATGGTGACATTAAGAAAGCAAAATGTGATAATGGCCGGACCAGGATAAGCACTTTGGAAAGTGAGAGATGGCCCTAGTAGAGTTGGGGTGGGGGGAGGGGAAGGTGGGAAGAAAGATCGAAAATAGACCAAAAACTGGGGATAAAACAATGAATGAAAATAGAAATAAATTTTTAAAAATAATGAAACTAAGTCGGAAAAAAATTAATGAAAAATTTTTAAAAATGAATATGGAAAAAAGGGGGATGAAAAGGGGGGTGGGGTTGGAGAAGAGAGTTCATGGGCTGAAGTTGTTGAACTCAGTGTTAAGTCTGGAAGGCTGTAAAGTGCCTAGTTGGAAGATGAGGTGCTGTTCCTCCAGTTTGCGTTGAGCTTCACTGGAACAATGCAGCAAGCCAAGGATGGACAAGTGGGCATGAGAGCAGGGTGGTGTGTTGAAATGGCAAGCAACATGGAGGTCTGGGTCATGCTTGCAGACAGACCGAAGGTGTTCCGCAAAGTGGTCACCCAGTCTGCTTTTGGTCTCTCCAATGTAGAGGAGATCGCATTGGGAGCAGCAAATGCAGTAGATTAAATTGAGGGAAGTGCAAGTGAAATGCTGTTTCACCTGAAAGGATTGTTTGGGATCTTGGACGGTGAGGAGGGGGGAAGTAAAGGGGCAGGTGTTGCACATGCTGCGATTGCATGGGAAGGTACCGTGGGAAGGGGACGAGGTGTTGGGGGTGATGGAGGAGTGGATCAGGGCAGTAGAATGCTGACAGCGGGGTGAGGGGAAGATGCGTTTGGTGGTGGCATCATGCTGGAGTTGGTGGAAATGGCAGAGAATGATCCTTTGAATGCGGAGGCTTTAGCCTTTTGTCGATCTTTCTTCCCACCCCCGTCCCCTCTCCCCACCCCGCCCCCCCATAGGGCCGTCTGTCTCTTTTCAGAGTGCTTACCCTGGTCTGGTCATTATCACATTTTGCTTTCTTAATGTCACCATTAGTACCTCCTTTAGCCAGTAAAAATTCTTTGACCTTGTGTTTATGACATCTTCTGTCATCTCTCCTTTGCCTCTATCTATCGCTGGCCTTCTATCCAGCTTCACCAGTTCCACCCCCTTAATCAGTATATAATTCACCACATTTCTACCTGCCTTTAGATCTGAAGAAGAGTCATACGGGGAAACGTTACCTCTGTTTCTCTCTCCACAGATGCTGTCAGATCTGCTGAGTTTTTCCAGCATTTTTTGTTTTCGTCATACACACAGACACACACACATATCTGGTGTGAACTACATTACCAACACTGCATGGCGTTTGTGCATCTGCGGAATGAGGAGCGCAGGATGGAATCAGAAGGCCCAGGCGCGGTGCCTGATGGGAGTTGTAGTTCTAACGCGCAGCAGTGGTTGGTGCCCAGCGTTTCGGAGTTTGAATCTGAGAAAGAGTGAGCGTGAGTGGCTGTCACATGGGCGGGGCTGGAATTGGAGATGCACAGCTGTAAATCCCAGCCACGGATGGCAGGAACCAGGATCGCAGCTGTTTAACTCCCTGTACCCCACCCCATCCTTCACCCCCCCATTCCCCCTATTCACCCCCCCATCCCCCCTCCATCCCCCCATCCCTCCTCCTGCACCGCCCCTCCCATCCCCCCTCCTTCACCCCCCCTGTTAAAACACAGCCGATGGTAATGGTTGAGTTGTTCAACTCCCAAAGAGAAACTCGAAACAACTGTCATAACCTATTTTTACAATTTGTATGTTTGGAAATGCAGGCTTTGAATTCAGTAGTAATAAGACCACTGAGTCTGAAGAGGCTTTTTATAAAACTAAATGAAACATTTATTAATAGAAGAAAGATTGTAAACACATACAGATGTCTACAAAATTACTACTACAATAACTACAAAAATCCCCTGATTAATCAGTCTTCAATTACAGCTCTGTTATGGCAACAGTAAAATACAGATTTAAACAGACAACTGGCAAAGCACACTCTGAATAGTCACATTCAAAATGAGTTTCTTTCAGCTCTGGGTTCTTGTAGACAGATTTGGGGCTTACATGCTGGAGGCTTCTCACACTTGTTTGATCGTAAAATGCCTCTACCTTACACAATCTCCTTTCTCCTTTATACATATCTTTCTTTTTGAATGTAAATTTTCCATTGTATCATTAGGCTTTTAACTTTAAATCTACTAACAAAGCATCCTTTCATCCTGCCAATTTTAATAGTAAGCTGAAAAAAAACAAACACATTGCTTGGAGTCTTCTAAGTAGGTGTAAGATTTCACCTGCAGTCTTGAATGGTTTCTTTTAACAAATGAAAACTTACACTTTACCTTCTACCCTCCTTTGGTTTGTCTAATTACCATCTCAAAGCTACTATACATTCAAACACCCAGACTAGCTGGCTTTAATCCAATTAAGACAGACACAGACACACACATAGGACAGATAATTACGCTTGGTGTGTGGGTGTGTGCCAAGCGTAAAATGACGCACGATGACATCAGGTGTGCATCCCGACTTCATTGTGCAGCCTTGTGATATTTCATTTGGCAGGCGCGTGCTGGAGTTGGCTGCGTGCCTGTCAATAATTAAAAGGCCAATTAAAGCCGTGCCTCAGGAAGATTGAAGCGCTCATTCTCATGCATGGCTAATTGTGCGCTAGGGCTGCTCACCCTCCTCCCCCCACCTACACAGGCAGCACTCACCACTGCTGCTTGTAATCCATGCAGGGCGGGCCTTAATTGGCCTGCCAGCGTCAAATAGTGGTGCAGAGCCGATCGCAGGCGGCGGTTGGCTTCCTAACCGCCTCCGCCTGCTCCCGCTGAGCACCCCCCGCCAAGGGCAAAATCCAGCCCGGAGACGCAGACCCCATTAGAACTCTATTTAAAAAAAATAATTTCCAATAACACTATAGGCATTAATCTCTTCATGACACCCCAGCATCCCCCCTTCACCCCCATCCCCCCTACATCACCCCCCCATTCCCCCTTCCTTCACCCCCATCTCCCCTCCTTCACCACCCATGCCCCTCCTTCACCCGCTTCCCCTCTCCTTCACCCCCGAGCCCCCATCCTTCAACCCACACCTCCCCTTCACCCTCACACACCTTCACCCCCCCACCCTCCTCCACCACCCCATCCCCTCGCTTCAACCCCCTCATCCCACCTCCTTCATCCCATCTCCCCTTCTTCAACTCCAACCCCCTCCTTCATCCGCATCCCCCATTCTTCATCCCTCATCCTTCAACCCCCTAGCCCCCTCCTTCACCCCCCAACCCCATTCCTTCACCCCCTATATTCCCTCCTTCACCCCCCCATCCCCCCACTCACTCATCTCAGACACCCATCAACACGGTTAAATGGATAACAAGGGACTACATTTTACATTGGTTTTCTGTGACTGGTGAGAGACTGTTTTCTCCAGACTGTGGAGTAAAAGTATAAAAGTTTGACTCTCCCAGTTTTGACTCCATCTCCCTTACTGGTGCTGAAGGGCCTGTCCTCCATTTAGACCCTGCCCCAGTTAAGATTGTAGATCTAAGGTGCTCCACTCCATGGCCCAGTCCTCAAATCATTTCTCTCCCTCTTGAAGCTGTCTGCTTGCCATTCCTTTACTACTAGATTTCTGTTTTGTCTGGTGGTGAGGGGCATTTCTTTCTGACTCGAGGTAAAATGGGACAGATTGTAAGAGACCCTCTGTGAATCTGACATCAGGTCATCAGGTGATTTTACACAGGGGCAGCGTGTGGATGAGAAATAGGTGGGGACTGAGGATAGACCCTTGGTCAGACTCCAGAGCGATGGGGGTGGGAAGATTAACCATTGCAGGAGATACTCTGGTTACAACTGAAGAGGCGAAAGTGGGCCAAGCGATAACAGTCCTACTGACTGGACAACAGAGAAGAGTTTGAGGAGGAGGATAGTGTGGTTGGGCCTGTCACAGGCTGCAGAGAGGTTGCTTCTCTCTCCACAGATGTTGCCTGACCTGAGTATTCCCAGCATTTTCTGAATATCAGATTTCCAGCATTCACAGTAGGAGTGTGCACTTTAGGGAAGTGTAGACTATGGGGTAATTTGATGGAAATTAGAAAATAACAACAGTTTGTGTTCATGACTTCATGTGGACAAATTATTTCAATTGCATAGGTTAGGGGGGACCAAGGGTCATATTTACAAGTTGTGGAAGGGCAGAACTACAGATTCATCAATCATTACAATTAGCAAGGCGGGTCAACAAGGACATTTTTAAAAAATTAAACATAACTGGGGTCCATTTTTTGGGGAATAGAACTGAAAAGCAGAGAAGTTATGTTGAATTATATAGAACCTTGGTTAGACCACACTTGGAGAGCTGTGCACAGTTCTGATCTTCATACTGAAAAAGGACATAAAGGGACTGGACAGGGTGCAAAAAAACATTGATAGAGATGATAGTGAGAATTGGGAGATTGTAACTATCAGGAAAGGCTGAACAGGCTGACACACTTTTCCCTAAAAAACAGAAGGCTGAGAGGTGACATAATTTTATAAGTCAGCATTTTAAAGATTTCTATTAATAATTTGGAGGGGGTGGTAAATGGAGAGAAGATGTTTCCACTTGTGCGGGGGAGTCCAAACCTAGGGGTCAGAAATATAAGATGGTCAATAATAAATCCAATGAGGAATTCAGGAGAAACTTCTTCTCCAAGAGAATGATTAGAATGTGGAACTTGCTACCAGAGGAAATGGTTGAGGTAAATAGTTTTGATGAATTTGATGGGAAGCCAGGTAAGTACATGAGAGAGGAAGGAATAGAAAGATCTGCTGATAGGGTGAGATAAAATAGGTAGGGAGAAAGCTCATGTGGAGCATAAGCACTGGTAGAAAACAGATGGGCCAAATGCTCTGTTTCTGTGTTTTAAAAACTAGACCAAAACAAAAAATGCTGCAAATACTCAGCAGGTCAGGCAGCATCTATGGAGAGAAACAGAGTTAACATTTCAACTCGAGATGACCTTTCATCAGAAACTAGGCTGGATGTTGGTCAGCTTTTCCTTTTGTTGGAGAACATCCACCACTTTCACCAGCACCACCCTGCCTGCTCTCACTGGCTCAGCCCACCCCACTCTCACCAGCACCAGACACCAGATATGACCAGCAATGTCCCCTCCTTCTGTTGCCTGCAGAACCCCCCCACCTACTGTTCTCAACAGCAACCCCCTGACCCCGCTATCACTAGCACTGCCCCTGGCACTCAGTGCCCCTGCCCTGTTCGCTACATACTCTCACCACCACCAGCTCTCACGGCCCCTGCCTCCCCACCCCCAACCACCGCTGACTCCCCATGTCAGACTCATTACCTGAGTAACAGAATCACTCCCTCAGCACTGGCTTGATCTCACCTACCACTCTGCCCTTTGCCCCGCTCTCCTGTGCATATGCTGATTACTGGATGCTGTGGGTCTTCCTCTTCTGATCTGCTGTCAAACACATCCGAGGCTACACATTACACACTGATGTTGTCAGTTTGAAAGTCTCTGAGGATGAAGAATGCTATTCTCACACTAGAAATCTCTGTCAAACGTTTACCTGGGGAACTGAGACAGCAGCTGCAATAACTGAGGTTTTATTCAGATGGGGCAATGACAAGTTTAAATCCCCACCTGATCTGCTGCTCAAAGTCACCTCCATTTCACCGGTCAGTTTCCCAAGCTTCCGGAAACTCATGTTACTCCAGAAATATTTGGATTGGCTGTGAGAGATGTCAATCAGAGAGCCCACCCACTCTGCTCATTCTCTCCTCTTCCTCTTCCACAACTGGTTCACTTCCTGTAGGGACTGAAAACCAAGTGAGGAGATGGTGAGTGAAGGAACAGAATTTATAATAATTACATCACATAATATCCACACTAATGTTCAGGCAGTATGACTGTCCTGTGGGGAATCAGGTGTGGAAATGCCCCTTATGCTGTGTGAGAAGATCCAGCTGAGAGAGCTGTTTGCTGGGTGCTTTGTGCTGAACTGTTTGACTGGAGCTGTGTGTTGGATATTGAGTGTGTTTATTGGAAGCTTTTCCCTTCTGATTTACAGGCTGAGTTTTGTTGATGGGTCATTACTGAATATGAGAAGGTGAGGTGTAATTATCTGGGAGGTGCAGAGTGTCTAATGATTCTTACTGATTTCCTATTGTTGAGTTCTGTGTGTGTGTTGGGAGCTGGTTATTATCCTGTGGACTGTGAATGGTCAGTTCTGTCTGTGTGTTGGGATCTGGATGTTTCCTGTCTTTTCAAATCCCTCCAAGACCTCCCAGCCTCCTATCTCTGTAACCTCCTCAGAAAAGAAAAAAAGACTTGGATTTATATAGAGCCTTTCACGACCACCAGATGTCTCAAAGCGCTTTACAGCGAATGAAGAACTTATTAAGTTGGTCACTGTTGTAATATAGGATATGTGGCAGGCAATGTGTGCACAGCAAGCTCCTACAAACAGCAATGTGATAATGGCCAGATAATCTTTTCTCGTGGTGTTGATTGAGGGATTAATGTTGGTCAGGACACCAGGTATAACTCCCCTTTTCTTCTTCACCTTAGAGAGAGCAGAAGGGGCCTAGTTTGAGGTCTCATCTGAAAGATGGCACCTCTGACAGTGCAGCACTGCCACACTCCTTTTGTGTTGTACCATTCTATGATTCTGTATGATTCTATGAAGGATTCTCCGTTACCATCCCTGGCTCTCTCTGTCATTTCCCTGTGTTGGTCAGGAAGAGGGGCACTGTGCATAGGAAGAGCGGCAAACTCCACTCACAGGAGAGACCAGCAACGTCCTGCCTCAGCTCATCTGCTGCTGAAACCCTCATCGTTACCTTTATAGGCTCTAGACCCAACTATTCCAATGCTCTCCTCTTGCACTGTAAACTTGAGCTCCTCCAAAACTCCCACTGCCCATGTCGAAACTGAATTTGGGATGTGCAGTCTGAGCGAGTGCAGTGTATTTAATTTCCCAGGATAAACCAGAACCCTTCAATCAGCTACAATGAAGCAATATTTTCCTTAGTTTCTCGCACTTCCTGTCCAGTGTGTTTTCTTCAAATAATTTTGGAAAATAAGGGGAGAAATTTCAAAATCTCCATTGAATTAACATTTCTCACGAGTGTTTTTATGTTGAACATATATTCTAAGGGTAAAACTGATCTTCACCATCATGACTCGGGATCATAGTGAATTGATAGCCCGTTTTATACTCCGCCCAACTGTCTTTTCCATTGTCCTCACGGTACCTGGGAAGATGGGGGACTGTGTGGAGGAAAGAAAGTAGCCACATTGTCTGCTCCTGGTCATTATCCAGTGTCCCTGCTGGGAACAGAGGGTGTGTGACAGTCAAGTGAGGAAAAAGAAAGGACTTGTATCTGACCCCCCACACAGGGGAATAGCAGACTGGCACTGACTGTGGAACAATCTCTAGCTGAGGAGTCAGCCCCTTCAGCAAAGGAGGAGAGGGAGTTGGAGGAAATCATGTTTCCTTTTCCTGTTTTACAGAAGGATTGCACCGTACTACACCAGAGAATACAGAGAGGATAGACAGCGCAGATAGATCCTGACCATCACCCAAGGAACAACTGTACAACTGTGGGAAGACATCCAGTCCCTTCACAGCATTGCTCAACACAGAGAAGGTTGGGCAGTGAAACCATCATCTGGAAATTGGTCAGGTCAGGGGAGCTTTGACATATCATCAGATCTGAAACTGGTCAGTGGTGTAGAATCTTCCATCAGAACCAACCTTTCTGAAGGTTCAGCTGTGGGCGATCGGTCAGGGTGAGGCTGGGAAGAAGTGTGAGTGGCTCCAAGTGTGGTGAGAGCTTCAATCATTCATCGGGCCTCATGAACAACTGACTCATTTGCACAGGTGAGAGGCTGTTGAAGTGTGACTTGTGCGAGGAGGAGTCCACAGGCTCTTAAGATCTCCTGACACACAAGATGCATCTGTTGTACACCTGTTAAGACAGGGACAGCTACATGGAAGAGAAACCATTCAAGTGTGAGGTATGCACCCGTGGTTTTTCAAAACTATCGGCGCTACTGAATCACCGACGCACTCATACTGGGGAGAAGCCGTTCACATGTGAGGTGTGCAACAAGGGCTTTGCACAGTTATCAGCCCTGGTGAGACACCATGGCATTCACACAGGGGAAAAACCGTTCATGTGCGAGGTGTGCAACAAATCCTTCTCGCGGTCATCCAATCTCCGCGCACACCAACGCATTCACACTGGGGAGAAGCCATTCAAGTGTGAGATGTGTAACAAGGACTTTGCACAGTCTTCGACCCTGGTGAGTCACTGGCGCATTCACACAAGGGAGCAACCATTCACGTGCGAGGTGTGCGGCAAATCATTTTCAGTGTCATCGACTCTCCGCATACACCAACGCATTCACACTGGAGAGAAACCATTTTCCTGTGATGTGTGCGACAAATCATATTCAAAGTCATCGTATCTCCGCACACACCAACGCAGTCATACAGGGGAAAAGCCATTTTTGTGTGATGTGTGTGACAAAGCCTTCTCGAAGTCAGGCGAGCTTCGCATGCACCAGCGCACTCACACAGGGGAGAAACCATTCACATGCGTGGAGTGTGAGAAATCATTCTCGCAATCATCGACCCTCCGTGAACATCAACGCATTCACACCCGGGAGAAACTGGTCAAGTGTGAGGTGTGTGACAAAGCCTTCACACGGTTATCAAGACTCCTGTGCCATCAGACAATCCACACAGGGGAGAAACCCTTCAAGTGTGAGGTTTGTGATAAAGCTTTTGCAACATCTACGAGGCTCCTGAGACATCAGAGCATTCACACCGGGGAGAAACCCTTCAGGTGTGAGGTTTGTGAAAAGGCTTTCACCCACTCCTTCAATCTCCAGACACACCAGAGGATGCACAAAGGGGAGAAACCGTTCAAGTGTGAGGCGTGTAATAAAGACTTCACAAAGTCATCAAGCCTCATGATTCATCAGAAGATCCACACTGGAGAGAAAGTCTTCTAGTGTGATGTTTGCGACAAACCTTTTGTGACATTTTCGAGGTTCCTGAGACACCAGAGGATTCTCACAGGGGAGACATCCTTCAGGTGTGAGGTTTGGAGAAAGCGTTCACCAGATGAAGCAAACTCATGATTCAGAAACGCATTCACACTGGGGAGAAGCCATTTATGTCCAAGGTCTGTGCAAATCATTCTGTGTTATTGAGCCTCTGTGTACATCTATGCATTCACACAGAGGAGAAATCATTCACGGCTGAGGTGTGTGACAAATCCTTCACTGTGTCATCGAGCCTCCACAGACACCAACGCATCCACACAGTGGAGTAACCCTTCAAATGTGAGGTGTGGAATGCAGCTTTTGAGAGGTCTTTAACCCTCCTGGGACACCAGAGGACTCGCACAGGGGGGAAACTCTTCAGGTGCAATATTTGTGACAAGACTGTCATACACTCCTCCACCAGGGGGTTTAAACTAGTGAGAAACCATTCAGGTGTGAGGTGTGTGACAAGACTTTCACATAGTCAGTGTATCTCCTGGCCCATCAATGCACTCACACAAGGGAGAAGCCCTATCGGTGTGAGATCTGTAATAAAGCCTTCAGACAATTGTTGGACCTCCTGGAACATCAGTGAACCCACAAGGGAAACAAACCCAGTGTGACGTGTGCCAGGATTGTTTTATCTGTTCCTCCTCTCTCACCATACACCAACGGCTCCACATGGACTTGGAGCTGGATCACCTGCTTCCTGAGAGTTGTCTGTGTTGTTTACCTTCTAGTGCTCACACAGGGGAGCTGTCATTCCAAAGCACTGTCTGTCTCAGCAGTGTCTGTCTCGAACCTCTCCAACCATCAGTCCAATTGTTTCAAGAAGGCCAATTTAACCTTTGACCAGATCACCAAACATCACCAAATGAAGACAACAATATGTATAGAAACTCCTGTTCATGCACAGATGTCACTGTGTCTCTGGGAGGGTTTCCTCAGCCACAGGAAGTAGGTGATTCAGGAGAATGTGTCAGGATTCTCCCAGCTCTGGGCAAGAGGGAAATACCTCGATAGTTTCCACAGTGTGATTTATCTCCCTTCTTGAAGATTGTCACATTCCTGAATTTGGGGGAGTTCTTTTTCCTCCCAAATCCGGAGGATGAGTTCATGGAGTCTTGATGTGAGCAGAAGTCCACCAGCTTTGAAGACCTCAGCTGGAATACCATCAGGGCCACAGACTTTGTTATTTTTCATCTGTTTGGTTGTTTGTTGCAGCTCTCCCATTACTGGTGACTTACCGATGGATTCTACCACAGGCACTGGGGATAGACTGGAGATTATCAGCTGTCACTGTGGATTCATGGTTGAGGAATTGTTCAAAATGTTCTTCCCAGCGTTAACAGATGGCATTGTCATCCTTAAGAGGAGAAGCACCATCCTGTGAACAAAGGGGATTTTGACCATTTGACCTCAGTCTATAGATGGCCCTGAAGACTTCAAAATAGATGTCATGTTGATCAAAATATTGTTGGATCTCTCAAGCTTTCTCTTCGCACACATGACATTTATCTTCAAGATTTGTCTTTGGGTGTCAGCCTTGAGCTGTTGAAATGCTGCCTTCTTGAGTTGTGACCTTGGGCTGGTCTGCCAGGCAATGAAGGCTGGTTGCTTTTGTTCCAGGAGGTCACATATTTGAGCGTCATGTTCGTCGAGCCAGTCCTGGTAAAATTCTGTGCCACTGAAGCTCGATGTCTTTTACCATCGGAATTGGGAGCCAGACTAAAGCACAGGGATTTTAAAGAAATTTCTGTCTGTAGTATTCTGAGAGTTTCCCCTGATGTGAGTGTGTGTGTGTTAGTAAAGTGAGGCAGCTCTCAGGAGTGGGTATGGGGAAGAATCAGACCCTGCTTTAGTTGGTGATGTGAATTATAGACAGATCCTCTTTAGGTGATGGGTGTTTGACTAATATCATGGGTAATGTTTGTACTTTTCTGTCTGGGAGGACTACTATCCTGAGCATGGTGAGGGAGTGGAGGTGAGTCTCTACAGACCCGAGTTCCCACAGCCCATCATACCTCAGTGTAATAACGCTGTGATATGGTCACCTTACACTCTTTCAAGATTCATTTCATGTTCTGGAAAAGATCTTGAGTTGTTTTCAAATACTTTGTTATTTTGGTTGATTCACACTTTGGCGTAAGCTGAATATTGCGTTGTTGTTTGTCTGCTGTTTATCAATCTTCTATGCAGATTTATAACTCACAATACATTTGCTTTTTTAATTAACCCAAACACCTGATTTGTCAGCATGGTGTGTTCCTATTCACTGAAACACTCAGGAGCCTACAATAAGAGTCCTGTACACAATATATTGGTCAATGTCACTGTGGGCTGGTATACTTTCTCCAGCAACAAGTTTATAATTCCCAGTTCACAGGAAGCATAATGTTTCCCTCAAAAAGAATGGTTTGACCTTATATATCAACTTTCATAACTTAGGGCACTGAGAGCACTTTACAGCTAATGAAGTGCTTTTTGAAGTGTGGTCATTCTTGTAATGTAGGAAACATGGCAGCCAATGTGAGCATGGCAAGCTCTCACGAACAGTAATTTAATAATGCTGAGCTGATCTGTTTTTGTGATGTTCTGCAGGATCCATATTGGTCAAGACATCAGGGATAACTCCCCTGCTCTTCTGCAATATAATGTCATGGGATCTTTTACATTCAATTGAGAGAGCAAGCCAGGCCTTGGTTTAACTTATCTGAAAGATGGTATCTTTGACAGTGCAGCACTCCCTCAGTACTGCACTGGAGTGTCAGCCTCAGTGCTTGAGTCTTTGGAGTGAGATTTGAACCCAGAACCATCTGACTCGGAGACAAGAGTGCCTATTAAGATATGACTGACAATAACAATATTCTGTTCCATTGGATTCAGTTTCTAAGGGGTTCAGTCAAGGCTGTGTACAGAATACATTTCCCCCTGTCAGTTGATAGCTTGCAAGTTTGATTTGATTTAATTGGTAATACCTGCAGATGTCAGTCTTTGTGTCTGGGTGCCTGAAGCTGTGGAAGGTGGTAAAGTCCCTGGTGTCAGCTGGAATGGACATCTTAAGGGATTGTCTTCAATCAGTACTGCTGATTAACCATTCTGCTTTCATTCACTCATGGAAGTTCTATTGTTTAGGCACAGTTCTAACAGTCTGTCAGGAATAAAACTTGAGGAATAATCCAATCTTCCCAGGAAAGCTCAGTGTTACTTTTAGTGAAGTTTTTGAGCTTGTTTTCAAATCCCTCCATGGCCTCTCCCCTCCCTATCTCTGTAATCTCTTCCACCCCTCAGTCCTGCACTGGAGTGTCAGCCACGACTTTTTGTGCTCAGGTCATGGAGTGGGACTTGAACTCACTACCCTATGACTCAGAGAACAAGGTTGTGGGTTCAAATCCCACTCCTGATGGATTATTCCATGAACGTGGATTAAAATTGTTGTCAGGGCCACACAAATAAATCCTCAGGCTCTGGGCTCCCTGTACAAAGCCCACCCACCATTTATTGCAACACAAACATGTTATAAAACGAGTGAGGAAATTTTCCTGTAGATATTTACACACTGCATTGATCATGAAACCAATCAAATCACAATATACCAATCTTAAATAAAACTGCTTCAATTGGTCACACACCATTTTAAAAAATGTTTGTTTTAGTAAAACTCCTTGATAAATGTGCAACAATCACAAGTGTGCAGGTTGTGGTTGAGCGTTCGCACTAGTTTGAGTAAGTTTTAACAGTATAATCCAAATGAAATTGACTGCTTCAGGAATTTTAAATACAGGTTATTGAATTTTGATGATCTTTAACTCTGGTTTATTAAACATCACGCAGGAAGCTGGTACCAATCACAGAAATGACCACGGCCCCAGATGGGAATAATGACAGTGGTGAGTTTCTGCCAGTTGCTGGGGGAGAAAGACAGGAGAGAGGGAGGTGGGAGAGCAGAGATAGGAGTTGTGAGAAATGATCGAGAGGGTGAGGTAGGAAAGAGCAAGGAGGTCAGTAGGAGAGGAAGGAGAGATAGGATAGCCTGTCTCTCCTGTGCCCATCTTACCTGTGAATGCACTGATCCCACCACTGCACGTCATCGCTGCCTTGGATGCTGTGGGTCTTCCTCTTCTGATCTGCTGTCAAACACATCCGAGGCTACACATCCCACACTGATGTTGTCAGTTTGAAAGTCTCCGAGGATGAAGAATGTTATTCTCACACCAGAAACCTGTCAAATGTTTACCGGGGGAACTGAGACAGCAGCTGCAATAAGTGAGGTTTTATTCAGATGCGACAATGACAAGTTTAAATCCCACCTGATCTGCTGCTCAAAGTTGCCTCCGTTTCACCGGTCAGTTTCCCAAGCTTCAGGAAACTCATGTTACTCCAGAAATATTTGGATTGGCTGTGAGAGACGTCAATCAGAGAGCCCACCCACGCTGCCCATTCTCTCCTCTTCCTCTTCCACAGCTGGTTCACTTCCTGAAGGGACTGAAAACCAAGTGAGGAGATGGTGAGTGAAGGAACAGAATTTATAATAATTACATCCCATAATATCCACACTAATGTTCAGGCAGTCTGACTATCCTGTGGGGAATCAGGTGTGGAAATGCCCCTTATGCTGTGTGAGAAGATCCAGCTGAGAGAGCTGTTTACTGGGTGCTTTGTGCTGAACTGTTTGACTGGAGCTGTGTGTTGGATATTGAGTGTGTTTATTGGAAGCATTTCCCTTCTGATTTACAGGCTGAGTTTTGTTGATGGGTCATTACTGAGTATGAGAAGGTGAGGTGTAATTATCTGGGAGGTGCAGAGTGTCTGAGGATTCTTACTGATTTCCTATTGTTGAGTTCCGTGTGTGTGTGTGTGTGTGTGTTGGGAGCTGGTTATTATCCTGTGGACTGTGAATGGTCAGTTCTGTCTGTTGGGATCTGGATGTTTTTTGTCTTTTTAAATCCCTCTAAGATCTCCCACCCACCAATTTCTGTCACCTCCTTAGAAAAGAAAAAAAAGAAAGGTTCTCTATAAATGCAAGACTTTCACAACCACCAGATGTCCCAAAGCACATACAGCTAATGAATTGCTTTTGAAGTGTGGTCAGTATTGTAATGTAGGAAATGTGGCAGCCAAAATGCGCACAGCAAGCTCCCAAATTTTGTTAACACTCCTGCCAGAGCACCTTGGGACATTGAATTATGTTAAAGGTGCTATATAAATCCTAGTTGTTGTTGGTTATTGTTGTTTAAAAAGTCAGAAAGTGATCAGGCATTCAGTAGGAGCAGCGTGATTCCCCTCATAGTTCACTACCTTACTGACCCTCCCAGTGAGGGGGCAGACTCATTGTAAATGAAGATCGTGTTATAACCTATAACTGGTAGCTGCACACTAATTCAAACTCAATGTGTCAAGGAACATTTAAGGATGCACTTTCAGGCTGCGGCTGCAGTCCCCCTCCCTACATGGATGGGGTTGGGGGTAGTTCCTGATCTCAGCCCAGATAGCCAGGAGGCAGTGGATAGAGAGGCAAGCGGCAGAGAAGGGAGTCAATGCTGCTCCTGACATGCCGATCTACTGGTTTGATGATAATCATGGAATGAGGGCTGTGCCGGGCTGTGAGATTGTGGTGGAATACAATCCTGCTGCTGCTGATGGCTCACTGCACCTCATGGATACCCAGTTTTGGGATTTGTCCTTAGTCTACTTCCCCAGTGATAATTAACATGGTGAAGTACTCATTCATCAGTTGGGAGGGGAGAGGTAGTTTTCCTTGAACTTGTTTGACCTGAAGCCATGAGAATCCATGGAGTCAATATTGAGATTTCCCCACCTGCCAGTGGGATGGGACATGCCCAGGGATGGTGACGGAGGAGTCTGGGATGTTTCCAGATTGATACAATTCAGTGAGTATCACTGCTACTTGATCTCTGGATTGTTAATCCAGCAACTGAGCAATTCGGCTGTCATACCTAGAGACACATTTATTAAAATATTTTTTAATGCCTTATTTAAAGATTTTACCTGAAGGCCTCAGCCTTTCCCAAAATCCAGGGCTTGGATTTGATAGTTTTGCCCAGTGCTGGGGCTGACAGCTGAATTTGGGATGCGCAGCCTGAGCAAGTGTTATGCCGCGGCTGATGTAAATGCTGACCTGACCAAATCCCAGAGGGAAACTTGAAACAGCTGCCACAACGGTTTTGCCATTTGTATTGTATGAGGACTGGTTCCAAAATCAGGAAATTATGTCCCCGACTACTTGTGATGATTTTATAGTGAATTAAACATTTTTTAAAAGAATAAAGGGAAAAAAACACAATTATACTTAAACACGAGAATGGCTTTACACAGTAAACAGTAGTTTAAAACAGTTGCACAATACCTTAACAACCATCACAGCTAACCTTCCCCTGTTCTGTTCAGCAACTTTCGTTATATGTTTTAAAATCTGTAGAATTCCAGTAACTTTTACCACGCAGTGCCTTTTTTCCTTGGGGTGTCCTGTGAGGCTTACAACAACTGAGTCTTCAGGTCTGGCCTTGTTCACCTGTCTCTGGAAGTTCTGCTTAGCTATCCTGTTGTCTTCTGGGAGATCTAAGCAGCTACTCCCCTCACATAGGCTTCAGTATTTCTTAAATGCATTCTTTCCCTTTTATTTCTCTATTGTCTCAAGCATCTCTTCAGAAATGCTTTCTACCCAGACTTGATGACACTTGTTCTTTACTTTAGCTGTTAGACTTGTAAAAACAAACTTACCCTATCTTTACCTTAATTACACCTTTTACAACCTGTAAATGCTCCCCTATGAACTAAAACAATTTAATTCAATATTACTCCTGTTATTGGTTTATGTAAAACTCTGAAATTCTTCTTGGTTCATTAACATATCAAAGTCACTTCTTACTGTTGGCTTTAGACCCTTGCAGTCACTCTGACTCTTATTCCAACTACCATATTTACAAACCCCTACAGTCTGTCTTCCAGTATATAAATATGATAGGGTTATAGACAGTAAAAAAAATTACAATTTCTTCTTTTCTTGGCAGCGAGTGCAGTGTATCTAATTTCCCAGGATAAACCAGTACCCTTCAATCAGCTACACTCAAGCAATATTTTCCTCAGCTTCTAGCATTTCCTGCCCAGTGTTTTTTCTTCAAATAATTTTTGAAAACAAGGGGAGAAATGTCAAAGTCTTCTTCGAATTAACACTTCTCGAGTGTTTTTCATATTAACCAAATGCTCTAAGGGTAAATTGGTCTTCGCCAGTGTGACTCAAAATCAGTGAATTGATAGCCCGTTTTACACTTCGCCCGACTGTCTTTTCCATTGTCCTCATGGTGCCTGGGAAGATGGGGGCTGGGTGGAGAAAAGAAAGTAGACACATTGTCTGCTCCTGGTCACTATCCAGTGTCCCTGCTGGAAACAGAGGGTGTGTGACAATCAAGTGAGGAAAAAAAAAGACTTGCATCTGATCCCCACACAGGGGAATAGCAGACTGGCACTCACTGTGGAACAGTCTCTAACTGAGGAGTCAGTGCCTTCAGCAAAGGAGGAGTTTTACATAAGGATTGCACCGTACTACACCAGAGAATACAGAGAGGGTAGACACCACAGATAGATCCTGACCATCACCCAAGGAACAACTGCACAATTGTGGGAAGACATCCAGTTCCTTCATAGCATTGCTCAACACAGAGAAGGTTGGGCGGTGAAACCATCATCTGGAAATCGGTTGGGTCAGGGGAGCTTTGACATATCATCAGATCTGAAACTGGTCAGTGGTGTGGAACCTTCCACCAGAACCAACCTTTCCGAAGGTTTGGCTGTGGGTGATCGGTCAGGGTGAGGCTGGGAAGAAGTGTGAGAGGCTGCAAGTGTGTTGAGAGCTTCAATCATTCATCGAGCCTCATGAACCACGACTCATTCCTACAGGTGAGAGGCTGTTTAAGTGTGAGGAGGGCTCCACAGGCTCATAAGACCGACTAACACACAAGCTGTATCTTTAACATCTTTAAGTTAAGGGCAGCCATATGGAAGATAAACAATTCAAGTGTGAGGTGTATGAGAAAGTTTTTGTGACTTTTTCGAGCCTCCTGATACACCAGAGGATTCACATGGGGGAAAAACTCCTCAGGTGTGAGGTCCATGAGGTGGTTTTCATCAATTCCTCCATGCTTTTAAAAAATTAATTCATGGAATGTGGGCTTTGCTGGCTGGGCCAGCATTTATTGCCCACCACTAATCGCCCTTGAGAAGATGGTGAGTTGCCTTCTTGAACCACTGCAGGGCATGCAGTGTAGGTGCACTCACAATGCTGTTAGGGTGGGAGTTCCAGGATTTTGATCCAGTGATAGTGAAGGTATGGCAATATATTTCCAAGTCAGGTGTTGTCTAAGGAGTTTCTGCAGTGCATCTTGTAGATGATACACACTGCTGCTACTGTGTGTCGTTGGTGGAGGGAGTGAATGTTTGTGGATGGGGTGTCAATCAAGCGGGTTGCTTTGTCTTGGATGGTGTCAAGTTTCTTGAGTGTTGTTGGAGCTGCACTCATCCAGGCAAGTGGAGAGTATTCCATTACATTCCTGAATTGTGCCTTGAAGATGGTGGACAGGCTTTGGAGAATCAGGTGAGTTACTCGCTGCATGATTCTTACCATCTGACCGCACTTGTAGCCACAGTATTTATATGGCTCATTCGGTTCAGTTTTTGGTCAGTGGTAGGATGTTGATAGTGGGGACTCAGCAATGGTAACACCATTGGATTTTGAATGTCAAGGGTCGATGGTTACATTCTCTGTTGGAGGTTGTCATTGACTGGCACTTGTTTGACATGAATGTTACTTGCCACTTGTCAGCCCAAGCCTGGATATTGTCCAGGTCTTGCTGCATTTGGATATGGACTACTTCAGTATCTGAGGAGCCATGAATGGTGCTGAACATTGTGCAATCATCAGCGAACATACCCACTCTGACCTTATGATGGAAGGAAGGTCATTGTGCTAGGTTTCACTCCAACCAGCAGAGAATTTTTCCCTGATTCCCATTGACTCCATTTTTGCTGGGCGTCCTTGATGTCACACTCGGTCAAATGTGGCCTTGATGTCAAGGGCAGTCACTCTCACCTCACCTCTGGGGTTCAGTTCTTTTGTACATGTTTGAACCAAGGCTGTAATGAGGTCAGGAGCTAAGTGGCCCTGGTGGAACCCAAACTGAGTGTCAGTGAGAAGGTTATTGCGAAGCAAGTGCCACTTGATAGCACTGTTGATGACCTCTTCCATCACTTTACAGATGATTGAGAGTAGACTGATGGGGAAGTAATTGGCCGGGCTGGATTTGTCCTACTTTTTATGTATGGGACATAACTGGGCAATTTCCTCATTACTGGGCAGATACCAGTGTTGTAGCTGTACTGGAACAGCGTGGTTAGGGGCGCAGCAACTTCTGGAGCACAGTTCTTCAGTACTATTACCAGAATATTGCCAGGGTCCATAGCCTTTGCATTATCCAGTGCCTTCAGCGGTTTCTTGATATCACGTGGAGTGAATCAAATTAGCTGAAGACTGGCAACTGTGATACTGGGAACCTCTGGAGGAGGCCGAGATGGATTGTCCACTTAGCATTTCTGGCTGAAGATTGTAGCAAGTGCCTTTTGCACTGACATGCTGCGCTCATCCATCATGGAGGATGGGGATATTTGTGGAGCCTCCTCTTCCAGTGAGTTGTTTAATTGTCCACCAATATTCACGGCTCGATGTGGCAGGACTGCAGAGCTTAGATCTGATCCTTTGGTTGTGGAATCGCTTAGCTCTGTCATTCACTTGCTGCTTATGCAGTTTGGCATGCAAGTAGAGTCTTGTGTTACAGCTTCACCACGTTGACACCTCATTGTTAGGTAGACCTGGTGCTGCTCCTGGCATGCCCTCCTGCACTCTTCATTGAACCAGGGTTGATCCCCTGGCTTGATGGTAATGGTAGAGTGGGGGATATGCCGGGCCGTGAAGTTACAGATTGTGTTCGAATACAATTCTGTTTCTGCTGATGGCCCACAGCGCCTCATGATTGCCCAGTCTTGAGTTGCTAGACCTGTTTGAAATCTATCGTATTTAGCATAGTGGTAGTGCCACATGGAGGGTATCCTCAATGTGAAGATGGGACTTTGTCTCCACGGGACTATGCAGTGGTTACTCCTACAGATGCATTTGCGGTAGGCAGGTTGGTTCCCTCACCACCTGCCGCAGACCCAGTCTAGCAGCTATGTCCTTTAAGACTCGACCAACTTAGTAGTGGTGCTACCGAGCCACTCTTGCTGATGGACTTTGAAGTCCCCCATCCAGAGTACATTATGCGCCTTTGCCACCCTCAGTGCTTCCTCCAAGTGGTGGTCAACATGGAGGAGCACTGATTCATCAGCTGAGGCATGGCGGTATGTGGCAATCTACAGTAAGTTTTCTTGCCCATCTTTGACCTGATGCCAAGAGACTTCATGGAATCTGGAGTTGGTGTTGAGGACTCCCAGGGCAACTCCGTCCTGACTGTATACCGCTGTGCCGCCACCTCTTCTGGGTCTGTCCTGCCAATGGGACAGGACATACCCAGAGATGGTGAAGGTGGTGTCTGGGACATTATCTGTAAGGTATGATTCCGTGAGGATGACTACATCAGGCTGTTGCCTGACTTGTCTGTCTGTGGGACAGTTCTCCCAATTTTGGCACAAGCCCCCAGATGTTAGTAAGTAGGACTTTGCAGGGTTGACAGGGCTGAGTTTGCCCTGTTTCTGGTGCCTGGATCAATGCCGTCAGATTTCATTCCTTTGAGACTTTTTAGCGGTTTGATAAAAAACTGAGTGGCTTCCTAGGCCATTTCAGAGGAGTCACAAGCATCAACCACATCACTGTGGGTCTGGAGTCACCTGACCAGCTGAGGATGACAGATTTCCCTAAAGGATATTAGAGAACCAGGTTTCGTGGTCATCAGTAGACTCTTAATTCCAGATTTTTATTGAATTCAAATTTCACCATCTGCAGTGATGGGATTCAAACCCGGGTACCCAGAGCATTCCCCTGTAAATAACAATACCACTACGGCACCGCCTCCCCGCTTCTGAGGCACCAGAAGGTTCACGTAGAAGAGAAGCCATTCACGTGTGAAGTGTGTAACAAATTATCTGACTCATCAAAGCTCCGCACACATCAATGCATTCACACAGGAGAGAAAACATTCAAGTGTGAGTTGTGTTACAAGTCATCTCACAGTAATCAAAACTCCTGCTGCACCAGACAGTCCACTTAGGGTAGAAACGTTCACATGTGAGGTGTGCAAAAAATCATTCTCACGGTCCCAGACCCTCCGTGTACACCAACACATTCAGAGCGGGGAGAAACCATTCACATGCGAGGTTTGTGACAAATAATTCTCACATGCATCAAATTTCCTCATACACCTATGCATTCACACAGACGAGAAACCATTCACATGCGAGGTATGCTGCAAATCATTCTCAAATTCATCTGACCTCTGTGCATACTAATGCATTCCACAGGGAAGAAACCATTCACGTGAGGTGTGCGAAAGTCGTTATTGCAGTCGTTGCATCTCTGTACAAACCAACAATTCACACGGCGAGAAAGCATTCATGTGCAAGGTGTGACAAATCATTCTTATGGTCAATGGAGCTCTGTGTCCACCTACACATTCACACAGGGGAGAAGCCATTCATGTGTGAGGTGTGTAGCAAATCATTCTGTGATTGGACCTCCGCAAGCTCAGGCTGGGGAGAAACCATTCGTGTGCAATGTGTGAGACAAATCATTCCCGACTTCATGGAACCTTCTACTCCATCAGAGGAGCCGCACAGTTTTTTATCAAACCGCTAAAAAGTCTCAAAGGAATGAAATCTGACGGCATTGATCCAGGCACCAGAAACAGGGCAAACTCAGCCCTGTCAACCCTGCAAAGTCCTACTTACTAACATCTGGGGGCTTGTGCCAAAATTGGGAGAACTGTCCCACAGACAGACAAGTCAGGCAACAGCCTGATGTAGTCATCCTCACGGAATCATACCTTACAGATAATGTCCCAGACACCACCTTCACCATCTCTGGGTATGTCCTGTCCCATTGGCAGGACAGACCCAGAAGAGGTGGCGGCACAGCAGTATACAGTCAGGTGGGTGAATGTCCTGTACAAACATCACACATGAAGAATTTCTGCTGAACAACACTATACACAGATTGAGAAAGAGAGCCTGGCTATTGTCTTTGCTTGTGAGCATTTCAACCAGTACCTGTTTGGGAGAGAGAAAGTGATGCTGGAGTCTGACTACAAGAAATTTCAAAGCATCTTTCTCAAACTACTTCCATCTGCTGCAAAGTCTTTATGAATGATGTTACTTTGGAGGACAATGGGAGAGATTCGAAGGGGATGACCAAAATATATGGTCAAAGAGATAGGATTTAAGGAGGCTCCTAAAGAAGGGAACATTTATGAAAACAGAGATTTAAGAAAGGAATTCAAGTGAGTGGATCCTGATTGGCAGAGTTATCAATGGTCAGGTGAAGTGAGTGGGGGGATTTAGGAAAGGCCAGAGTTGTAGGAATACAGAGATCGCAGAGGGAGACAGGGCTAGAGGTGACAGAAATAGGGAGGGGGTGAGGCCCTGGAGAAATTTGTACTGGAGCATGAGAAATTTAAATTGGAGGCACTGGGGGTCTGGGGACCAGTGTAGGTCAGTGAGCACAGAGGTGATAGGTATGTGAGTTAGGATAGAGACCACAGAGTTTTAGGTGACCTGAAGTTTATGGAGGGTGGAAGATAGGAAGCTGGACAGGAGAGCATTGGAATGTTCTAGTCTAGTTTATAAGTAACAACAGCATAGATGAGGATTTCAACAGCAGATGGACTAATGCAGGGTGAGGGTGTTGGAAATGGGCGATGTTACAGAGGGGGAAGATGTTTATCAACTTGTTTAATCATCTTAAACACCTCAATTAGATTACCTCTTTATTTTCTACATTGAGGGGAATACAAGCTCAGTCTCTGCAACCTGCCCTCATAACTTAACCCTTTTAGCCCCAGGAACATTCTGGTGAATCTACGCTGCTCTCCCTCCAAGGCCAATATATCCTTCCTGAGGTGTGGTGCCCAGAACTGAACACAATTCTCCAGATAGGATCTAAACAGAGCTCTGTACAGCTGGAACATAATTTTCATAAGGACACAGTTGGTTTTGGGGAGGAGAAGTTGTGGGTTATCTTTTCTCTTCAGGAGTAATGAGCAGTTTTGGTAGAGGAAAGCAGGACCACTAGTGCTTGATGTGGTCCAGTCAGATCTGGTGATGGATGGCAAAGCCAGTTGTGTACCAGATACACTCAAATCTTCACCCCTTGGACTTGAGAAGCAGGGAGATCGACCATGAAGAAAGTGAGTAAAGGTAATTTTGAGGAACAATGGTATAGAAAGTGGATATGAGAGAGTAGTTAAACCAGATTGACAGCTACAGAAACATTGTGGTGAACTTTAGGACCAAAGGGCAGAGGATTGAGAAGTAGTTTTGAGTATGTGTTAGTCGAGTGAACCAGCTTTCAGGAGTGGGTAAGGGGTAGAATTGAACCATGCTTTAGTTGTTGATGTGCATTATGGACAGATCCTCTTCAGGTGGTGGATGTTTGACTAGTCCCATGGGTAGTTTTTGTACTATGCAGTCTGGAAGGACTATATCCTGAGTATGATGATGGAGAGGGGCTAAGTCTCTACAGATAAACATAAAATGCTGGAAAAACTCTTCTTCAGAAACTCTGTTTCTGTCTCCACAGATGCTGCCAGACATGCTGGGATTTTCCAGCATTTTCTGGTTTTATTTCAGATTTCCAGCAGTATTTTACTTGTACCTAAGTCTCTAAAGACCTGAGTTCCCTCAGCCCATCATACCTCAATGTAATAACAGTGTGATTTGTTCATCTTACACTCTTCCAAGATTCATTTCATGTTCTGGGAAAGATCTTGAGTCATTTTTAAATGCTTTTTTTATTTACTTGATTCAAAGTTTGGTGTGAGCTGAATATTGTGTTGTTTGTTTGCTGTTTTATCAATCTTCTTTATAACACAATAAATTTATTATTTTATCCTAACCCAAACTACCTGAACTCTCAGCAAAGTGTTTTCCTATTCACTGAAACACTCAGAAGCCTACAGTAAGAGTCCTATACACAATATATTGTGTCACTGTGGTCATGTATACTTTCTCCATCAATGGGTTTATAATTTCCAGTCCAGGAAGGATAACATTTCCCGAAGAAAGAATGAGTTGCATTTATATATCAACTTTCACAGACTTAGTCTGTCTGCAAGTACTTTACAGTCAATGAAGTGCTTTTTGAAGTGTAGTTATTGTAATGTTAAGAAGTGTGGAAGCCAATTTACGCACAGCAAGATCCCATTAACAATAATGTGACATTGACCAGTTGCTCTGTTTTTGTGATGTTGATTGTGGGATCCATATTGACCAGGACATTGGGGATAACTCCCCTGCTCTTCTACAACATTGTCATGGAATCTTTTACATTCACCTGAGAGGGCAGACAAGGTGTAGTAATTGTAAGTTAAACCTTTTCATTTTGTTATGGGGATCATGTGACTAAATGGGCAACTGAGCCCTAAGCACGGGTAATCTTAGGGGCAGAGTTTTTCTAGCCTTGGTTTTGGTACAAGCATGTAGCTTCATCAAGGAACTCTGAAAATAATGTTTACTGTTTCTTACAAGAAATCAGCTCGGTGACACAAGTTCATTACAATTAGCAACAAGGGCAAATTGCTCTGACGTTGCACCTCACTTTGCAACTGTGAGTATTTCAATTTCTAAGGGAAGAGAAAACGATAAGAATACTCACCAGCATTGTCTCACTTTGGCAGAATTGACCTGTACGACTCATCAGCCAAGATCTGGAGTCCGTACATTGAGCGCTTAGGTTTCTACTTTGTACTAACGAAATAACAGTGGAGGAGAAACAGAAGGCAATTTTTCTCAGTGTCTGCAGGAGCAAAACATATCACCAAATCCATAGCCTGAAAGCTCCAAATGCACCAAATTCCAGATCCTTCACCAAGCTAGTGAATCTCATGAAAGGACATTTTCAGCCTAAACCCTCAGTGATCATGCAAAGATTCAAGTTTAATTCTTGAGTGAGTTGATCGCAATGTACATCGCGAAGTTAAAACAGTTAACGGAGCACTGTGACCTCGGTGATACTTTAAAACAACATGTTGCGTGATCGGTTGGTTTGCAGCATAAATGACAATGCCATTTACTTGCAGAAGTTAATATAGATCTGAAGTGTGCCACGGAGATAACACTGGCGATGGAGAGTGCTGAGAGGGACTTGCAGGCTTTGCAGAGTGTGCAAACACGGTGCCGTTCAGCAGTTAGGGTGGGAACCTGCTGCTGGGCATGGCGCGAAGACCAAGGAGGCCATTCCGAAGCAGGACACAGTCTTTTACCACTAGGAAAACAAAAAGAAATGCTGGAAGCAGCTCACCAGTAATCCAAAAGTTCATGTGGTACCGATGTGGGGGAAATCATGTTCCCAAAATCTTCAAGCTTAAAGAGGCAGAATGTAACTTGTAAAACAGTGCAAGACAAGATCAAGACAGCAATTCAGACAGCAGATCAAGCTGAATGAAGTGCACAATATAGATGAACCAGAAGCTGCTGATGTCTATTCCCTATACAATGTCAAAACAGTAAAAACTGAACCAAACACAGTTACTTTTCAAGTAAATGGGAAGCCTCTAACCATGGAGTTGGACACAGGAGCATCGACCACAGTGGCGGGTGAACATACATTCAAATATCTAAGTGATGGTACCCAGCCACTGAACCTGCGGCAAACCACGACCCAGCTGAAGACATGCACTGGCGAAACTATACAGGTAAAAGGCATCACTGCTGTACCTGTACATTATAGGCAACAGATAGCCCAGCTTCCAGTAACTATGGTAACAGGAGAAGGATCTAGCCTTCTGTGGTGCAGTTGGTCAAATCAAACTAAACTGGTCAGAAATTTTTCAGGTCAGAGCAGGAGGAATGCAAGAGTTGCTTAAAAAATGACCGTGTTATGTGACGAATTGGGAAAAATCAAAGGTCTACAAGCTAAAATATATGTAGACTTGGGAGACAACTCCCAGGTTCTTCAAGGCCAGACTGGTGCCTTACACCCTACGAGAAAAGGTAGATGCAGCATTGAGTTGCTTGAAGAAGCTAGGGATAATCCAACCAGTCCAATTTTCTGAATTGGATGTGATGAAACCTGACCAAACCACTCACGTTGTGAAGACTACCAATTAACGGTGAACAAGGTTACCAACTTAGACAAATATCCAATTCTGAGGATTGAGGATTTATTTGCTAAACTGGCTGGGGCAAAATCCCTTACCAAATTAGACATGTCCCATGCACACCAACAGCTAGAATTGGACAGCACATCCAAGAGAATATGTGACAATCAACATGCAGAAGGACCTGTACCAATACACACACCTATTCTTTGGTATATCATCTGCCTGCACCATTTTTCAAAAGACTATGGAAAGTATACTGCAAGGACTACCCCATGTAGTTGTGTATCTGGATAACGTTCTGATAACAGGATCTATGGAAGCCGAACATTTGTCCAATCTAGAAGTTTAAGGAGATTCTTAGAAGCAGGGGTACAGTTGAAGAAGGAGAACTGTACCTTCCAGGCAACTGAAGTCACATACTTAGGTCACCGTGTGGATGCCCTAGGGTGTGCACCCAGTAGAGGAAAAAAATCAGGGCAATCAAGGAGGTGCCTGCTCCTACCTGTGTCATGGAGCTCAAGTCCTTTTTGGGCATGGTGAATTAGTATGGTCGTTTCTTTGCCCAACTTTTCAACCGTACTAGCCCCTTTGCACTTATTATTGAAAAAGAACCATTGATGGTCATGGAAGGCGCAACAGGAAGAAGCCTTCATAAAAGTTGGAGTTATTGCACTCGTCCAGCCTGCATGTACATTATGACCAGTCAAAAGAATTAATATTAATTTGTGATGCATCACAGGTTGGGAGCGGTACTATCACACAGATGGAAGATGGTTCTGAAAGACCAATAGGCGGTTTCCAGAATCCTTTCTGCAACCGAGACGAGTTACTCACAAATTGGAAAAGAAGGCTTGTCTATTGTATTTGGAGATAAAAATGTCCATCAATACTTGCATGGTAGACACTTCATTATAGTGTCAGATCACAAGCCCCTGTTGGGTTTGTTTAGTGAAGACAAGTCAATCCCACCAATAGCCTCTGCTAGAATTCAAAGATGGGCTTTAATTTTGTCAGCATATGAATACACATTTATGCACTGTCCGGATGTACAAATAGCAAATACAGATGCTGTTAGACGTCTTCCTTTGCCCGATAGCATCACACATGCTCAAGATGTAATACTTGTGTTAAATTTCCTGGACTCCTCATCAGTCTGTGTGAGACAGATAAAGAATTGGACGAACCCCCGAGGGTCCAATTTTAGCCAGAGTCCATGAACAGGTATTGCAAGGATGGTCAAAAGCACAAGTTTCGGAAGAAGTGAAACCATTCTTTGCTCATAAATCTGAACTGAGTTGTTAGGATGGTATCTTGTTGTGAGGAACAAGAGTCGTCATCCCCGTTGCAAGGAAGAGAACCATTACCGAAAGAACCTCATAGTGTGCATCCTGGTATTTAAAAAATGATATTAATTGCGCAAAGTTATACCTGGTGGTCAGGTAGAGACAGCGATAGAGAAAAAATGATAAAATGCTGTTGCCAGTGCCAGCAACAGCAGAAGTTGCCCGTCTCAGCTACTCTACATCCGTGGGAGGGCCTGGTTGACCCTGGGTTAGATTATGTAGGTCCATTTCTAGGTACCGTGTTCTTTGTAATCATTGGTGTGCACTCAAAGTGGATGGATGTGTTTGAAGTGAAATTGCCTCCATCATCTGCAACCATTGAGAAACTGTGCCAAAGTTTTCAGTGTTCATGGTTTACCTGAAGTTATTGCGAAGAAAGTGAATCATGACGCTCGCAGTAAAGGTCAAGAATTTACTGTGGGAGACATTTTTTGTATGAAATTTTACAACTGGACCGAGATGGGTTCCTGGTACAATCATATACGAAACAGGACCTTTATCATATCAAGTAGGAATAGAAAACATGGTTGTGAGGAAACATGTGGATCATCTCAGAAGTTGAGACACACTCCTACAACCGGCTAATTCACCTGAAATCGAAGTCAAACTTTTGACCCCTGAAGTGCTAGATCAACAAAATGTAGACATACCTGATGTCTTGGTCGAAGTAAATAATGCTGAACTGCTATGATCAAAGGAAGCCCCTGATGCTGCAGTTCCTGGTCAAGTCAATCCAATGGAAGAACCTCCAGTTGTAGAGTTGCGTCACTCTATTCAAATCCAGAAACCTCCTCAAACTAAATCTATGATTGCTTGAACTATATATATATATTTGTATATGATTTGGGTTAAGATCTTTTTGTAAATAAGCGATGTAAAACAAAGTTAAAGGGGGAGGAATGTAGTAATTGTAAGTTAAACCTTTTCATACTGTCATGGGGATCATGTGACTGTATGGGTGAATCAGCCCTCGGCACAGGTAATCTTAGGGGGCGGGGTTTTTCTAGCCTTGGTTTTGATTCAAGCATGTAGCTTTAGCAAAAAACTCTGAAAATAAAGTTTACTGTTACTTACAAGAAACCAGATCGGTGACACAAGTTAATTACATAGGGCTTTGATTTAACTCATCTGAAAGATGGTACCTCTGATGGTGCAGCACTCCCTCAGCATGGCACTGGAGTGTCAGCCTCAGTGCTCAAGTTTCTGGAGTGAGACTTGAACCCACAACCTTCTGACTCAAAGAGAGTGCTAACTAGGCCATGGCTGACAATAATTTATAATATTTCTGTTTTATTATATCCAGTTTCGAAAGGGTTAGGTCCCAAGGCTGTGTATAGAATGCTATTCCCCCTGTAAACTGGCAGCCTGAAAGTTTGATTTGATTTAAAGTGGTAACTAGTTAGAGCTGCAGATGTCAGTGTTGTCTTTGTGTTTGGGTTCCTGAAGCTGTGAAAGGAGGTAAAGTCCCTGGTGTCAGGAGAAGTGAAACTGATGGAAAAAAGCGGGTAGACGCCAGGATTGAGGAACAACCCACAGACTCAGTACTGATAGAGAATCCCCACATCAAGCAAAAACCCAATCATCCTGATTCCCACTGACTTAAATAGAGCCACACTCCAGAACCACCATCTTCTGTGCTGGTCAATGGGATTAGGTAGGTAGGTCAGGTGTTTCTCACGTGTCGGTGCAGACTCAATGGGCCGAAGGGCCTCATCTGCACTGTGTGATTCTGTGAGTTCTCTGCCAAAAGACAGGTCTGACCCACATTGCCACGAGCTCCACCACAGGAATGGCAAAGAGGCAGATCCTGAATCCACTCCAGCCGGAAGAGGGATCGAACTCCGTGCTGTTGGCAACGATCTGATCCATACCAGCTGTCCAGCCAACTCAGCTAACAGGCCTCCCAACGAGTCTGAGTTTCTGTGGCAACTTCCATGTTTAAATGCATGTTGTGGTCTGGAGCTATGGATAGTGATGGTCGAGGCTCCAATTTCTTTCCATCACATGACTGACCAAGAGTCTCTCCCGATCTTACCGCCTGCCACAGCTGTTTGTTGGAAGGATTTACAAGTTCATTTTCAACCTGTTTGGCTGTGTTATAAACACACCTACCTTGGCCATGAAGTCTTGGAGTGGAACTTAAACCCGGAGCTTCTGGCTCAGAGGCAGGGTCGCTACCCGCTGCACCTCAAGATCCCATTTAATAACCATCTACTGTCTGAAAATTCTTGGTATTCCTCAGTGATATTGGTCTGTATTGTAAACTCCCACCACTAGATGTGTTATGTCTGGAGGAGTGCCCTTCTGTAAAGCTGGAGAGGGACATGGGGTCAGGCAAGGCGTGAGAAGCAGAGTGAGGGGTCAGGTAAGGGATGTAGCATCAGATGAGGGGTGAGAGGTTGGCAGAGAAGTCTGGTGAGGAGTGCAGGATCACTCTCCCAATCTCTACCCCAGTCACAGTGTCAATCTCTGAGTTACACTGACTCCCCGAGTCACAGGGTCAGTCTCCGAGTCATAGCCACTCTCCCAGTTACAGAGTCAACCTCCAAGTCACAGTTACTCCCCAGTCACAGAGTAAACCTCCGAGTCATGGTCACTCCCCAAACACAGAATAATTCACCAAGTGGTTTGTGTGAAGCATAAACACCAGCATGGATTGGGCTGAATGGCCTGTTTCTGCACTGTTATTCTATGTACGTAACTTTTTGTGGTTGGATTTTAACTCTCAATCTCTGGATTGATAATCCAGATCATCGCAATTCCACTGCCATATCTGGAGGCTCATTTATTGAAATGCCTTTTGATGCCTTCTTAAGGCTTCGGTCTTTCCCTTGCAACCCTTCCAAATTTGCAAGCCTTTATATTTCTGTTCTTTTCTGATTCTCACCCCAATGACTGTCAGGCCACAAGTGGCCAGGCCATTGGTCCTGACTGTCACTGAGCTGATTTAATTGGTTTTTAATTACATCTTCCAGTTGATGACACCCAGTTCAAAAGGATGGCAATGTATCACCCATAAAGAACAAGGCGTCTTTACCTGGTTTAATCTAATTTGGAACAAAGTCCTTTTCATTAGGACGAGATACCTCAGAGTCTTGTGGTTCCTGCCTCATGGGGTTTTCTTGCAATGTCCTCATACTTTAACTGAAAACTGCTTGCATTTGCAAAATTGAGAGTTTAAAACATACATTCTTCAAAATCAATGATTCCTGTTGTTTGATTATTATATGGATAACTCAAAAATACATCAATCAAAAATCATCAATTACATAGGTTGTTAATAACAAAACTTATTAATTACATAACTCAATGAAAGCTTATTATTAGCTCAGTGATACAATAATGCAGGATGCAAAATGGCTGAAGCTTTATGTTATTAACTCAATCAAAACACTTGGTTTTAATGGATTTCTTTTAATAAAAACAGACTCCTCTACTTAAAATCTAATTCTAACCAGCCCCAAAACTACCTAGAGAGAGAGAGGAGGGGAGCTAGGAGAGAATTACTCCCTCTCTCCTGTGCCTCTCCCTCCTGTGCATGTGCTGAACCCACCACTACACGTCATTGCTGCCTTGGATGCTGTGGGTCTTCCTCTTCTGATCTGCTGTCAAACACATCCTAGGCTACACATCCCACACTGATGTTGTCAATTTGAAAGCCTCCGAGGATGAAGAATGCTATTCCCACACTAGAAATCTCTGTCAAACGTTTACCGGGGGAACTGAGACAGCAGCTGCAATAAGTGAGGTTTTATTCAGATAGGACAATGACAAGTTTAAATCCCCACCTGATCTGCTGCTCAAAGTCACCTCTGTTTCACTGGTCAGTTTCCCAAGCTTCAGGAAACTCATGTTGTTCCAGAAATATTGGGAGCCATTTGAATTTTAAACAATGTTCCCTGTGGTGCGTAAAATGGTGACTGTCCTCAAACCTTTATTTACATATGATGACACCAGAAGTCACATTAATATGGGAAGCCACAGTGGAAAAAGGGATTTATCCAAACATCCCCTTTTTTGTTGCAAATTACTCTACATAAGTAGTCCATAAAGAAAATGATCACACTTGAACAAAAAAACTCATTGTTCTTTCTAGTTTGTTCCAATTTTCCTCTGCCCCTATACACACATTGCTCATATAATCTTTAAAGTGTTCAGGTCTTCACATCCAAATGATATCTGGACATAATTTGTGAACACTTTGGAGCAGATAAAAGTAGTTTGAGAAAAATGCTTTGAAGTGGCTTGTGGTCAGATTCTACCATCACTTTCTCTCTCCCAAACAGGTACTTTTTTAAATGTTCACAAGCAAAGAATCGCTTTCTCAATCTGTGCTTGGTGTCATCAGTTTGTGTTAATGATCTGGATGTAAACACAACTGGTTGTCCTTGCTGTTTGAGGGTTGCTCCAAGTTCTGTTTCACTGGCATCTCACTGCAGGGTGACTTCATCGTTGACATCATTGTACCTCAGCATTGGTGTTGTCATCACTAGTTATTTGATGTGAGTGAAAACTGCTCCTTGTTCTGTGTCTCAATACCACTGAATATCCTTTGTAGTGAGTTTGTGTAGAGAATCATACTCTGATGACAGATTGGCTAGAACTTGGCCAGGTATATCCTGTGTGGGTTCACTGATGTTCCAGGATGTCCAACAACTGTGTGAAGACTTTATTACAGAACTCACAGCGATATCTCACACCAAAGTCATTAAAAAAGCTTTATCGCAAACCTCACACTTGAATGGTTACCCCCCTGTGTGGATCCTCTGATGGAGCAGGAGTTTAGATGACTGTAAAAATAATTTGTTGCACATCTCACACTTCATGTGTGGACTGTCTGATGGACCAGGAGCTTTGAAAATTTCACGAAGGCTTTATCATATATCTCACACTTGAACTGTTACTTCCGTGTGAATACGTTGATGTACACGGAAGGTTCGAGACTGCAAAAATGATTTGTTACACACCTCACACGTGAATGGTTTCTCCCCTGTGTGAATGCGTTGGTGTACACGGAGGATTCGAGACTGTGAGAATGATTTGTTACACACCTCGCACGTGAATGGTTTCTCCCCTGTGTGAACGCGTTGGTGTATGCGGAGGCTCGATGGTCGGGAGAATGATTTGTCACACGCTTCACATGTGAATGGTTTCTCCCCTGTGTGAATACGTTGGTGTGTGCGGAGGTGTGATGAATTCGAGAATGATTTGTCACAGACATCGCATGTGAATGGTTTCTCACCTGTGTGAATGCGCTGGTGTGTGCGGAGGTGTGATGAATTTGAGAATGATTTATAGCACATCTCGCACATAAATGGCTTCTCCCCTGTGTGTATGCGTTGGTGTCTGCAGAGCTCCGATGACCGTGAGAATGATTTGTCACACACCTCACACGTGAATGGCTTCTCCCCAGTGTGAATGCGTTGGTGTGTGCGCAGGTGCGATGAATTTGAGAATGATTTGTTGCACACATTGCACTTGAATGGTTTCTCCCCTGTGTGCATGCGTTGGTGTGTGCGGAGGTGTGATGAATTTGAAAACGATTTGTCGCACACTTTGCACATGAATGGTTTCTCCCCTGTGTGAATGCGATTGTGTCTGCAGAGCTCTGATGACCTTGTGAAGGATTTGTCACACACCTCGCATGTGAACGGTTTCTCCCCTGTGTGGATGCGATGGTGGACACGGAGCTCTGTTGACCGTGAGAATGATTTCTCACAAATCTCGCACATGAATGGTTTCTCCCCAGTATGAATGCGTCGGTGTCCCCAGAGCGCCGATGGATTTGAAAATGATTTGTTGCACACCTCGCAAGTGAATGGTTTCTCCCCTGTGTGAATGCGTTGATGTACACGGAGGCTTGATGACTGCAAGAATGATTTATCACACACCTCGCAAGTGAATGGTTTCTCCCCTGTGTGGATCCCCTGATGGATCAGGAGCTTTGATAACTGTGTGAAGGCTTTGTCACACAACTCACATTTGAATGGTCTCTCCCCAGTGTGAATGCTTTGGTGTGCACGGAGGTTTGTTAACTGCGAGAATGATTTGTCACACACTTCACATGTGAATGGTTTCTCCCCGGTGTGAATGCGTTGGTGTACACGGAGGTTCTGAGACCGCGAGAAGGATTTGTTGCACACCATGCATGTGAACGGTTTCTCCCCTGTGTGGACTGTCTGATGGAGCAGGAGTTTCGATGAATCTGAGAATGATTTGTTGCACACCTCACACTTGAATGGTTTCTCTCCTGTGTGAATGCGTTGGTGAGTGCGGAGGTTCGATGAGTCAGAGAATGATTTAGCACACACCTCACATGTGAATGGTTTCTCCCCTGTGTGAATGCGTTGGTGTACACGGAGATTCGCTGACTGCGCAAATGATTTGTGGCACATCTCACAGGTGAATGGTTTCTCTCCTGTGTGGATCCTCTGGTGTCTCAGGAGATTGGAGGAATCAGTGAAACGCGCCTCACAGAACTCACACCTGAGGAGTTTCTCTCCTGTGTGAATCCTCTGATGTATCAGGAGACTCGAAGATGTCACAAATGCTTTATCACATATCTCACACTTAAACCATTGCCCCTCCATGTGGCTGCCCTTGACTTAACAATGGTTGTTAAAGATGCACTTTATGTTAGAGGATCTTATGAGCCCGTAGAGTCCTCCTCACACACCTCACACTTGAACAGCCTCTCACCTATCAGAATGAGTCAGTGGTTCATGAGGCTCGATGAATGACTGAATCTCTCACCATACTTGGAGCCCACTCACACTTCTTCCCAGCCTCATTCTGACCGACCGCCCACAGCCGAACATTCAGAAAGGTTGGTTTTGATGGAAGGTTTCTCGCCACTGACCAGTTTCAGATCTGATGATATGTCAAAACTCCCTTGACCCGACCGATTTCCAGATGATGGAATCTCTGTATTGAGCAATGATGTGAAGGGACTGGATGTCTTCCCACAGTTGTGCAGTTGTTCCTTGGGTGATGGGTCAGGATCTATCTGTGGTGTCTATCCTCTCTGTATTCTCTGGTGCAGTGCGGTGCAATCCTTCTGTAAAACAGGAAAAGGAAAAATGATTTCCTCCAACTCCTCTCCTCCTTTGCTGAAGAGACTGACTCCTCAGTTAGAGACTGTTCCACAGTGAGTGTGAGTCTGCTATTCCTCTGTGTGGCAGATCAGATACAATTTTTTTCCCCTCACTTGACTGTCACCCACCCTCTGTTCCCAGCAGGGACACTGGACAGTGACCAGCAGCAGACAATGTGGCTACTTTCTTTCCTCCACCCAGACCCCATCTTCCCAGGCACCGTGAGGACAATGGAAAAGACAGTCGGGCGGAGCGTAAAACAGGCTATCAATTTACGGTGAGCTCGAGTCGTGTTGGTGAAGAATAGTTTTACCCTTAGGGTATGTGTTTAAAAAAAAACACTCAGGAAAATGTTAATTCAATGGAGATTTTGTTTCCAAAATTATTTGAGTAAAACACACTGGGCAGGAAGTGCTAGAAGCTAAGGAAAATATTGCTTCAGTGTAGCTGATTGAAGGGTTCTGGTTTATCCTGGGAAATTAGATACACTGCACTCGCTCAGACTGCACATCCCAAATTCAGCTATCAGCCACAGCATTGGGCAAAAGTGTCTCCAGGTATGGCAGGCAAATTGCTATTGTGCTGGATTAACAATCCAGACGTTGAGTGTTCCAATCCAACCACAGAAAGTTGCATATAGAATTACAGTGCAGAAACAGGCCATTCGGCCCAGTTGGTCCATGCTGGTGCTTATGCTTCACATGAGCCTCCTCATCTCACCCTATCAGCATCTCCTTCTGTCCCTTTCTCCCCCAAGTATTTATCTAGTTTCCCCTTAGAGACATCTATGCTATTCACCTCAACCACTCCATGTTGTGAAACTGAATTTAATACATTTTGGAACATAATCAAAATAAAAACATGAAAACTTTCAGGTTGTCCTAAAAACCTAAATATTCTCCTTCAGAGAAGGGAACCTGCTACAACTGCCTGGTTTGGTCTACATGTGACTCCAGTCCCACACAACATGTTTGACTCTGATCTGTCCTCTGAAATGGCTGAGCAATGATAAACAATCACTACAAAATCCACAAATAAGAGGAAAATCGGGTAGATCTGGACAATCCTGGCATTGTCTCCTCCATCACCATCCCTCGGTATGTCCTATCCCACTGGCAGGTGAGGAAATCGCAATATTGATCCATGGAGTCTCATGGCTTCAAGACAAAGTTCAAGGTGAACTATCACTCCCCTCCCAACTGATGAATGAGTACTTCGTCACTTTAATCACCACCAGGGAAGTAGGACTAAGAACAGATCCCAAAACTGGGTATCCATGAGGTGCAGTGAGCCAACAGCAGCAGCAGGATTGTATTCCACCACAATCTCACAGCCCAGCACAGCCCTCATTCCATGATTATCATCAAACCAGTAGATAGACATGCCAGGAAGTGCACTGGGTATACTTTAGAGTCCAGGTTTGGACCAAGAGAATGGATTAGAGGACTACATGCAGGCTAAACACCAAGAGTAGCAGGTAATAGACAGAGCTAAATAGCCGCACAACAACAGATCAGAGCAAAACTTGGTCATCTTATGACACCTTTTCTAGAACTGTGGGCAACCGGTCATATAACAGGAGAAGGCGGCTCCATGAACATCTCTATTTTCAATCATGTTGGAGCCAGGTACAAAACAAAAGGCAAAAATAATGAGTGGATGATCAAACCCAGCTGCTCCTGGGGTTTTGGGAAATTCCCCTCCATGCCACTCAGTTCCTCCCCACTGTCAATAAGGCTCATGTCAGGAATTTATCAATGTGAAGTTTGCAAGATTGTTATGTTTTAAACCGTCTTTTGTAACTTAAGGTAAAACAGAATACCCTGGAAAGGGTGGTTGGTAAGAGGTTGCACAACTCTGCCCAGCAACAGGCTAGATTGTCAGGTTGTGATTTGCTGAGAGAGATGCAAAATCATCACACCTTAAAACAAAGGCAAGAGCAGCTAGAGCTGACAAGTCTCTGAGATTTGGATGGAAATAGAGAGAGGGAATGAGACAGGTCTCACTGAGAGACCAAGGACTGCAGCCAGTGTGGTCAGCAGAGGGGAGAGGGTGTCCTTTCCATGGGCTACCAGGTAGAATGTAGGAGAGAACACAGTCTCTGCTCAAAGAGGGGCATCCCATAGCAATCTAAAGACTGAAAGATTCATCCTGGCATTGCTGGGGAAGGAATCACTGAACAGGACCTCAGTGTTGGCAGCTGATTTGGAATGCCTGTGGAGAATCAAACACTTTTTGACGGTCACTCAAAGTTAGAGTTCAGCGAAACGGGGAGAAGCTGAGGGTGATGTTGGACTGGTTCTTGTAAAAACTGTAATTCTGCAGATAGCGGAGCGGAAAGTATAACTGTGGTGTGGGGTGTTCAGTCATGTTAAAAGTTAAAGGGTGGTATCTTTTTTCTCGTATAGTGTATTAGTGGCCGACTAGATGTTGTTTAGCCACTATTCCTTTTAGTTGTTTTGTCTCTAAATGCCTTAAAATTTGAAATCTTGTCATATGATCCATTTAAATTGTCCCAAATAATTCAAATCTCTTTAAAGGGTCATCGATCTCTACAGGGATGTAACAATCCCTCAATCAGCACACTAAAAAAAAATTATCTGATCATTATCACATTGCTGTTTGTGGGAGATTGCTGTGCACACACTGGCTGCTACATTTCCTACATTACAACAGTGACCACTCTTCAAAAGTATTTCATTGGCTGTCAATAGCTTTGGGACATCTGGTGGTTGTGAAAGGCTCTATATAAATGCAAGTCTTTGGCCAGAGTTTTATGTCCCGCAGCAGGCGCGCGCCACCTACCTCACTGCATGGGATTTCACTTGGCAGACATGCGCACAAGGTATAAGAGCGCCCGCTGACAATTAGGAGGGCAATTAAGCCCATTAACAGCCCAACTGTTAGCGATTTTTTTTGTGACCCGTCCAACCTTATGGTTGGCGGATGGACCAATTGACCAGGCAGGCTTTACATTTTTGATGAAACCTCATACAAGGGCGGGATGAAATCTCTGTTAGGAGTTAAAATAAAAATAAATATCTGGGGACTTTTTTTTAATGGGGTATGCTTTCAGGTGCTTGATTGTGCTGCGTGTTCATTTTTTGCAGCATCCTTGTGCTTTCTTTTATTATTTGGAGGTCTGCAGCTCCTGGAGGCATCTGTCTGCTTTCTGGGAGCTCAGTGATAGTGCTCACCAGCACGCGCAGTGACATTGGCACCCACCCTCTTCCCGCTGCCAGCTGCACTGCTGAGCCTTTCTCCAGGCACATTTCATACTGGCTGTCCATTAATTGGCCAGCCAGCGTAAGATCGCAGTCAGGGGCCAATTGCAGGTGGAAGCGCATTTCACGTGCATTTCCAGGCCCACTGATTGCGTAAGCCTGACGAGGGAAAAATTCAGGCCTTTCTTTTTTTCTGAGGGGGTTACAGAGATTTGGAGGTGGGGGTGGGGGGTGGGGAAAATGTTGGGGGGAGGTCTTAGAGGGATTTGAAAAGACAGAAAACATCCGGATCCCAACACACAGACAGAACTGACCACTCACAGTCCACAGGATATTAACCAGCTCCCAACACACACACACACAGAACTCAACAATAGGAAATCAGTAAGAATCCTCAGACACTCTGCACCTCCCAGATAATTACACCTCACCTTCTCATATTCAGTAATGACCCATCAACAAAACTCAGCCTGTAAATCAGAAGGGAAATGCTTCCAATAAACACACTCAATATCCAACACACAGCTCCAGTCAAACAGTTCAGCACAAAGCACCCAGTAAACAGCTCTCTCAGCTGGATCTTCTCACACAGCATAAGGGGCATTTCCACACCTGATTCCCCACAGGATAGTCAGACTGCCTGAACATTAGTGTGGATATTATGTGATGTAATTATTATAAATTCTGTTCCTTCACTCACCGTCTTCTCACTTGGTTTTCAGTCCCTACAGGAAGTGAACCAGTTGTGGAAGAGGAAGAGGAGAGAATGGGCAGCGTGGGTGGGCTCTCTGATTGACGTCTCTCACAGCCAATCCAAATAGTTCTGGAGTAACATGAGTTTCCTGAAGCTTGGGAAACTGACCGGTGAAACGGAGGTAACTTTGAGCAGATGAGGTGGGGATTTAAACTTGTCATTGTTCCATTCGAATAAAACCTCACTTATTGCAGCTGCTGTCTCAGTTCCCCCGGTAAACACTTGACAGAGATTCCTAGCTTGAGAAAAGCATTTTTGACCCTCGGGGGGGCTTTCAAACTGACAATATTCAATTGTTACGTATCTGACAATTCATAGTCGCATTCTTCGCACCCCAACACGTTCACACAGGAGAGAAAACATTTATGTGTGAGGTGTGTGACAAAACATTCTCAGTTCCTGACTCTCCACACACACCAAAGCATTCACACAGGTGAGAAAGCATTTATGTGCAAGTTTTGTGACTACTTCAACCCTTCTGAGACACTACTGGATTCACACATTTCAGGTATGTGGTGTGTGGCAAGGCTTTCAGACAGGGTAACTCCTAGTCCATCAACACACTCACACAGGGGAGAAAGCCTATTGGTAAATCATTCTCGTACTTCCCGCACCTCCACATACATGCACACAGTGGAGAAAGCTTTTGTGTCATCTTCCACCCTCCTGAGACACCAGAGGATTAACTGGAGGCAGAAACCCTTCAGGTGTGACGTATGTGAGCTGGCTTTTACCCATTCCTTCCATCTGCTGACACACCAGAAGATTCACACATGAGAGTCCCTTCAAGTGTGAAGTGTGTGAAAAATCGTTTTCACAGTCATCGATCCTCCGAGCACACCAACACACCCATACAAGTGAGAAACCATTCATGTCTGAGGTGTGCAACAAATCATTCTCAAGGTCATTGAGCCTCCTACTCCATCAGCACAGGGGATTAACCCTTCAATGTGAGGTTTCACACGGAAGAAACTCTTCAGCTTTGATGTTTGTGACAAAGCTTTCACGCACGCCTCTGATTTTCTGAATCATCAGTGGATCCACACTGGTGAGAAACCATTCAGGTGTGACAAGGCTTTCACATAGACAGCGTAACTCCTAGTCCATCAACACACTCATACAGGGGAGAAAGCCTATTGGTATGGATCCTGTCATATAGTTCTTGGACCTCCTGGAACATTGGCAAACCCACAGGTTCTTCCTAAACAAATCCTTCCAGTGTAATGTGCACCAGGATTGTTTCACTGACACCGTACACCAACGTCTCCACACAAACTTGGAGCCAGGTAACCATCTTCCATTGCACTGAGAGTTGTCAGTGTTCTTTACCCTCCAGTGTTCAACAGGGGAGCTGTTGTTCCAAAACACTATGTCTCAGCAGTGTCTGTCTCAAACCTCTCCCACCATCAGTCCAATCGTTTCAAGGTCAATGTAACCTTTGACCAGATTGCCAAAAATTACCAAAAGAAGACATCAATATGTATAGAAGCTTCTGCATAAACTCAGCATCCTTTCAGTGCAGCATCAGAACAAGTCACTCACTG